>NC_139992.1:28581570-28637219 GCF_964263955.1 Coregonus lavaretus | reverse complement strand
TACTGTACCCTGATTGTGACCCTGACTGGCACAGTTTTACCTGATTCGAAGCACACACAGCTATTCTCTCAATGAACTCATGGCTATTTTAAGGATATGAAAGCACCCTCTCAAATCTATAAATGGAGGTCCCTTGAGTAGACTAGTATGATGACACCAAACAGAAATACTCTGTTTTATATGTAAATACAAGGAATTATAGGCTAGTAAGATTCAGATTAGACATCTACTGGCGATACATATTACAGTCAACCTGAGTTCTGTATGTGTTTTTTATTTTAAAAATACCTATATTTGGCCCAAATACTTACATCATCAAAACACAAACTTTATTTCATTTTACAAACTAGAAAGTTCTACCTAAGCCCCCCTCTTCGTCCACTACAGATAGGACCCCCTGATTCCCCACACCCCCACAAAATCCCCCAGACAGTTCACCAGCACCCCATATACATGCTCCAGTTTCAGCCGAGCCCGCACCAGCCCTAGCAGCACAACTCTGGGGTTCTTACACCCCGCCCCCTGTATCTCATGTTTCTTAGTCTTTCAGATTGATATTTTGCCTGCCCCAACAGGTCATTGATCAGTCCCTAAACCTATTTGCTACACAATACTTAGAGAGAGAGAGAGAGAGAGAGAGAGAGAGAGAGAGAGAGAGAGAGAGAGAGAGAGAGAGAGAGAGAGAGAGAGAGAGAGAGAGAGAGAGAGAGAGAGAGAGAGAGAGAGAGAGAGAGAGAGAGAGAGAGAGAGAGATAGATTACACATACAGAGAAAGAGCAGAGTAATTTGAGGGAGCCAATTTACTATCCATTGTGAATCCACTTGTCTATTATAGGGAGGGACCTCCGTTGCCAAGTATCACTTAAATAAATGCACTGGTGTTATTGATAGCCAGGGCTTTGGTGAACGAGCATCCACATGCGTTTTATTTTCATTCATGAGGTTGGGCCATGGGAGAGAGATTATGATGATTAATAAGCCCTCCTCCTGTGTGGACATGAGCCTGAGTGATGGAGCCTCACAGATCGACTGAGAGACGAGGAGAGTACAGGGGAAGAAAACGATTGCTTCCCGGCCTGGCTGTCCTATTGAACCATATATAGTCTCCTTCTAGTGTTGTCTGGTTTGAGGACAATTACAGAGGTATAAATAGGCCTGGAGAATGTTTCGTTCTACATTCAAGTGTTGATCTGTTTTGCTTCAGTGTTCTGCAGGGGTTTGTGACTAAAGAGAACATTTGTATCGGAGGAGCGTTGGCGGTCCACTAGTTCATCAATGGTAAATCTATACAGGCGGGGTTGTCTCTGCCACATAACCATGGCATCTGGGGTCCTGGCAGGAGGAGGAATCCTAGTTACTGTGGTGGAAAAAGTACCTAATTGTCATACTTGAGTAAAAGTAAATATACCTTAATAGAAAATGACTCAAGTAAAAGTGAAAAGTCAACCAGTAAAATACTACTTGAGTAAAAGTAAATAAATATTTATTCTTAAATATATTTAAGTATCAAAAGTAAAAGTATAAATCATTTCAAATTCCTTATATTAAGCAAACCAGACGGCACCATTGTATTTTTATGTATTTATTTATAGATAGCCAGGGGCACACTCCAAGACTCAGACACCATTTACAAATGAAGCATGTGTGTTTAGTGAGTCCACCAGATCAGAGTCAGTAGGGATGACCAGGGATGTTCTCTTGATAAGTGCGTGAATTGAACAATTTTCCTGTCCTGCTAAGCATTCAAAATGTAAAAAGTACATTATTTTCTTTAGAAATGTAGTGAAGTAAAAGTAAAAGTTGTCAAAAGTATAAATAGTAAAGTACAGATACCCCCAAAAAACGACTTAAATAATACTTTAAAGTTTTTTACTTGAAGGGATATTTCGGTTTTTAGGATGTTAGACCTCATTTTCCACTTACTTTTAGTGTGGAAGCATCATCCAGACAGTTGTTTTGGTCAGAGTTCCATTCCTGAGATTTCTTTGGCTGGCATAGTTGCCATATAGTGATAGTGGCCAGAACGTCCCCACAACAAACTCTACAGCCATCGCATGTCTTTGTGGGCTATACACTCATGTCAATATCAAAACACTTGGCTATTTCCATTATTACGAACATAAATGTGTATAACTCAAACTGGGTTTACTTCCTGTTTTGCCCTTGTCTTGGAACTAATTTCTACGTCACTACTACATCCGCGTACTGCTAGTCTCGCGTAGCCACACCTCCAAATTCCACGGAGCCTGATTCTCAAGGGTAGCGCAGTACAGACACGCTTTCAAGCCCAAATTCAAAGATGTCTGAGTCGGACAGCTACGAGCCTGAAGAGGATGCATACTTTGCAGAACCATATTTATATGAGCCAGAATATACTGATGAAGTGCTTCGACAGATCGAAGTGGAGACAGCACGAAGGGAAACGGCAACAGGTGATCCAGCAGACCAGTAGCAACCAGCGGCAGCACCAGTGGCAGCAACCCAGAGGTGGCGACCAGAGAGAGAGTTACCGGGAACAGGTATAAATGTGAAAAATGCAAGGCAATGCCGAACGAAATTGAGTGTCTATGCTGTTCCGAATGGGACTTGATAATGTCAACACTTGAAGAATTTAATTTGTCTGCCAAAGATGCTGATGATGTCGGTCACAGCGCAACAGTCTGTGTGACAGATCATGCAGATTTCCCAGCCCTTATCAACCCAGGAGTAATTGAAACGTTTTTCCATGTCCCTAAGATGAACTGGAAAAAGCAACTACGTCCAGTGGAACCAAACGGACAGCTGTCCATAGACTAAGTAAACATTTGAAAATGAAGTTATCAATAATGTATACTGTACATATCAGTTTGAATGTATTATCTGTTTCCTATTATGATCCCTTACTGATCATTTCCCCTGTTCCATAGTCAATATGTTCCGCATCGCATTGTGATGGAATGGGCACTCAAGGGAGAGAAGCTTGGAAAAGGTAACAGACGAGTAATGCCGTCCAGCGTCGTTGAGCGGCAGATAGCCTAGCAGTTAAGAGAGATGGGCCATACACCGAAAGGTCTCTGGTTCGAATCCCCAAGCCAACTAGGTAAAGAATTATGTCTATGTGTCCGTGAGCAAGGCACTTAACCCTAATTGCTCCTGTAAGTCGTTCTGAATAAGAGCTTCTGCAACATGTAAAAATGTCTGAGGACACGCACCTGCTTCTCTGAACCACTTGATTCTCAAGAATGTATGAAGCCTGAAAACGTAACGACGCCAAGTTTAATTACACAACATGTCTTTCTAAAACTAGCCGCTGAAATTGTCGCAACCCCTATTACTAGCCTGTTCAACCTCTCTTTCGTAACGTCTGAGATCCCCAGAGATTGGAAAGCTGCCGCGGTCATCCCCCTCTTCAAAGGGGGTGACACTCTACAGACCTATATCCATCCTGCCCTTCGAAAGTTTTTGAAAGCCAAGTTAACAACCAGATCACCGACCATTTCGAATCCCACCGTACCTTCTCCGCTATGCAATCCGGTTTCCGAGCTGGTCATGGGTGCACTTCAGCCACGCTCAAGGTCCTAAACGATATTTTAACCGCGATCGATAATAGACAGTACTGTGCAGCCGTCTTCATCGACCTGGCCAAGGCTTTCGACTCTGTCAACCACCGCATTCTTATTGGCAGACTAAATAGCCTTGGTTTCTCAAATGACTGCCTCGCCTGGTTCACCAACTACTTCTCAGATAGAGTTCAATGTGTCAAATCGTAGGGCCTGTTGTCTGGACCTATGGCAGTCTCTATGGGGGTGCCACAGGGTTCAATTCTTGGGCAGACTCTTTTCTCTGTGTATATCAATGATGTCGCTCTTGCTGCTGGTGACTCTCAGATCCACCTCTACGCAGACGACACCATTTTGTATACATCTGGCCCTTCATTGGACACTGTGTTAACAAACGAGCTTCAATGCCACACAACACTCCTTCAGTAGCCTCCAACTGCTCTTAAACACCAGTAAAACTAAATGCATGCTCTTCAATCGAACGCTGCTGGCACCCGCCCACCCGACTAGAATCACTACTCTCGACGGGTCTGACCTAGAGTATGTGGACAACTACAAATACCTAGGTGTCTGGTTAGACTGTAAACTCTCCTTCCAGACTCACATTAATAATCCCCAATCCAAAGTTATATCCAGAATCGGCTTCCTATTTCGCAACAAAGCCTCCTTCACTCATGCTGCCAAACATGCCCTTGTAAAACTAACTATCCTACCGATCCTTGACTTTGGCGATGTCATTTACAAAATAGCCTCCAACACTCTACTCAGCAAATTGGATGTAGTCTATCACAGTGCCATCCGTTTTGTCTCCAAAGCCCCATACACTACCCACCACTGTGACCTGTACACTCTTGTTGGCTGGTCTTCATTACATGTTCGTCGTCAAACCCACTGGCTCCAGGCCTTCTATAAATCACTGCTAGGCAAATCCCTGCCTTATCTTAGCTCATTGGTCACCATAGCAACACCCACCCGTAGTATGCGCTCCAGCAGGTATATCTCACTGGTCATCCCCAAAGCCAACACCTCCTTTGGCCGCCATTCCTTCCAGTTCTCTGCTGCCAATGACTGGAACGAATTGCAAAAATCTCTGAAGCTGGAGACTCTTATCTCCCTCACTAACATTAAGCATCAGTTGTCAGAGCACCTTACCGATCACTGCACCTGTACACAGCCCATCTGAAATTAGCCGACCCAACTACCTCATCCCTATATTGTTATTTATTTTGCTCATTTGCACCCCAATATCTCTATTTGCACATCATCTCTTGCACATCTATCATTCCAGTGTTAATACTAATTGTAATTATTTTGCACTATAGCCTATTTATTGCCTTACCTCCATAACTTGCTACATGTGCACACACTGTATATATATTTTCTGTTGTATTTTTTGACTTTATGTTTTACTTTACCCCATATGTAACTCTGTGTTGTTGTTTTTAATCGCACTGCTTTGCTTTATCTTGTCCAGGTCGCAGTTGTAAATGAGAACTTGTTCTCAACTGGCTTACCTGGTTAAATAAAGGTTAAATAAAATACAAATAAATAAAAATAACCGTGTATAACTGGCTATGAGTATGTGAACAACATACAGTTACATGTTACCAAATAATTTTTGTTTTGTTTTTATGACACATAAACATGTTCCCAAATAAAGACAACACTGTGCAAGTATGTCTTGTAGACAATCAATTTGTAATAAAGGTTATAAAAGTAACAAAACATACAGTTAATAGAAAGATACACTTATGACTTAGTAAATTAACATTTAAACATGTTCTACACTACTACAACGTTTGTACCAGTGAATGTGCAACCACAGAATGTGCCACCAAGTCCTGTAGTTTATAGTCTCAACAAACTATTCAAATGTATTTATTTAGTCTCCAGGGGTTGAGGCTGGTGACATCTCAACATGGCCCTAATATTTCGTCAAACCTGGACAAATGTAGAGCCGAAATATATTTTTTGTTTGGTTTAGGAATGGTGGCTATATTTGGTGTTAGAGTGGGGAGTTTCAGGCGTGATGAGGAGCATCCATATTTCACTGTCTTGTCCATTCTTCTCTTCAGCACACAATTAATCAGCTGGTATCTGAAAGTCTGTGTGGTCGGTGTGTAAATCTTCCTGGCCAGCCACCTTTTTGACTGTCTAGGAAATACAGCGTTTTACCTTGGGATGCCTGAAAAACAAGAGTCCTAAATTGTATTAATACATGTTTTGGACAAAAGTCAAAATTATTTTATTTGGATCTCTGATGTCTCATTTGGCTATACCTATATTAGATAAAGATGCTACCAATTAGGATAATTAATGATTAACTGGCTAAAGGAGCTGAATGGATGTTAATTCACATACCCTTTATTTTCAATGAAGCTGTCCTGGTGAGACAGAATATGTGTGTTTGTGTCAGAACTAAGGGCAGGTGAGGGATTGGTTGAATGGAGGACAATGAAGTGTGTGGAGGACAATGAAGTGTGTGTATGGTGTGTCTCTGTGAATAGGAGGGGGATTCTTACAGATATTCAGAGCTGTCTTGTGTGACTGAGTGTTCACAATGAAGACTATATAAGGTCCAAAAAACACAACATTTGAACCTTACTTGATCATACGCAAATAACAATCTCACTAAATGTGTTGTGTAGTGCTAAATTAAACAACATTACCTTGAGTTTTTGCCTGTTCACGTTTGACATTTTAGTTTTGGTCCATCACAGCGAGCTGGCTTCGGGCTCTCATGAATTTGTACTTGAAATGTATGCGTTTTGGCATTTCCTTCAGCATCGCATTGTGAAATACTTCCAGAGGTTCTAAAAACAGGGATGATGGCAATGTTATGAAGACAGTAGGTGCAGATGGACTGAAGCAGTTTGGATTACCATATAGAAGTGACTATATACAGTGCCTTCAAAAAGTATTCATACCTCTTGACTTATTCTACATGTTGTTGTGTTATAGCCTGAATTCCAAATGGTTTGAATCGATTTTTCTCTCTCACCCATTTACACACACTACCCCATAATGACAAAGTGAAAACATGTTTTTTGACATTTTTGCAAATGTATAGAAAATGAAATACAGAAATATGTGATTTACATAAGGATTCAAACCCCTGAGTCAATACATGTTAAAATCACCTTTCACTTACTTTTCACTTTTTACAGCTGTGAGTCGTTCTGGGTAAGTCTTGTTGATCATTACTAGACAGCCATTTCCAAGTCTTGCCATAGATTTTCAAGCCGATTTAAGTCAAAACTGTAACTAGGCCACTCAGGAACATTCAATGTCGTATTGGTAAGCAACTCCAGTGTATATTTGGCCTGATGTTTTAGGTTATTGTTCTGCTGAAAGGTGAATTTGTCTCGCAGTGTCTATGGGAAAGCAGACTGAACCAGGTTTTCCTCTAGGATTTTGCCTGTGCTTAGTTCCATTCCATTTCTTTTTATCCTAAAAAACTCCCTAGTCCTTGCCGATGACAAGCATACCCAAAATATGATGCTTGAAAACACCATGCTTGAAAATATGAAGAGTGGTGCTCAGTGATGTGTTGTGTTGGATTTGCCCCAAACATAACACTTTGTATTCAGGACTTAAAGTGAATTTCTTTGCCACATTTTTTGCAGTTTTACTTTAGTGCCTTATTGCAAACAGGATGCATGTTTTGGAATATTTTTTATTCTGAACAGGCTTCCTTGTTTTCACTCTGTCATTTAGGTTAGTATTGTGGAGTAACTACAATGTTGTTTATCCATCTTCAGTTTTCTCCTATCACAGCCATTAAACTCTGTAACTGTTTTAAAGTCACCAGCGGTTTCCTTCCTCTCAGGCAACTGTTAGGAAGGACACCTGTACATTTGTAGTGACTGGATGTATTGATACACCATCCAAAGTGTAATTAATAACTTCACTGTGCTCAAAGAGATATTCAATGTCTGCTTTTTACATTGTTACCCATGTACCAATAGGTGCCCTTTGCGAGGCATAGGAAAACGTCATAGGTCTTTGTGGTTGAATCTGTGTTCGACATTCACTGCTCGACTGAGGGACCTTACAGATAATTGTATGTGTGGGATACGGAGATGAGGTAGTCATTCAAAAATCATGTTAAACATTATTAGTACATGCAACTTATTATGTGACTTGTTAATATTTATGTTTACTCCTGAAGGTATTTAGTATTGAATACTTATTGACTCAAGACATTTTTCAGCTTTAAATTTTGTATTAATTTGTAAACCTTTTTTTAAACATAATTCCACTTTGACATAATGGGGTATTGTGTGTAGGCCAGTGACACAACATCTTAATTTAACCCACTTTAAATTCAGGCTGTAACACAACAAAATGTTCAAAAAGTAAAGGGGTGTGAATACTCTCTGAAAGCACTGAAGTTGAATGTGATTGCTCTTTTGATCTCTTGTGTTTGCTCCTGGGTGGAGAGAGGTTCCTGGGTTGTAGACACAAAACTATTTCCCTCAATCTACATCTTACAAAGGGGTCTTATTGATAGAAATTTAAAAACGACTAAACTACACATTCAAACAGTTAAAATGTGTGAACATCAAGCTTAACCTTACATGACAGGAACCCCATGTTTACCCTTTTTGATTTATGAATACACAACATCAGTAGTACACTATAATTTGGGGTTAGAGATTAAATGCCCGTGTGCTTGAAAAGAGACATCTGTCCAATATCTCTCATTAGGCCTTTGTCCAACACTACAGACGACAGAGCCTTGTAAGCTGGCAAGTCATCTTTCAGCCGTCTCTTCCTCCTCTGTTGGTCTTCTGAAAGAGTGTCATGGAGACACTTGCGCTCCACTCCATCCCCTGTCCATTGGTGGATATCATGAATATGGTAAAGCAAGGACATACATTTTCTGTCTATTTTCAATATAAATATTGAATACCATAACAGTGTGGTCAATGTCAGTAGTTACCCTACAGAAACCCATGAGTGTTATTAGTTGTGAAAAGTGTATAATATTGGCTCTAATCAGGGAATATCTGAATAGATGGAATGTGAAAAAAGTGAAAGGAGTTGATACAAGTAAAAACCATTCACGTTTTCATACCTCTTGATAACATTTGCATGTACTACAAGACCACCACAGGTGACTGCAAATTACTTTCTGCCACAGTTTAATTTCTTTACGCTCCTTACGATTTGAAATGACCATTAATTTCTTCTTTAATCCTACGTTCAATCCCAGACGTTAAATATAATCACACATACAGTACATTGTTGATAATACTGTGGCGACCCTGGTTTATAAGCAGAGATATCTATTCTGGCCAATAGCATGCTGTAATAACCTCACTAGATCATAAATAAAATAATGTACTTCACAGAGGATCGAGTTCTTGAATTGAACGTTTTATTAACCTGAACTCCCACAGGCTACTGTTTGGCCATAGCCTATGCCAAATAAATCAATGCACAAACAACAAGTATCCTACTCTCTGTCATGGACGTATAAGAAATATAATACCGGTCAAACGTTTTAGAACACCTACTCATTCAAGGGTTTTTCATTATTTTTACTATTTTCTACATTGTAGAATATAAGTGAAGACATCAAAAAAAGTGTTAAACAAATCTAAATATATTTGAGATTTGAGATTCTTCAAATAGCCACCATTTGCCTTGATGACAGCTTTGCACACTCTTGGCATTCTCTCAACCAGCTTCACCTGGAATGCTTTTCCAACAGTCTTGAAGGAGTTCCAACATATACTGAGCACTTGTTTGCTGCTTTTCCTTCACTCTGCGGTCCAACTCATCCAAAACCATCTCAATTTAGTTAAGGTCGGGGGATTGTGGAGGCCAGATCATCTGATGCAGCACTCCATCACTCTCCTTCTTGGTAAAATAGCCCTTACACAGCCTGGAGGTGTGTTGGGTCATTGTCCTGTTGAAAAACAAATGATAGTCCCAAACCAGATGGGATGGCATATCGCTGCAGAATGCTGTGGTAGCCATGCTGGTTAAGTGTGCCTTGAATTCGAAATAAATCACAGACAGTGTCACCAGCAAAGCACCCCCACACCATTACACCTCCTCCATGCTTTTCGGTGGGAAATACTCATGCGGAGACCATCCATTCACCCACACTGCGTTTGGAACCAAAAATCTCACATTTGGAATCCAGACCAAAGGACAAATTTCCACCGGTCTAATGTCCATTGCTCGTGTTTCTTGGCCCAAGCAAGTCTCTTCTTGTTATTGGTGTCCTTTAGTAGTGGTTTCTTTGCAGCAATTCGACCATGAAGGCCTGATTCACACAGTCTCCTCTGAACAGTTGATGTTGAGATGTGTCTGTTACTTGAACTCTGTAAAGCATTTATTTGGGCTGCAATTTCTGAGGCTGGTAACTCTAATGAACGTATCCTCTGCAGCAGAGGTAACTCGGGGTCTTCCATTCCTGTGGCGGTCCTCATGAGAGCCAGTTTCATCATAGTGCTTGATGGTTTTTGCGACTGCACTAGAAGAAACTTTCAAAGTTCTTCAAATGTTCCGTATTGACCTTCATGTAAAGTAATGATGGGTAGTCATTTCTCTTTACTTATTTGAGCTGTTCTTACCATAATATGGACTTGGTCTTTTACCAAATAGGGCTATCTTCTGTATACCCCCCCCCTACCTTGTGTCATGGCATATTCTAATCAAGTGAGAGAGACTTTGTCATTTCTTCGAACAATCATCTTTATTTCTTATTGATTTAATTATTGCAATAATGAAGCTGGTCAACCCACCACTCTTGACTGTTGGGCCGAGAGCCTAAACTCATACAGAGAATACAGGGTCTTATATACAGATCTAAAAATGCTTAGTCATGGATGGTTCCTACCCCTCCCATGCAGATCGGGGGCATCATAAGCCACCTTGGGTTCATCTGGTGGTTATCTGCACAGGGTGTTATTTTACTCCTCCAGGCTAAGTTTCCCAGATGCAAGGATGAGAACAAACATTTAAATGTTCGTTCTACTCCTCCAGGCTATCTCTATCTTGGTTACACACACCACATCTTGTCTATGGAATGCAGGCTGTAGCCATAATAAATCAATTGTCAGCTCAAGCTATCTCTAGTGACCATACGCCCAGATTAGCTGCAGGGAGCTAGAGTGGAGACCATCCCTTTACAAAAACACAGCATTAGTAGAACAGAAATGTCTTACTTTTTGTTAAGTATATCATTTAACTATTAATATCAAACAAATCAAGTAAATACATAATTTGTCCCTCACACTTGTCACAACACAACTGATTGGCTCAAACGCATTAAGAAGGAAAGATGAAGCTGGTTGAGAAAATGCCAAGAGTGTGCAAAGCTGTCATCAAGGCAAAGGGTGGCTATTTGAACAATCAAAATATATTTTGATTTGTTTAACACTTTTTTGGTTACTACATGATTCCATATGTGTTATTTCATAGTTTTGATGTCTTCACTATTATTCTACAATGTATAAAATAGTAAAAATAAAGAAAAACCCTTGAATGAGTAGGTGTTCTAAAACTTTTGACCGGTAGTGTAGAACAAAAGAAACATGTCAATACATCAGAACCTGAGATGTCCAGCCCTCCGTCCATCTCCCTGCTGTCCACCAACCACAAGGACGCCTGTCTCCAAACATCCCAGGCAGTCCTTTGATTGGCAGACAGCAGGTTGACTGGCATGCTGGACCCCACAAAATCTGAAGTGCACCACAACACAACAAGGCACAACATAATCGCAGCCCTCTCCGATGGCCTCACAGCCGTCATCCCATTTGTGACACCAGTGTAATAAAACAGGTACACTCTTAGAAAAAAGGGTTCCAAAAGGGTTCTTTGGCTGTCCCCATAGGATAACCCTTTTTAAGGGTGTATGGAGTGTTGCGCAAACCCTCAACCCTCTAGCCCAAAGGCCAGCGCGCTATCAACTCTGCCACAATACCATGCCATTATGTAGAGTCTATATCTCCGCGTACAAACCAGGGTCACCACAATACATAAAGATAATTTGAATATGACCTATATACATAATTGTAGTAGTGCAGTCGTGATTGCCTCACATTTTAGATGTGTAACTTAATTTTAGCTACATGCCAGGTGTCAAACTCATGTTTGATGTTAGGGCATGACTCTCACATTTTCTTGCGGATGGATGGTGATCTGTCGGTGTCCACCACATCTACACTAATTCCATTGTCTAGCAAATAAGTCCCTTTTCAAAACCAACTGTTTCCATGGCAACATAACTGGTGGGCTCTGTAACCTGTAGGACAAATAGTGAACATTTAGAAATGAGGATGCTTTATGAATGGCTTGTAAGTCTACTCTTAAAAAATTACTAATAGGCTACTAACCTGAATCAGCTCAAAGTGGATTATCTCCTTTGTGGCATCATCCATAAAGCTGTAGTTGGTGTATTTTGCTGAGTAGCCAGGGCTGTTGGAATGGCCAACCCCGCACACATCCACGCCGATTCCTTCTTGTGTCTGGACAATCAACCGTGCCATCTTGACAGTCTGTTATTCAGGGTACACCGGTTCTATCACCTTGAGTCAAGTATGAAGACTGTATGGTGTTGAACGCTGTACTCCCTGGCAGCTATAGGTTGAGTATGACAGCCCAATCAGCGACGTCTGTATATGTAGTTTCAGTGAACAAGATAGATGAACAAGCTAATAGGTTGTTCTCTGACGTTCCATGCACATCAAGGCATGATTGCCATTTCCCACTGTGTCCATTCAGGCAAGCTCAGATGATCCATGAGTAAATGCAGAATTGCTGCTGTCTGGTACAAAACTTGAATCTGCAGAATCCATAGGGGTCTCCACCGGGGTCTCCACCGAAGTCATGTCCATAAACAAGTTTTGTTTTTCTGGGGGTGCATGTGGTTCTGCTTCTTGTGTTACCTCTGTTTGTCCAGCCTGAACCGCCTCTTGCTAATATACAGGGAACAGTATCAATTACTTTTGTAGTTAAATTTACATTTGATATGACTAATTTCTAAGAGATAGTAAACATCACACTAAAAACTGTTTAAGGAACTACTCATAGGGGTTAAGGGTCATACACTTTGTGACACTGATAAGACATTATGATTTTAGATCGGTTTGATAGTGGTGTAATTGAAACCTTTTTTTGAATTTGTATTCATAAGAACACTTTTGAGTTTCTGAAATGGTCATACATTTTGTGACACTGATTACATCTCACCTCTGGTGCCACTTCACTAACACCACTTAGAAATTCTGAAAGATATAGCAATAAAGGCTGTCTGTGTGTTTAATTGGATTAACACATTGCTCTATAATGTAAGTATTCAAATAATCACACATCACTGTCATGGCTGTAGTAAAACAATACCTATACTCTGTGTCCAGGGTATAGGTACAGCAAAATGTCTCCATGATGACGAAGGTTTGTATGGTTTTTTGCTGGGCTGCTTTGAACTGGTCAGCTGTTATCTAATGTGTGATGTAGTCTTTGGCGAGGCACCGTGGGAAGTGCTGGGCATTTGTTGTTTTTTCGGGGTGGACTGAGAAACAGCAGCAAACTCCATCTCCTCTGGTGGGCCATTATCGTGTGTGTGGGGACCTTCTTCTGTTTTCACATCAACTCCCTCAACCTAAAGGAGAGGGGGACACAATTGATAAGCAATTTTGCAGGGCTATTAACATTGCAGTAATAGTACCTACCCTTGTTTCCACACACATGACAATACATCATTTTCTAGGCATTTTGACATAGCAATATTACATTTATTATTATATAGCTAGCTTCTTAACGAAATACAAACATTACATACGTTTGCTCCGCTTTCCTCAGTTGAACTTTCAGTCCTAGTGATTGGTACAGCAGTGCTCTTGAAGATAGGTCTGATTTCAGCACTCCCATGACTGTAGTCATCTGGGGTAAAAGGTTTGTCCTTTGGGGTATGTACATTCAAATAAAGCACAGTTAGCCACAACTACAATCTCTTGCGATCATGTAATGGAAGTCGATGGAAGTGGATTCCCGTGTAGTACGATCTAAATAGATTTTCACAATTTGGAAATGCAAATTTTTGAGTCATCTTTAGCAATCCCACTAGCTATATAGCTTCTTTTTCGATATCTAGGCTATCCTTATCCCTGTGCTAGCTAGTGAAATGCTGCTTCTTTTCCTTATCCGTATTTCCGTAATTCCCCGAAAACAAAATTGTCTATAGAATTTTATGTGGAGACGTTTTGAAGCACGTTTTTGGGTGAGTCTGGCCACTACAACCAAGCAACTACATCTCATGAATGGAACTTTGACCAAAACAACTGTCTGGATGATGCTTCAAGACTAAAAGTAAGTGGAAAATGAGGTCTAACATGCTAAAAACTGAAATACTCCTTTAAGTATGTGCGTTCAGTTAGCTTGAATGTTTGTTACGTTGTGGAACGGTTTGTACTGAACGACATGTTTCCCCAAAACGTTCTTGTATGTTCTTGAACAGACTTTGAGGTACATTTGCTCCCATTTGGTGGTTGTGGCGAAGTGTGGCTTGAAGCAAAAAGTGACATATTTCAAAGGCAGTCGCCATGCTGACAGCGTTCCCCAACCCACAATCCCTCCCCATTTTTCAACTTGTCGTTCATTCAGTACAGCACCGTTTCCGTTCAATTGAACATTTCAGAACGTTAAAACGTACTCATCGCAGCCCTGGTTTTCTGACCTACCTGATAATTACTTGCACACCTGGTGTCCCGGGTCTAAATCAGTCCCTGATTAGAGGGGAACAATGAAAAAATGCAGTGGAACTGGCTTTGAGGTCCAGAGTTGAGTTTGAGGGCTATAGGGGGTAGGGGACTAGGGATAATTTGGGATTGGGCAATTCCCATAGCCTACTCATAATTTTTACATGGTAAAATGACGTGAGCAGAGTGTAGAATTTGATCTGGTGCACAGAGTGTAGAGTGTAGCAGTGCTACATTTTGTTGACTCATAATTTAGCTAGTGGGAGAAATTATTTGTGTGTTGATTTATGACGTCATTAAAATGGGGCTTCTCAGACATAAAGTAAGTATCACGACAATGGAGGTGGTACTCCTACTCCTCCTCCTCTCTCTCTCTCTCTCTCTTTCTCTCTCTCAATGTCTTTGATCAGAGGGCTGAGGGGGACAGTAATCTAGTGTATAGCTCTATAGCTCCTGTATCTGGGCCAGCTGAGAATGGGGTCACACGTGATCATGCATGGGGCCCCGGGCCCTCGGAGACAATACCTCAGCAGACAGAGTGACTTCAAATCTCCTCATGCTCCTCATCTCTCTGTACTGTGCTCTACACAGGTTTGTCAACAATGACTATGAA
This sequence comes from Coregonus lavaretus, assembly GCF_964263955.1. Classification (NCBI taxonomy): domain Eukaryota; kingdom Metazoa; phylum Chordata; class Actinopteri; order Salmoniformes; family Salmonidae; genus Coregonus; species Coregonus lavaretus. The sequence goes on along the minus strand of NC_139992.1, from coordinate 28,622,349 downwards.
GTACAGATTCAAATACCCAGTTCACTGTCAAGGTTACAGCTCTCCAGACAACATGGACACAATAGGGTTTATGAGTGCAGTTTTAGGTTGTATTGTGCATAGGAACTATTCCTAACAAAAACTTTAGAAACACAAATATCACAATTTTTGTAAAGACCGAATTAAAGCCCAAATGTCAGCTGAACTGTAGCCATGATCTCAAACTATCTGTGCATAGCACTCTTCTACACCCTTCATTGTGACTTACAGACATAAATTATGAGGTTCACTGGCATTCTGGTCATTTAGCAGGCGAGAGAGAGAGAGAGAGAGAGAGAGAGAGAGAGAGAGAGAGAGAGAAAATATATTTATTTATTATAGAAACCTAATGTGTTACAAAAAGAAAGCCTTCATCAGGATTCTTCTCCATGGCCCTGTCAGTGGACACAAGCAGGCGATGGAGTGATGTCACAGGGGAACTGGACAGGGGTGTGTATGCGTTGTGCTCCCACAGATGCTCCGGTAATTGCCGGGAGGAAATAGTGTTGTTTTAAGGGGAGATCAGAGGCAATCACAGTGATTAAGAGGCATGAAGCCAGGCTCTGAAACACAGCTTCTAATTATTACAGACATGCTAGATCACAGGGCTGTAGCACTGACAGATCTGATTGACTGGCACGTGTTTTCTGTTTTCTGCAGTAGCACCAGGCTGCACAATCAATATGGACAATCTTCAGTTAATTCATCTATTTATATACCTATTTAGTCATCCTTTACTTAGCCAGGTAAGGCTTTGAGAACATATTACTCTATGAGTCATCATGGATAATAACAAACCAATTTTGCCAGTGGAATTTGTGTCGACTGTTTGATGATTCACTGTTGTTGTTGTGACTGTTCTCTGGATTCTCTGGTACATTTGTATACTTTTTATCCAGTAGTTCTGAAAGTAGAGCTCACGAGCCAAAAGTGATCCCCGAAAACTGCGTACTATAGTGGTTCCTCAATTGAACGTTTTGAGCTTATGCTGTGACCGTTTGTGGTAGATGGTGGCAGATTGTGGTAAATTGTGGTAAATTGTCATTGCACCACACTATCACAAGGGGGAGTTAGAATGCTGATCTATCGGTAGTCTAAACTTTGTCACAAATTGACTATCTTTTCGTAAATTAATGGAGGTGTGAATGTTTCTGTCCAAGAATCTCTATTCTCTGGCACTAGAGTCCTGCATCAGGCAAAAACAAATAGCTGGCAGGTTTTCCCGGAGTTGAGAGAGAACTTGACTAAATAAAATGGCGCAATTACACTTGGCATGTGGACTGAACATTTTCGAAAAAAAATAGGCACCGTGGGCTTTTGGTTTCTCTCCCTCTAAAAACAGAAATAAATCATTCTAAATAACAAACTGGCTTTATTTAACACTGTGTGAAAGAGTGATAGCCCCTCTATATTAAGTGAGTTTCTGAAACACGGAGTCCTTCTTTGCTGATGTGAAGAAGAAACTGAATGAAAGAGAGTCCAGCGAGGATAGGGAGGGGAAAAGGTTGCTCATATTTTCAAGACCTGAGCTACTTCATTTATTAATTAAATGTACTAGTTTATTTATGCGATTTAATATATTTGTTTAGGCTTTGCCTATTTAGTAGGCTATTTCGCAGCATAAAGCCATTTTGTCAGCATAAAGCTGAGTGACACTCATTCGTGGCTTTGAATGAAAAAAATAAGCACCAACATTCTATCTGATAGTCTTTAATAAATAAAGGTTTTGACCAAATTAATCTGCTCATGTTGTGTGTGTTCAATTATTTGTGACATTGAGGTCAACAATGAAGAATGTTAACAAAATAAATCAAATAAATCCTATTCATAATGAATAATCAGATGCGTGTTGCAAGCTTGTCATTTTTCCTTATACATTTTTTTAATGATTTTATTTTATCTTTTTAGACATACACATACAAATGACAACTACATCACACCTGCCCAGACCCACCTGCTCACACCCCCATCTCCAGCGCCCGCATCACTCTCCACCACATGGCCTCAAACTGCACTTTCAAGATTTGGATAATAAAGCATTTAAAGGCTGACATTGGTTGATTTTCAGTTTTTATAAGTACAGTGGGGAGAACAAGTATTTGATACACTGCCGATTTTGCAGGTTTTCCTACTTACAAAGCATGTAGAGTTCTGTAATTTTTATCATAGGTACACTTCAACTGTGAGAGACAGAATCTAAACAAAATCCAAAAAAAACAAATCCAATCTTGATAATCTATTAGGTAAAACACCACAATGTGCCATCACAGCAGCAGGATTTGTGACCTGTTGCCACAAGAAAAGGGCAACCAGTGAAGCACAAACACCATTGTAAATACAACACATATTTGTTTATTTATTTTCCCTTTTGTACTTTAACTATTTGCACATTGTTACAACACTGAACATAGCCATAATATAACATTTTAAATGTTTATATTATTTTGAAACTTTGTAATGTGTAATGTTTACTTTTCATTTAACATTTGTTCATAATCTACAGTGGGGAGAACAAGTATTTGATACACTGATGATTTTGCAGGTTTTCCTACTTACAAAGCATGTAGAGGTCTGTAATTTTTATCATAGGTACACTTCAACTGTGAGAGACGGAATCTAAAACAAAAATCCAGAAAATCACATTGTATGATTTTTAAGTAATTAATTTGCATTTTATTGCATGACATAAGTATTTGATCACCTACCAACCAGTAAAAATTCCGGCTCTCACAGACCTGTTCGTTTTTCTTTAAGAAGCCCTCCTGTTCTCCACTCATTACCTGTATTAACTGCACCTGTTTGAACTCGTTACCTGTATAAAAGACACCTCTCCACACACTCAATCAAACAGACTCCAACCTCTCCACAATGGCCAAGACCAGAGAGCTGTGTAAGGACATCAGGGATAAAATTGAAAACCTGCACAAGGCTGGGATGGGCTACAGGACAATAGGCAAGCAGCTTGGTAAGAAGGCAACAACTGTTGGCGCAATTATTAGAAAATGGAAGAAGTTCAAGATGACGGTCAATCACCCTCGGTCTGGGGCTCCATGCAAGATCTCACCTCGTGGGGCATCAATGATCATGAGGAAGGTGAGGGATCAGCCCAGAACTACACGGCAGAACCTGGTCAATGACCTGAAGAGAGCTGGGACCACAGTCTCAAAGAAAACCATTAGTAACACACTACGCCATCATGGATTAAAATCCTGCAGCGCACGCAAGGTCCCCCTGCTCAAGCCAGCGCATGTCCAGGCCCGTCTGAAGTTTGCCAATGACCATCTGGATGATCCGGTTGATACACTGATGATTTTGCAGGTTTTCCTACTTACAAAGCATGTAGAGGTCTGCTTTGTAGCGGTTGTCGGGAGAGGTTGTGTTTTCTCTAGCAGGAGGTAAGCTTGGCTTCTTATATGGTGTTGAGTAAAGCTTAAACCATGTATTTAGATTGTAGGTAGGTATTGTAGTTAGGTATTATAGGTAGTTTACTTAGGTAGTTATTGTAGGTTATTGTAGGTTATTTTAGGTAAGTATTGTATTCGGCGGACCCCGGCGAAGCACGAGGCTAGCTTACCCACTACTTGAACCAACAAAGCTAGCTAGCTAGCTAGCGGGTAGCTACTGGTAACTTTTAGCAACTGTGGTTAGTTGTTTCCAATGTTATTTCACGCTTAAGAGTACCTGTGATTGAGCCAGCTAGCTGCCTACCATTCAGCTGTTTTTCTAACCTCATTATCCGAGGTATTAACGTTAGGTGGTTGGTAGCTGCTGTACTTAATTACAGCTACTGATTGCAGTCTGCCACCCAGACAGCTGGCGTCGGGTAAGTTTGGCTTTATACATAGCTTGGGCTTTGTCGAGTAAGGCTTAAACTATGTATTTAGATTGTAGTTAGGTATTATAGGTAGGCATCGTGGGCTGTATATTATTAGGTAGTATAGGTAGGCATCGTGGGCTGTTGTGGGTAGTTGTTGTATGTAGTTATTGTAGGTTACTTTTGTATTCGAAGGTGCCGGGTGTAGCACGAAGCTAGCTAGCTAACTCACCTCCTGGATTAGCTGGCGAGTAGCTATTAGCAACGGTAGCAACTAAAAACAATATCCTTTTAGCCAGCTACATTCGTTCGCAGTGACGCCGTTTTCAAACAAAGTCAACACAGCAGCCATTGCTAGCTAGCCAACACTACCAGCTAGCTGTACTGTAGTAGCTAAATACAATATCTTTGTGCTAGCTAGCCAACGTTTAATTATTGCTGTGTTATGAAAGAACTAGACACGGACACGAATTATCTGTTTAGTGTGTTCACACACTATTGGTAGTTTGTTGTAACCAAGTATTGGTGCTAAACTGTGTGTTATTGGATGCTAGCATGCTAGTTAGCTATGGCGTCATAGTTAGCTAGCTGAATAAAGTAAGTTGAGTCTATTCATTGAAACATTGAACCGCTGTAGTTTACAACAATTCTAATTTCTAAAGTGGAAGTTGGGAGAGTTTTATTCGGGTGGTTCAGTGAAACAATTATAGTTTCTGAGGTGGAAGTTGGGAGAGTTATATATTTTTTTTGGTGAGGGAGGCCCTGCTCTCTCCTTTCCCAGATGTTTAGTTCATTTCATTCCGATCTCCTCTGCATTATTGTAGCCATCTGCTACAGCCTGTCAACTATGCCTCTGCCTATCCCTGTTCTCTCCTCTCCGCACAGGCTACACAAACGCCTCACACCGCGTGGCTGCTGCCTCTCTAACCTGGTGGTCCATGCACGCACCACACACCTGGAGTTCCAGGTCTCAGGCAGCCTCTGGAACTGCCGTTCTGCCGCCAACAAGGCTGACTTCATCCCAGCCTATGCTACCCTCCAGTCCCTCGACTTCCTGGCGCTGACGGAAACATGGATTACCACTGAAAACACTGCTACTCCTACTGCTCTCTCCTCGTCTGACCATGTGTTCTCGCATACCCCGAGAGCATCTGGTCAGAGGGGTGTTGGCACAGGAATCCTCATCTCTCCCAAGTGGTCATTCTCAATTTTTCCCCTAACCCATCTGTCTATCTCCTCATTTGAATTCCACGCTGTCACAGTCACTAGCCCATTTAAGCTTAATATCCTTGTCATCTATCACCCTCCAGGTTCCCTTGGAGAGTTCATCAATGAGCTTGACGCCTTGATAAGTTCATTTCCTGAGGATGGCTCACCCTTCACAGTTTTGGGGGATTTCAACCTCCCTACGTCTACATTTGACTCATTTCTCTCTGCCTCCTTCTTTCCACTCCTCTCCTCTTTTGACCTCACCCTCTCACCGTCCCCCCCTACTCACAAGGCAGGCAATACGCTTGACTTCATCTTTACTAGATGTTGCTCTTCTACTAATCTCACTGCAACTCCCCTCCATGTCTCCGACCACTACTTTGTATCCTTTTCTCTCTCGCTCTCCTCCAACACTACTCACTCTGCCCCTACACAGATGGTAACGCGCCGCCGCAACCTTCGCTCTCTCTCTCCCACTACTCTCTCCTCTTCCATCTTATCATCTCTTCCCTCTGCTCAACCCTTCTCCCTCCAATCTCCTGATTCTGCCTCCTCAACCCTCCTCTCCTCCCTTTCTGCATCCTTTGACTCCCTGTGTCCCCTATCCTCCCGGCCGGCTCGGTCCTCCCCTCCAGCTCCGTGGCTTGATGACTCATTGCGAGCTCACAGAACAGAGCTCCGGGCAGCTGAGCGGAAATGGAAGAAAACTAAACTCCCTGCCGACCTGGCATCTTTTCACTCCCTCCTCTCTACATTTTCTTCATCTGTTTCTGCTGCTAAGGCCACTTTCTACCACTCTAAATTCCAAGCATCTGCCTCTAACCCTAGGAAGCTCTTTGCCACATTCTCCTCACTGCTGAATCCTCCCCCCCACCCCCCCCCCCTCCTCCTCCCTCTCTGTGGATGACTTCGTCAACCACTTTGAAAAGAAGGTTGACGACATCCGATCCTCGTTTGTTAAGTCTAATGACACTGCTGGTCCTGCTCACACTGCCCTACCCTATGCTTTAACTTCTTTCTCCCCTCTCTCTCCAGATAAAATCTTGCGACTAGTGACTGCAGGCCGCCCAACAACCTGCCCGCTTGACCCCATCCCCTCCTCTCTTCTCCAGACCATCTCCGGTGACCTTCTCCCCTACCTCACCTCGCTGATCAACTCATCCTTGACCGCTGGCTATGTCCCTTCCGTCTTCAAGAGAGCGAGAGTTGCACCCCTTCTCAAAAAACCAACACTCGATCCCACTGATGTCAACAACTACAGACCAGTATCCCTTCTTTCTTTTCTTTCCAAAACTATTGAGCGTGCCGTCTTTAGCCAACTCTCTTGCTATCTCTCTCAGAATGACCTTCTTGATCCAAACCAGTCAGGTTTCAGGACTGGTCATTCAACTGAGACTGCTCTTCTCTGTGTCACGGAGGCTCTCCGCACTGCTAAAGCTAACTCTCTCTCCTCTGCTCTTGTCCTTCTAGACCTGTCTGCTGCCTTTGATACTGTGAACCATCAGATCCTCCTCTCTACCCTCTCCGAGCTGGGCATCTCCGGCGCGGCTCACTCCTGGATTGCGTCCTACCTGACCGGTCGCTCCTACCAAGTGGCGTGGCGAGAAGCTGTCTCCGCACCACGTGCTCTCACCACTGGTGTCCCCCAGGGCTCAGTTCTAGGCCCTCTCCTTTTCTCCCTATACACCAAGTCACTTGGCTCTGTCATATCCTCACATGGCCTCTCCTATCATTGCTACGCTGACGATACACAACTAATCTTCTCCTTTCCCCCTTCTGATAACCAGGTGGCGAATCGCATCTCTGCATGTCTGGCCGACATTTCAGTATGGATGACGGATCACCACCTCAAGCTGAACCCTGGCAAGACGGAGCTGCTCTTCCTCCCGGGGAAGGACTGCCCGTTCCATGATCTCGCCATCACGGTTGTCAACTCCGTTGTGTCCTCCTCCCAGAGTGCGAAGAGCCTTGGCGTGACCCTGGACAACACCCTGTCATTCTCCGCTAACATCAAGGCGGTGACCCGATCCTGCAGGTTCATGCTCTACAACATTCGGAGAGTACGACCCTGCCTTACACAGGAAGCGGCCCAGGTCCTAATCCAGGCACTTGTCATCTCCCGTCTGGTTGCGCTTGTAACGCCAAGGTAGTGGGTTCGATCCCCGGGACCACCCATACACAAAAAATGTATGCACGCATGACTGTAAGTCGCTTTGGATAAAAGCGTCTGCTAAATGGCATATTATTATTTATTATTATTATTATTACTGCAACTCGCTGTTGGCTGGGCTACCTGCCTGTGCCATTAAACCCCTACAACTCATCCAGAATGCCGCAGCCCGTCTGGTGTTCAACCTTCCCAAGTTCTCTCACGTCACCCCCCTCCTCCGCACACTCCACTGGCTTCCAGTTGAAGCTCGCATCCGTTACAAGACCATGGTGCTTGCCTATGGAGCAGTGAGGGGAACGGCACCTCCGTACCTTCAGGCTCTGATCAGTCCCTACACCCAAATGAGGGCATTGCGTTCATCCACCTCTGGCCTGCTGGCTCCCCTTCCTCTGCGGAAGCATAGTTCCCGCTCAGCCCAGTCAAAACTGTTCGCTGCTCTGGCACCCCAATGGTGGAACAAGCTCCCTCACGACGCCAGGACAGCGGAGTCACTCACCACCTTCCGGAGACATTTGAAACCCCACCTCTTTAAGGAATACCTGGGATAGGATAAAGTAATCCTTCTACCCCCCCCCCCCCCCCCCCCCCCGTAAGAAGCATCTCAAGGTCCTGGAGTGGCCTAGCCAGTCTCCAGTCCTGAACCCAATAGAAAATCTTTGGAGGGAGCTGAAAGTCCATATTGCCCAGCGACAGCCCCGAAACCTGAAGGATCTGGAGAAGGTCTGTATGGAGGAGTGGGCCAAGATCTCTGTAATTGCAAACGTTTCTGTACCAAATATTATGTTCTGCTTTTCTGATGTATCAAATACTTCTGTCATGCAATAAAATGCAAATTAATTACTTAAAAATCATACAATGGTCCTCTGTAGCTCAGCTGGTAGAGCACGGCGCTTGTAACGCCAAGGTAGTGGGTTCGATCCCCGGGACCACCCATACACAAAAATGTATGCACGCATGACTGTAAGTCGCTTTGGATAAAAGCGTCTGCTAAATGGCATATTATTATTATTATACAATGTGATTTTCTGGATTTTTGTTTTAGATTCCGTCTCTCACAGTTGAAGTGTACCTATGATAAAAATTACAGACCTCTACATGCTTTGTAAGTAGGAAAACCTGCAAAATCGGCAGTGTATCAAATACTTGTTCTCCCCATTGTATATGTTTTTTCAAGATGATTGACGAGAAAAGTATCGTCCAATCTATAGGCAGAGGTGTAGTCCAGGGTATACGCTGGTATACGGCGTATACCTACTTATTTTTCAGTCAGCATTGCGTATACCCACTTCTAAATCCCCCCTGATGCGCATCATTCAGTAATATCTGTGAGTCAGATTGCCTATTTTCTTCCTCGGGGATAGTGAAGCCATGACCCACCCTCCTCTGCCTCTAATTGGCTGGTACTCGCTGCTTTCACTGATTAGATTGGTTAACTTTAGGCATGAGGACTGATGAGCCAATCAGAGGCAGAGTAGGGCGGGTCATGCCGAGGAAAATATCGCTAATACCTCAGGTGCCAGTGAAAAAAAAAAAAAAAAAAACTCAGGTGCCGGTGCCACTTGACTACGATAACGGCAGCAGACCAAACAACGGATGAAGAAAGGACACAAGCGGCGGTGTGCCACCCCAGTTGATGGAAGACATCATTCTGAGGTAAGTTTTAAGGTGGTTTCCAAATGAATCATTATTTTAAACTACTGGCAAATTGCCAGTGACTGCACATTTAGAGGAGAAGAGATGTTGCCGCCAATAGTTAGTGCGAGTCGGCTAACGTTATGAAGCTAGCTACGTAGATTGGGATAATGTGGGGAAACCGGGGCATTGTTGGTTTTCAGTAAGTGTTTAATCAACCCAGTTCATAAGAATTTCATACCAGACTGATGAAACTGATTATCTCAATGTTTATGAAGCTTGTTTATTATTGTAAAGGTCTAAATTATAACGTTAGCCAAGTTACTAAGCCCTAAATTATAACATTAGCCAAGTTACTTAGCCCTAACTAACCTATATGATCTAGTTTAATTGCATAGTAGCTAAGCTGGTAGTTGATTTTTAAGTAAGTTAAAACACAAGAATGGGGACAAATAGTTTAAGATTCAGCCTAAAACAATATTGAGGTCTAATCAGGCTGTCTTATTTTGTATAGGGACAGGTAACCATGAAAAGGAAGGGAGATATTGCAGACTTTTTTGTAAAGAGGCACAAATCAGGCCCAGATCAGGCCCAGGCAGACCCCACCCCTAAAACCAGCAGCCCTGGCAGCTCTCAACCGGGAGCTAGCCAGGCAAGTCAGTGTGAGCATAGAGAAGGATCCAGTCTACCACCACCAGGTCAGAACACACAGGCAGTAAATTGCATCTCCAGTTTATTGAAAAGTGAAGCCTCACACTGTAACAAAAGGTGATTTTGACAGATTAAGCCTCATTTTGAATTTCTGTGTGATGTTATTTATTTTATTGCCCTTCTATTTATTTTGTCTGTATCCATGTTTGTTTTTTACAATGCTACTGTTATATAACATTTTGTACATTTTGTGTTAAATGTGTTGTTTTTTTGTTAAATAAACTCTCCCAAGTATTTCACTCACTAATCTCCTGTATGCTTCAGCTTCACTTGCTGAAAATATTTCCACTTGGTTATGCAGATTGTTAATGTAAAGAGGGGGACCCATGTCTTGCTGATGACTATTGTGATCACAGTAGTGTGTGTGTGTGTGTGTGTGTGTGTGTGTAAGTGTGTGAGAGAGAGAGAGACAGGGAGATGCATAATTAGTTTTGTTGTTGTCTGTAGACATCAATAATGACTGGCCAGACCTGTGGAGTGCTAAACAAACAGAAGACTTCAAATCCAAGAACCCCTGGTTGGGATCCAAAAACAAAAAATTGGGTAAGTTTAGGTAGATTGCTAGTTTGGGTAACTTCTGAAACAGTGGGCACAGATAACTTTGTGTGTGTGTGTGTGTGTGTGTGTGTGTGTGTGTGTAAAGGACCATGCACACGTACAGCTGTGGATACAGGAGTAGTTACATTGTTTGTTTATGCTTCGCAGGATGTCTGGTCTGTAGCAGTGTGAACTCCATTGGGATCGACAAGGAGCAAGGTGTATCGCTCTCAAGAGAATGGATGAACTTTGAAATTCAAGTGTCTGGCCAGGGAAGTAGAACAACAAGTTTGTCAATCTTGAGAAATAAGGTGAGGAAACATGCGTTGTCCAAGGCCCACACTCAGGCTGTGAAGGTGGCAGAGCAACAGAAAGAAGCTGCCATTGAGAATGCAGTGGAGACTATGACTGAGTCCTACATGAAGGAAACTGAAGCTGTGTTTCGAACAGCCTACCATCTGGCCAAAAAGAACCGACCCTTTTCTGACCATGAGAGCCTCATTGAGCTGCAGGAACTGAATGGTGTAAAAATGGGCTCAATACTTCATTCACGTTACAGTGCAACACAAATAATACAACATGTTGCTAGTGAGATGCAGAGCAAAATCATCAGTAGCATTATAGCATCATCCAGTAAGTTAGCTGTCCTAATTGACGAGGCATCTTCTTTAAGTCACAAAGCTGTCATGACAGTTTCTATTAAAGCATCAATTCAAGAAGAAAGCCCTGAGTTCATATTCCTGGAACTTGTTGAACTGGAAAATCTGAGAGCAGATGGCATATTACAGGCGTTACTCACCTGTTTAACTAATGCTGGCTTTACAGAAGAGTGGCTTCATGAAAACTGGGTAACATTTGTATCTGATGGAGCCAGTGTCATGCTAGGAAAGAAGTCAGGAGTAGCAACCAGACTGACTTTGAGATTCCCAAAGCTTTTTGTATGGCACTGCATGAACCATAGACTTGAACTTGCTGTGTCAGATGCAGTTGATGAGGTAAACTCTGTCAATCACTTTAAAACTTTTATCCAGAAGCTATACTCTCTGTATAGTGTGTCAAACAAAAATGAACGTGAACTTGTTAATGCAGCAGCTGAAGTAGGCTCACAACTTCTTCGCATTGGCAGAATCTTGGATGTACGCTGGGTGGCCAGTAGCTTTCGGACTGTTCGTGCTGTTTGGACATCCCTGGGAGCTCTTGTGCAGCACTTTAAAAATGCTTGCAGTGATGAGATGAGGTCCACCAAAGAGAGGCAGATGTACAGAGGTTTGTTAGACCGTGTTCAAAGTCCAGAATTCATTTGTGACCTTGGCCTCATGTACGACACTCTCCATGAACTAAGTCTCCTGTCACAGGAGCTTCAGTCTCGTTCTATAACGCTCCTCAGAGCAGAGCATCTGCTGAAACGCTCAATCAGAGTGATCCAGTCATTCAAAGAGAGTCCAGGTGAGAAATATAGTGAGGCTTTAGAAGCAAAACAGACTGGGGAGTATCGGTCTATAGCCCTGAAAACAAATGCAAAGCTGAAGTCTATCAATCCAGGCCAGTTCTTACAAAGCCTTGTGAACAATCTGGAGAAACGCTTGTCTTTTGAAGATGAGACCATCATGGACCTCAGCATCCTTGATCAGAGTAAGTGGCCATCAAAGCCCAGCATCCGCCATGGTGAAGAACAAGTTAAGCGACTGTGCAAGCGATTTAACTTGTGCACAGACCAAGCACTGAATGGGATGCGGGACCTACTGGAAGAGCCCAGTAGTGAGCCCAAGGACCTAAAACCACTTATGAACTGTATGAAAACATTCCCTGTCGGTACAGCAGAGTGTGAGAGGAATTTTAGCCTTATGAACAATATAAGCTCAGACAAGAGGGCTGTCCTTCTGATCTCAAACATATCAAACTTGATGATGATTAATATCAACGGCCCACCAACTTCCAAGTTTGATCCTAGAAAATATACAAGGACCTGGTTGAAGAGCCATCGTGCTGCCTCTTCGGTGCGTTCTAGACAGTGCAGTGTGAAAGCTCCTGCAGAAAGCAAATTTGTCTGGAATATACTGTAGTATGAGCAAAGGTCAGAAACCCAGTGCTGGGTTGAGAGAGTATATCACTGTTGATGTGTTGTTAATGCATATATTTTTGTTAATTGTTAACTAAATATTGTTGTAACATATTTTGTTGAATGATTTACCGGTAAATGAACATGTTCAAAACAAAGCATATAGCAATATGAACAAGGATGCATTGTCACCTTCAGATTTGAAGTATTTTATTTAAATAAATGTGCAAAAAATAATCGAAACACCATTTCCTGTTTGCCTCATGATAAATACATTTTACATTCATCCAGGCTGCTCTTGTGACCAGTAGTAACTACAAACTGCTCCTAATCAAGTCATGATCATTTTATAATAGTGTGCAAGTAGAAATTACATATTTTTGGGTAAACTAAATCATAGTCTTACATGTCACTGTTTCTAAAACAGGGCTTTTTTCTGGACTACTTAAAAAAAAAAAAGGTGAATACTGAGAGTATACCCACTTCTCCAGGGACCACTACACCACTGTCTATAGGGTATCTCACTGCACCCTTATATGCCGTCTTGAAATATGCAGACAGACAGATTAAAAGTTAATTTCCATTGTAATACTTCTGACAGCCAAAGTTCTAACTCCACCCATAACTTTTGGACTTTATAACATTCCCATAAGGCATGGATTATTATAACCTAATGAAAAATGAACCTGGTAATCTAATTTAATTTACTGCAGGCCTAAAACCTATGGGTTTAACCTTCTGAATGAATTATTATATATATTTCTCTTAATGAGTTCCGAGAGCCGATCCGTTACCCAATAAAATAATATCAATTTATTTATCCTAATTGTTTGATGACTACAGACAGTAGGATATTATTCCTCTTTTACTACATTAATTAATTTGTCTGCACGTCTATTTAACATTTGGCTAAAAAGAAACCATGCCATGAATTAAGAACAGATATTATTATTTTTTCACAATGCAATGCTGCAATTGACAACTCAAATCACTTTCAAGAGCCTTCTAATATTAGACAACAAATAAATATACTGAAACAGTAACTTCAAAAACAGTCCATTCATCACTGGATTTCTTCAAATTGCTGTGCAGGAAAAGGATGTCATCCACCGTGCCTGGTCGCAGGCTCGCAGCTGGCTTCTTTCTGAAACCACACATACATCTGAAGGTGACGCTTTATCCTTTGGAACCACACAATTACCAGGTGGACAGTAGGCCTGTTGAAGCGATAGAGGAAATCAACAAGATCCACAAGTATTCTTTCACAATAGCTGGCCTTATGTTATCTGCAGTTTTGAGCTGCACTGTTCCACTCGGTGGTGGATAACATCCACGCTTCGTTTTTGTAATGGGCTGTAAGGCACAAGTATCCTATTTTTCGAAAATAGTAAGTCCACATGTCAAGTGTAATTGCAGCATTGTATTTACCCAATTTCTCTCTCATCTCCGGGACGACCCGCCAGCAGATCTTTTTTGCCTGATGCAGGACTCTAGTGCGATAGGAGAGAGACTGACTGAAACATTCACACCTCCATTAATTTACAAAGGGATAGTCTAATAGTTTGTCTAGGTGTGAAAAATCCCCCGATTTGTGCCACAGTTTAGACTACCGATAGATGCTGCAGTCAGTCAGAGTTGAGTCCTATTGTAAAGTGTAGCCTAATGGCAAAAAAAGGGCAAACTTGAAATGTATTAGATGCTTAAGTACTCTAAAGTTGTACATTTCTAACTCAATATCACAGACCAGATTTGCCCTAACGAAAAATGCATCAACCGCTACAAATATATTAATTTATTATAATCTACATAATCATTCAAATTAAATTAACTGTAGCAAGAGGAGAGACTGCATGCAAAAGACAATCAGAAATAATGTATTTTTCAAACCCTGCATTAAAATATAACTTATTTTGAACAAAAGCCAGGAATGAGTGAGTCACTCAGCCCTATGCTGTTCCTGCTTCTGTTGCCTATTTGAGTGTTTGTTTAATATCCTACTGATTCTGTGATCACCAAGCCTCATGCCGCAATTTGTTTTTCATTTGAACAGACTCTCTGGTATTACTTGTACTTTATTTAGTATTGTTTACACTGTTCCAAACGGGTAGATAAATTATATTGTAATCTAACAGCACCTGTTTGTCATGCAACAGTATCTCTTGCGCTTTTGACAATGATTTTACATGAGGCCTAATTCACATGATATGCCTAAAATACTTATATCCACAAGGCTAATAAATAATCACATTTTTCCTTTCGATTATTTAATTAACCTCTTAAGGATCGAACCCTATTTTTCAATTTTCGCCTAAAATGACATACCCAAATCTAACTGCCTGTAGCTCCGGACCTGAAGCAAAGATATGCATATTCTTGATACCAAATGTGCCGAATTGGTCCATTGAAACATTTTCAAGTACATAACTATAGAGAACATACAAAAATAATATGGTAATACAAAATGTAAGATTATACACTCCCAGGATTGTCATACATGATGGATCATTAGCTTATACACTAACTTTCACACATCTAGATGGCCGGGCGGGGTGGGTGTGGAGCCAGAGACAGCAGGGGTTCAAACTGTAGAACCCAGTTCCTACATTTGAATATAAAAAATGATTTTATCAAACAAAACTATGCTATATTTTATCTCTGGGACCTTTAGGATGACAAATCAGATTAAGATTACTGAATGTAAGTACCGCCTTCAGATGTGAATGTATCAAACCAGTTGCCATGATAATTTTTGTTGTTGTTGTGCACTCTCCTCAAACAATAGCATGGTATTTTTTCACTGTAATAGCTACTTTAAATTGGACAGTGCAGTTTGATTAACAATAATTTAAGCTTTCAGCCCATATAAGACATGTCGATGTCCTGGAAAGTTTGCTGTTACTTACAACAGTCATGCTAATCACATTAGCGCACATTAGCACAACCGTCCCGTATACGGGACACCAATCCCGTAGAGGTTAACCTATTTCATGTTATTTCAAGTTATCCCTTTGGAGCACATGCAAAAGCGATTTGGAGTTGTTGAACGGAAGTGACAAAATGTTTTACAATTGAATTTGAATGATGAGGATGAAGAAGAAGAGAGTGACTGAATTTAGAACAATATGGTAAGAATTGCTCTTCCTCTGTCTCACGCACACACTCAAAAAAATACACTTGATTTGTTCTACTTTGTCAGAAGAAGCTGTAACATTTTTACATTTAGCATTTTTAGTCATTTAGCAGACGCTCTTATCCAGAGCGACTTACAGTTAGTGAGTGCATACATTATTATTTTTTCATACTGGCACCCCGTGGGAATCGAACCCACAACCCTGGCGTTGCAAACACCATGCTCTACCAATTGAGCTACATCCCTGCCGGCCATTCCCTCCCCTACCCTGGACGATGCTGGGCCAATTGTGCGCCGCCCCATGGGTCTCCCGTTCGCGGCCGGCTACGACAGAGCCTGCATTCGAACCAGGATCTCTAGTGGCACAGCTAGCACTGCGCCACTCAGGAGACTATAACTGGACCATAGCTTACTAAAACAGCTGTTACACTGTAAGGGTTTTATTCTAAGAGAAACAAAAATGGTCTGTTATATTCCATTGTATTCTTAAAATATATGTGTTGACTGAATATGTGATGTCTGCTAAATTAACAAGTTGATGGCGAAGCCATTAAGCCTCCACTACTAAGCACAGATTATAAAAAATATATAATTCAAATAAAAGGTTTCACATATTTTCAAGACCTGAGCTATTTAATGTAGGTGTTTTATTTACTACATTTACTTGTGGAATGTTACCGAATAGATAACAACAATATAAATAATAATCTGGTGGAGAGTCAGGTGGAGAATGGAGTGAAAGTGCATTGTACTGTAAGTACGCAACAACACTGTGGGCCAGGTGTAAATGGTTTAGCAGCCTTTCGAAATAAATTGGAATACAAAAGAAGCCATCCACCCTTGATGGGCTATCAGCAGGACAATAGACTCTTGCCGAGTTTAGGGACTTTAAATGTATTAATGGATGTTTGCTAGGCATGTCACTTCACCCATCTCTTTGCATAGCCCACCACATGCACTGTTTTCTAAACCACATCTGGATGGATCCATAACTAATTACTATGGGAATAAATATCACTGAGTGACAGAAATATTGGAATAATGTAGGCTAATGCAATTGAAAGCAACATTGTTGCTTACTGAAACACCCAAAGTCATCGAATTGTTATAATAGGATTTGAATAGCATAACCGCGTGTGGTCAACTATTTCAGCACCGTTTCGCAACAAATACCTACCAGCCAGCTCTAGCCTGGACTATTATCGGCCAGTCTGCATTGTCTGCACAGCGAGTTATCGACCCAGAACCTATCGGATTTTCTGCCGGAATCACTGGACCATTAACACTGGATAATCGCAACTAGCTAGCTGCAACCAAATTAACGTTGTTGTTGGCTAATCAGCCTTGAGTCAGGCACATCTCCCTGCTATCTACCTCTCTGTCGACACGGAGCCGACACGGAGCTCTGCCGATCCATCACGTCTGGTCTGCCGACGTAATCGTCTGTGGTTTCAACAGGCTTCCCGTTGCGACGACCACAAAGATCCATCTGCTAGCCCCGGCACGCTAGCACACGCAAACTACAACCGTGCTTCCTGCTCGCTGTGCTGAAGCACCAATTTGAACTGCACTCGGACTCACATATTACTGTTCACTGGACCTTATGATCACTCAGCTGCACAGCTGATGCCTGCTGGACTGTTCCTTTACACAGTACCCTGTCCTGTTTATTCTGTTTAGCCTCAGCCCAAACTTTATCGCCATTACCAGTTGTTGTCTTAGCTCTCTCTAATAACACCTGTGATTGCTTTATGCCTCTCTCCCATGTCAATATGCCTTGCCTATTGCTGTTCCAGTTAGTCCTTATTATACAATTTCACTGTAGAAACCCAAGTCCCTCTCAAACTGCCTCAAATAGTTCCTTTGTTCCACCCCCCATACACGCCGAGACCGGCTCAATCGGTGCCTCCAGTGATGCTATCTCTTTCATTGTTACCCAATGCTTAGGTTTACCTCCACTGTACTCGTATCCTTCCATATCCTTGTCTGTACATAATGCCCTGAATCTTTTCTATAACGCCCGGAAATCTGCCCCCTTTATTCTCTGTACCCAACGCACTAGAAGACCAGTTCTTAAAGCCTTTAGCCGTATTCTTATTCTAGTCCTCCTCTGCTCCTCTGGTGATGTAGAGGCTAACCCAGGCCCTGCAGCCCCCAGTATCACTCCTACTCCCCAGGAGCTATCATTTGTTGACTTCTGTAACCGTAAAAGCCTTGGTTTTCTGCACATTAATATCAGAAGCCTCCTTCCTAAGTTTGAGTTATTCACTGCGTTAGCACACTCCGCCAACCCTGATGTTCTAGCAGTGTCTGAATCCTGGCTTAGGAAGGCCACCAAAAATTCTGAAATGTCCATCCCCAACTACAACATTTCCCGTCTAGATAGAACTACCAAAGGGGGTGGAGTTGCAATCTACTGTAGAGAGCTCTATCATACTATCCAGGTCTGTGCCCAAACAGTTTGAGCTTCTACTTCTAAAAATCCACCTTTCCAGAAATATGTCTCTCACTGTTGCCGCTTGCTACAGACCCCCCTCAGACCCCAGTTGTGCCCTGGACACCATATGTGAATTGATTGCCCCCCATTTATCCTCAGAGTTCGTACTGCTTGGTGACCTAAATTGGGATATGCTTAACACCCCGGCCATCCTACAATCCAAACTAGATGCCCTCAATCTCACACAAATTATCAACGAACCTACCAGGTACAACCCTAAATCCGTAAACATAGGTACCCTCATAGATATCATCCTGACTAACTTACCCTCTAAATACACCTCCGCTGTCTTCAACCAGGATCTCAGCGATCACTGCCTTATTGCCTGCGTCCGTAATAGATCCGCGGTCAAACGACCAACCCTCATCACTGTCAAACGCTCCCTAAAACACTTTAGCGAGCAGGCCTTCCTAATTGACGTGGCCCAGGTATCCTGGATGGATATAGATCTCATTCCGTCAGTAGAGGATGCATGGTTGTTCTTTAAAAGTAATTTCCTCTCAATCTTAAATAAACATGCCCCATTCAAAAAATACAGAACTAAGAACAGATATAGCCCCTGGTTCTCCTCAGACTTGACTGCCCTTGACCAGCACAAAAACATCCTGTGGCGTACTGCATTAGCATCAAATAGCCCCCGCGATATGCAACTTTTCAGGGAAGTTAGGAACCAATATACACAAGCAGTTAGGAAAGCAAAAGCTAACTTTTTTAAACAGAAATTTGCATCCTGTAGCACTAACTCCAAAAAAATTTGGGACACTGTAAAGTCCATGGAGAATAAGAGCACTTCCTCCCAGCTGCCCACTGCACTGAGGCTAGGAAACACTATCACCACCGATAAATCTACAATAATCGAGAATTTCAACAAGCATTTTGCTACGGCTGGCCATACTTTCCACCTGGCTACCACTACCCTGGCCACCAGCTCTGCACCCTCCGCTGCAACTTGCCCATCCCCCCCCCCCCCCCCCCCCCCCGCTTCTCCTTCACACAAATTCAGACAACTGATGTTCTGAAAGAGCTGCAAAATCTGGACCCCTAAAAATCATCTGGGCTAGACAATCTGGACCCTTTCTTTCTAAAACTAGCCGCCGAAATTGTCGCAACCCCTATTACTAGCCTGTTCAACCTCTCTTTCGTAACGTCTGAGATCCCCAGAGATTGGAAAGCTGCCGCGGTCATCCCCCTCTTCAAAGGGGGTGACACTCTAGATCCAAACTGTTACAGACCTATATCCATCCTGCCCTGCCTTTCGAAAGTTTTTGAAAGCCAAGTTAACAAACAGATCACCGACCATTTCGAATCCCACCGTACATTCTCCGCTATGCAATCCGGATTCCGAGCTGGTCATGGGTGCACCTCAGCCACGCTCAAGGTCCTAAACGATATTATAACCGCGATCGATAATAGACAGTACTGTGCAGCCGTCTTCATCGACCTGGCCAAGGCTTTCGACTCTGTCAACCACCGCATTCTTATTGGCAGACTAAATAGCCTTGGTTTCTCTAATGATTGCCTCGCCTGGTTCACCAACTACTTCTCAGATAGAGATCAATGTGTCAAATCGTAGGGCCTGTTGTCTGGACCTATGGCAGTCTCTATGGGGGTGCCACAGTGTTCAATTCTTGGGCCGACTCTTTTCTCCGTGTATATCAATGATGTCGCTCTTGCTGCTGGTGACTCTCAGATCCACCATTTTGTATACATCTGGCCCTTCATTGGACACTGTGTTAACAAACCTCCAAACGAGCTTAAATTTTCTTTATTATTATTATTATTTTATTTTTTTCACCTTTATTTAACCAGGTAAGCCAGTTGAGAACAAGTTCTCATTTACAACTGCGACCTGGCCAAGATAAAGCAAAGCAGTGCGATAAAAACAACACAGAGTTACATATGGGGTAAAAAAACATAAAGTCAAAAATACAACAGAAAATATATATACAGTGTGTGCAAATGTAGCAAGTTATGGAGGTAAGGCAATAAATAGGCTATAGTGCAAAATAATTACAATAGTATTACAATAGTATTAACACTGGCCATACAACACTCCTTCAGTAGCCTCAAACTGCTCTTAAACACTAGTAAAACTAAATGCATGCTCTTCAATCGAACGCTGCTGGCACCCGCCTAGCCGACTAGAATCACTACTCTCGACGGGTCTGACCTAGAGTATGTGAACAACTACAAATACCTAGGTGTCTGGTTGGACTGTAAACTCTCCTTCCAGACTCACATTAAGAATCTCCAATCCAAAGTTAAATCTAGAATTGGCTTCCTATGTCACAAACAAAGCCTCCTTCACTCATGCTGCCAAACATGTCCTCGTAAAACTGACTATCCTACTGATCCTTGACTTCGGCGATGTCATTTACAAAATAGCCTCCAACACTCTACTCAGCAAATTGGATGTCGTCTATCACAGTGCCATCCATTTTGTCACCAAATCCCCATATACTACCCACCACTGTGACCTGTACGCTCTTGTTGGCTGGTCCTCACTACATATTCGTCGCCAAACCCACTGGCTCCAGGCCATCTATAAATCACTGCTAGGCAAATCCCTGCCTTATCTTAGCTCATTGGTCACCATAGCAACACCCACCCGTAGTATGCGCTCCAGCAGGTATATCTCACTGGTCATCCCCAAAGCCAACACCTCCTTTGGCCGCCATTCCTTCCAGTTCTCTGCTGCCAATGACTGGAACGATTAGCAAAAATCTCTGAAGTTCGAGACTCTTATCTTCCTCACTAACTTTCAGCATCAGTTGTCAGAGCACCTTACCGATCACTGCACCTGTACACAGCCCATCTCAAATTAGCCCACGCAACTACAGTGGGGAAAGAAAGTATTTAGTCAGCCACCAATTGTGCAAGTTCTCCCACTTAAAAAGATGAGAGAGGCCTGTAATTTTTATCATAGGTATACGTCAACTATGACAGACAAATTGAGAATTTTTTCCCCAGAAAATCACATTGTAGGATTTTTTATGAATTTATTTGCAAATTATGGTGGAAAATAAGTATTTGGTCACCTACAAACAAGCAAGATTTCTGGCTCTCACAGACCTATAACTTCTTCTTTAAGAGGCTCCTCTGTCCTCCACTCATTACCTGTATTAATGGCACCTGTTTGAACTTGTTATCAGTATAAAAGACACCTGTCCACAACCTCAAACAGTCACACTCCAAACTCCACTATGGCCAAGACCAAAGAGCTGTCAAAGGACACCAGAAACAAAATTGTAGACCTGCACCAGGCTGGGAAGACTGAATCTGCAATAGGTAAGCAGCTTGGTTTGAAGAAATCAACAGTGGGAGCAATTATTAGGAAATGGAAGATATACAAGACCACTGATAATCTCCCTCGATCTGGGGCTCCACGCAAGATCTCACCCCGTGGGGTCAAAATGATCACAAGAACGGTGAGCAAAAATCCCAGAACCACACGGGGGGACCTAGTGAATGACCTGCAGAGAGCTGGGACCAAAGTAACAAAGCCTACCATCAGTAACATACTACGCCGCCAGGGACTCAAATCCTGCAGTGCCAGACGTGTCCCCCTGCTTAAGCCAGTACATGTCCAGTTCCGTCTGAAGTTTGCTAGAGTGCATTTGGAAAACCTTGTGAAGACTTGCAGAAAACGTTTGACCTGTGTCATTGCCAACAAAGGGTATATAACAAAGTATTGAGAAACTTTTGTTATTGACCAAATACTTATTTTCCACCATAATTTGCAAATAAATTCATTAAAAATCCTACAATGTGATTTTCTGGAAAAAAAAATCTCATTTTGTCTGTCATAGTTGACGTGTACCTATGATGAAAATTACAGGCCTCTCTCATCTTTTTAAGTGGGAGAACTTGCACAATTGGTGGCTGACTAAATACTTTTTTCCCCCACTGTATATGGTCTATACTTGGCATGTAGGTTTCTCACTTATGGGTGGCACCAATTGCGATATGGGGAGGGGAATGGGCAGGGTATATGCCAATTAAATACTGTAGTTTTTACTATAGTTAATAAAAAGTGCAGTGTTTTTGCAGACTGAATTGTTTTTGCAGACATTACTGTTGTATTAACTACAGTTTTTTCTTTCGGATAATGCAGTTGTATTTACTATAGTATTCTACAGTATACTACAACATTCTATAATAAATAGGCTACTACACATGACCGAGGGATACTACAGTGTGTAGTATAGTATTCTGCAGTATACTACAGTTTTCTATAGAATTCTATAATAAACTGTAGTATTATTTCATGTGGGCTCATATGGCGAGGGGCTGAAGCTCATTGGTTGAATTCAAATTGCAAGGGGGCTGGTCTACGGGGTGGAAAATGTAGGGAAAATGGCGCAGCACAGCTTCCAGAAAAACAGTTGCTTTCAAACTAGGGATTTTGTGGATAACTGAGTTAAGACAGTAATTCTACTCATAGATTATGCATGTATGAACTACACATTGACACATCCAGCCCAAAGCTGGAGGTTTAAAAAATACTTAGTAGTCGAGCATGTCTTTAATGACTTTTTAGCGAGCTGGTGATCATCTAAATGAATCTAAAGGCATTTAGAAATCTAATTTCTCTGCAATAGCTTGGGGGAGTGGTATAGGTAATGTGCGTGTGTGTGTGTGTGTGTTATAATTTCATTTGTTTGCCACACTCATCATGTCTAAATGAAGATTAATGAACACATGATGGAGGATTGAAAATAACAATATACCAGTTGTCTTTAGGGCTCTAATTTGTTTGAGAACATGTTGTCACGCTACACAGGGCTTATTGGCATCTGCTAATGAACTGTTCACTCCAATGCAGTAGAGAGGGAGGGAGAGAGAGTGAGAATGGAAGAAAGATAGGTAGAGAGAAAGGAAGACAGAGTGACCGTGATTTGTGTGTGTGTGTGTGAGACAGAATAAGACAGAGATATAGCATAAGAGTGAGTGAGAGGAAAAGGGGGAGGGGTACCAATTCCCGTAATAACTTGTTCATTGATTGCAGCGTGTGGACGCAGAATTGATATGGTGTTGTTCGCTCTAAGGACTACCATCCACTAATAATATAATGCTATAGAATAAGGAGGCAGGGCATCCTCACTGCATTGCAGCTCCCACTCTGATATTATACAGGGGCGACGGATGGCTGCATACACAATCCATGTTGACTCACCTCTAAGGACTCCTTTGGGGTATCTACTGTAGAGACACAGAGCCATGGCAGAAAGATCGTGAAAGTCGTAAGACACAAATGTAGCCCCATATGTAGACGGCCTCAAAAGTAGAGTATTATATGGATTTAGGTGTTATTTTTGGTCTAACAGATTATTTCTCATAAAGATTATTATGAGAAGGTTTAGATTGACACACTTTTCTCCCACACTGTGTGAGTGGAGTATCTATACATACATACAGAAGATAGATAGAGAGGAAAAACTGTGCTGTGTGCATCTGCTAATATGGGCTTTATGATCCCCTCCTCATGTCACTTATACCAATCCCCCACTGTGTCTGTGTCTGTGCGTCCATGTGTCACTGCCTGCCTGGGTGTGTGTGTGTGTTTGCCTGTCATGGATCATAAGCCTTTTTTTTTATTATAAGCTCTCAATTAGGCAATATCATACCTCAAAGCTCAGTGTAGTATACATTTACAAAAGCCACCCACTGGTTACACACTGGTTGAATCAACATTGTTTTCACATAATTTCAATGAAATTACAGTGGCAGGGTCATGCATCAACAGTATAGAAACCCCAGTACCATGCACCATTCACCAGCATTATCCCCTCCTCCCTTCTGTTCAAATGGCTTAACAATCAGTGAATCCACACAGCTCAATAACACAACACTTGTGTGTATGACTTATTAATAACGCCAAGGTGGTCTCTCAATGCGCTGAGGCTCTCACAGCTCTCCCTCTCTGACATTACTACTATGTGTTTTCACATTCCAATTGATGTCTTCCGATAAGGTGTGGGGAGCAGCACAGGGTTCATAAGCCCTTCTGGATGGAAAGGTCAAGGGTTACACAGACCGTATCATTTAGATAAGACGTTGGCCTTGATATAGTCTGATATTAAATAATGTGTTATGTCACGTTAATATCCATGGTGATCAAGTCTTTGACATCGTCTTTCTGTCCTTCGTTCCCTTTCTTCCTCTGGGTCATGTCTATCCATAACCACCTCAGGAGGGAGGGAACGAGGGAGGGAGGGAAGTAGGATGGGAAATAAGGAGGGAGGGAAAATAACTTGTGCAGTGTTGACCTGAGCAATGAGAGCTGCCCTAAATCTTCAGTCTTTATTTTAGTCTCTGACCCCACCCTTGGTATGTACGCGCGCATGCACACATATACGCATGGACGCACGCAGGCACATGAAGGCACACGCACACGCACGCGCACGCACGCACGCACACGCACACACATACACATACACACACCATCCACTGTTTGTCTCTGACCCTCCCTAGACAAACACCGTCCATAGCTCCCTCACCACTGGGAAACAGAGGAATATTCACCGTGGTAACCAGAGTAATCATAATGAGATAAAGACAGTAATGGAGAGCCGATGTACAAGAGTCTATTTCTGAGTTTATATTTGAAGAGTTTATTTCCAAAACGCGATTTTTTTCATCAGAAATGATTGCTTATGGGTACCTTCATGTGTGTGTAAAAGATTGCTCTTCTCAGATTTTTATTCTTAGATTTTAGATGTGTATGAAAATTTTTTTTTTTGCAAAACGCTATATATCCATTGTTTAACTGTAATGGGATGTTGGTATCCTGTATATTTGACTGTGATATTTGGTTGTCTCACCTAGCTATCTTAAGATGAATGCACGTACTGTAATTCGCTCTGGATAAGAGCATCTGCTAAATGACTAAAATGTCAAATGTAAATGTTTTACATACAGATAACTGCATGGATTTTAGTTTTTTTAAATATTGATGTCACAAAGTATAATTTGTACAGTTCTTCATGAAATAAAAAAAAGTGTTACATTTGACTGTGTAAAACCTAGCAGTACTACTTATTTCTCTGAAAATAAGGCAGATATATAGCATTTAGCAAAATAACACTATTTGTCTCTCTGAAATGAACCAGCAGGTGATAGATAAAAAAAAAAGACATGTCTGTCATTGAACAACACCATGCCATGATTAGATAGTGAAAAAACACACCACTCTCTTTCATAGTTTCTTGAAACAATAAAAGCTAATTGAACAACATTTCTGAAAATGGATATAATGTATACTGTTTGGAATGAAATTCTTAATTTGTTAAGTGGAGAGCTTTGATGTCTGCCTTCTATGTTAATCGCTTTTATTGAATTCCAATTCTAATTATGTTTAATTGCTATGAAATTATACTGAAGAGGAGAGTTCACCTACATGTCTGTGATATCCACCAGGTATCAAACCAGAGCTATTGGCTCATGCACGCACACGCGCGGACGGTCGCAGTCACGGACGGTCGCAGTCACGGACGGACGCAGTCACGGACGGACGCAGTCAGTCACGGACGGACGCAGTCACGGACGGACGCAGACACGCACGCGCGCGCACACGCAGTCCAGCAAAGCTAAAATTACCCATAATCACCAGAAGGGTCGTTGGGTCCATTGGAACCCTCATGGTCAGACCTGTAATCATGTTGGCTGTGTCAGCCAATCACGTCAGCCCAATATTAACCCAGCAAATTACCATCAATTCCATCCCCTTAGTGTATATTACCTTAATGTGTGGGCATTACCATGAACTAATGTCTGGTACATTATGTATGGTACATACATGGCATTATTTAAAATGAAAGAAAGCTGAAAGAGACAGTTGGGAGTGAAGAAGTTATTTTGTTCCTGAATTAACAGGTGCTCCCAATTGGCATCATGTGCTGTTACAGAATCCCATAGTTGGACCCTGAAAAACCAGACCCAAATATCTATCTTGATCGTTTCAATTAATTAGTCTTTCTCATTTAATGGCTACTCAGCCTTGACAAACTGTGGAGTCTATTTAATTGACAATCCCCATTAGTTTTAGGGAGGCTGTATCCTTCACAAAAGCACAATTTGTTGCTGAGAGACACAGCGTCCTCTGGATGATTGTAGTAAATAAACAACATCTCTGTCAGCTAAACATAATTTCAATTATGAAACAGAGTTTTTATAGCTTTTATAACCCTCCTCTACCTGAGCCTCACTTATTGTGTCTCTAGTCTCTCCCCATCCCAGTCCCTCCCTGACATATGTATACCCCCTCCCCTTGGCACCTCCATCTCCTCTTATCTGTCATTCTTTCACTTTCTTTTTTAATTTGCCGCAATAGCTAGGTTTCCATCCAATTGGCGACAGATATTCATCTGAATATTCTAAAATCAGCATAAAAACAATATGTGCATTTTCCCACCAGAGATGTGTTTCCAACAAATGGACTTGTTGCAGATAAAAGGCTGTGTGTGATGACGTGGTACACATTAAAAAAATGTGTGGTTACATTTCCATGTACGGAATAAAAAATACAAGTTAAGTGGGTTTCCATCTCATTTACAACTTTACTAATGTTTTTCTCACAAAAAATTATATAGCGAGTGTGCCCACTCTGGTATTGACACGTGCACTCTAGCCAACACTAGGGCGCACGTATACAGCCTATATGATGAGATTAGTATGGACAAAAGAGCGAGATTATTTAAATTTTTCAAACGGCAGTCAAACATCAATTATTATTTCACCAGAATAAGACCCTCGATATTTATTGGAAAGGGGCATCAAGCTCATCACCTTGCACTTTCACTACCCTGTGACGTTCATCATAACTTATTTCATCTGTAGCCTAATAAACTGCATGCTTTCCCAACAAGTCGTAGTGAGAGGACCACACAACATGTCATCGCGTGACTTCAAGTTTACTTCGATATGATGGTTATTATATTGATATTTGCGCATAAAAGCGTTTCCACCGACATTTCTCTCATAATTAATTTTACCGACCCCAAAATATCCCACCTTGTCTAGCGTATTTTGTTTTGGCAACATTTAGAAAGTTTACCGGAAAATATTCTGTTTCCATCAGGCCTGTCATGACATTTTTCATGCACTTTACTCGCATAAAAAGGTTGGATGGAAACCAAGTTATTGTTTCACTATCTGTCCACTACAGTGTGTGTTTGTGTGTGTGTGTGTGTGTGTGTGTGTGTGTGTGTGTGTGTGTGCGTGTGACTGATATCTTCCCCCGACGCACACCTCATGCATGCAGGGATGGGCAAAAATTCACATTCTCACGTCAGAATTAGACGTTCATCCACGTTTCTCAAATGTCCAATTTCTAAGTTGTTGCAAATGTCAAATTTCAAAGTGTTTAAGGTAAAGTTTAGGCATTAACTCCAAATGTTTAAGGTTAGGGTTAAGTTTAGGCAATAACTCCAAATGGTTAAGGTAAGGGTTATGGTTTAGGATAGGTTTAAAACAAACATCTCAAAAGAAAATGTATATTGCTGGATTTAAACTTGAATCCTTTGGAATCAGAGGCAGATGCTTATGCCTATCCACCATCCCCAATGCTCTAGCAAACTCGAAACCTACTTTAAGGTAACAGTGCTCACTGTTGCCCCTAGTGGCCGGTGTCCACGTCCTCAGACATGGATGGACGTCGAATACTGACTTGTAT
Organism: Coregonus lavaretus; assembly: GCF_964263955.1. Taxonomy (NCBI): domain Eukaryota; kingdom Metazoa; phylum Chordata; class Actinopteri; order Salmoniformes; family Salmonidae; genus Coregonus; species Coregonus lavaretus. The sequence continues at coordinate 28,594,899 of NC_139992.1, read as the reverse complement.
CACGGGTGACCTGGCTGCAAAAATTACAAAATACAGTTACAAAATACCATAATGATCAATGTATCAAAATAAACTACAAAATACTTGTATTTTGAAATGCATTTAATTAAAATACATGTATTTTGTATTTTAAAATACAGAAATACATTTGCAAGTAGCTGCTCTGAACAGCAACAACATTCTCAGTAACGGTTACAGAGACGTTTTACATGATATGACTGTGATATGTTGTTGTTTATATACCTTAGTTGAATGCACTGACTCTAAGTCACTCAGGATGAGATGCTCATTAGTAATACTCTGCATGTTTTGCAATTGTACATTTTTACATATGTATATTTAGTTTATTTAGCAGACGCTCTAATCACACAATAGTGCCATTAGACTTTTGATACCAATGCAGGGTGAAAGGGGGCCACAAATTTGTGAAACACTATAATTTTTTTTGTTGAAAATACATATTAAAGCTCTCAAGTATCTTGTTACAAAATACATTGGAGTGTTGATCAGCCTAGTGCAATAGAAAAAAATTACAAAAAACTCAGAAGTAATTGAAATATATATTTCAAATACATGTAACATAAATGCTGCCTATCTCTGCATGCATGGCAGTCCTGTTCAGAGCCTAAGGGGGAAATCATTGCATCTCATCTGGCTGATTTACCCCCCCCCCCCCCCCCCCCCCCCATCATGACAAACTAGTGAGAGGCTCTACAGCACCCAACCATGACCTAGTACCTCGTCCCCTCACCTCTAATGTCTCCACAGTCCTTCGCACTCCAAAGCCAATGATGTGTAAGAAAACCTGACTTGCTGCACAATAACAAAATACATCAAATCTGCCTTCCCCTCGTCGATAATAAGACATCGATTTGGACCCGAACCCAAATGAATGGTGTTGATGGGTGTCGGTGGTTTTTGGTAAACTGACATACCGGAATTCAGTTTGCTCTTATTTTGTCTACCTTGTTTTTGTTTTCTGTCCAAAAGCTGCCCTGCCAAATGTCCTTTCTGGTGTATTTTGACACTTTCACTGGTTTGTTGTTGGGTTTAGGGGCTGTTGATCTTCCTGTGTGAAGGGGGACCCCAGAGAGGGGGCAGGGGGCTTCTGGGGTAGCGTGGGGATAAGGGTCACAGCGCTCAACGGAGTGTCTGACTCAAACCCCTTCGTCCAGATGGTCACTGTCTGCCAGGATGAGGGACAAAGCTGACCCCCCTCTACACATAAACACAATACAACAACATACAAACACACAAAAAACACATAAGCATACATGCACGCACACTGTCCCTACAGAACCCCATATGGACAGTAAATACTTTGATATGATAGGATTTTTTATTTATTTTTACAACTTTTTTTTACCTATTACAATAAAACGTAGTTGGCTTTAAAACCTTCTGAGCCGTATGTGGGGTTTTTGGGAGCCATATGTGGTTTTGTTGTCCATCCCATTGTTGGCAAACATAGCCAGTGAGATGGCAGAGAGAGGGCTGTGTTGGACGACTCCTGCCCAAGACTCCTTCTTCCTCCTGATGGATTTATAACGGTCTGTGAGCCCCCAGAGCCATGGACAGATGGAGCCTCTCCTCCTCCTCTTCTCCTCCTCCTCTCCGTACTCTCTCCAAGTCAGACCCGAGCCTCCTGCCCCGGGGAATGCGTAGCTTCTTGAAGGAAGTGTGGCATCTCGGAGAAGAGACCATTTTGGAATTTGGTGGTTTTCCCGAAGGATTTAACTTGTTTTGAGCTGCCTTCTGTGAACTCTTCGCCAATGGTACAGAAAGACTGTCTTCAGTGACCATGCAATAAAGACCATGGACTCAAAAAAACAAAAATCTATCAAACTTCCATTGCAGTAGTAAGCCATAATGTACATCAAGGTGTACATGTACATTCTCAAATAATAAACACACACTTCCGGTGGCTCATATCTTCTCACACGGCTATTCTCTTATAACATACACCCTGTGGTTTATTAGCCTATTGTTCACATAAAAGCTTTAAGTCAATGAACCCAAAACTTAGCCTAATACACATCTGAAGCTGCAGACTTGTTGCAGCAAGACAGCATGCTGTGGCAGTTTGAAGCCCTCTGACAATCTTAGGAGGCCCTGTTTCCAATAAAAAAAGGATGTCCCAACTCTGCACACAAAACCCCCAGTAAGGGAAACACATCCCTTAAAATCTACTTTATTTCCATCTGCGAGCGAGGGAAAAACGTTCAGCACCGATGAGCAAGGCACAAAGCGCTCCCCCGTTCAGCCCAACACTAAAAGCCAATTAGCGTTTCCAATATACTCTGCCGTACCGCCATGTCTGCCCACGATTAAATGCAATCTTCACCCAGGTAGTGTGTTATTCATCCCACCTCCTCTCCTCCGCTCCCTCCCTCCATCAGCTTCTCTTTAATGGCTTCTGAGGAGGACAATAGAAAAAGAAATAGTGCAGCTTCGTAGATAATCGTCATGGCAATCACAAAGGTAATAATGAAGTTGACCTGAAAGAGCCCGCTGGGCACCTTCATGTGCCTAAAATAGACAGCACAGTGTTTGATGTAGATTCTCTAATCATGGTCGTTGTCTGTGCAAGGTTTTTGTGCTTCTGTCATGTCTAAAACAGCCCCTTTTACCATATTGAACACTTGAAGGAGAACAGATAATGTACCATAATAACTAGTGTTACCATCGCTGATTATCTTCAATTAGACCGAATAGAAACTGGGAGAAATCGATGGCTAATGGATGGATGGATTAGGGTGTGTGAAAATACATTGATAATAATAGGATTTTTACTCCTTAGGCTATCAACAACAAAAACCAATTCATATACATTGTTCAGCTGGAAATAGTGAAAAAGAAAAAAATACAGATTTTTCTATGTATTTTTTTTAAATAACCTTTGTACTGATTAAATAATTTTAAAAATGTATTATCAGTATGTATTAGTTGCTTTAGTATTCTTAATAGTAATATTTTCTATTTTTCTTCTGAACTCATCTGAAGCATTGGGGAATCAAGTACAGATTGAATGCCAATTTGATCCACCGACAAAGACGGTTTCTTCTAAACAACCACTTCAGTGACTAATGACAGGACAGTGTTTTGTACATCTTAGGGACAGATACTGCATGTATTGGAGACAAAAATATTGTTTTGTTACACCAAGGCCACCCAACACAAGTATGCCTCCTTTCGGACATACTTTGATAAAAACGTGGCTCACACTCTTCTATCCTCCTACTGTAAAATAGCATTGCCTTGACAGAGCTCAGAGAAGCACTGATATGTGGGTACATGCATGTTGTAGTTTTGTCTGTGGATATGTGAGTGCACAACACACCCACCTCGGTCTCAACAGAAAGAAGAAACACTTTGTTCCTTAAGCAAAAGGAAGTTTCTTTCACCAAACCACTTCACCTCTCCTTCAGCAAACCCCGGAAGTACAACTTTAATCCACCATCTGCATAGAGTGCATGATATAACATGATCTGGTATTGTCAAGTAGCTCTCTATGTAGTTTGTTTTGCTTTTTGTCTATCATTCTTCTACATCTGCAAATAATGTTCTAAACACTCAGTCCAATGAGCAACAGGATCAACCCAACATTCTATTTCAGAACATTGTTGCCATGACGAACAATTCACTAGTTACCAAGGATAATTAACTTGGTTGCCGAGACGAGAACGATAGTCATTGTCCAGGCATACAGCATAGGAGGTTGGTGGTACCTTAATTGAGGAATCAGTGGAATGGTTTCAAATACATCAAACACATGGTTTCCATGTGTTTGATGCCGTTCCATTCGTTCCGTTCCAGCCATTATCATGAACTTTCCTCCCCTCAGCAGCCTCCACTGACATACAGGAACGATCTACGCTGATAGTGGGAACGGGGGACGAGATGTACAAAAGAAAGCATTGATAACAAGGGAGAAATAGTTTGAATTAGTAGCAGAGCTAGGGTTGACACAGATCAGAGTCAAAGTCACCATGCCTGATGTGCAAGAGCGAGGGTTAAGGGGAAGCAAGGATAAAATTACCACGCAGCAAATTAACTCGGCCGAGTGTGATTATAAATAATTTTTGTGAAACTAATTTGCACTTGCTGTAGCATTAAATTAAGGTTGCTTTGGAACAGTTGGTTCAATTTTCAGAAGACCATCAGGACTTTTGAAAATTTAATGAGGATCCAAATTGCCTCTTTCTCTCCCGTCCACCCCCGTATTTATGACACCCGACGCTGTCTCTCTGTGCTAAGGACCAAAGAGCCATACGCCTGCCACATATAATCAAACACACACACACACAAACACACACATGCACACACGCACACACGAGTGCACACACACACACACAAACACATACACACTCCCACAGACATACACACACAGGCAAGTGTGCACACATAATAATAATAATAATAATAATAATAATATGCCATTTAGCAGACGCTTTTATCCAAAGCGACTTACAGTCATGCGTGCATACATTTTTGTGTATGGGTGGTCCCGGGGATCGAACCCACTACCTTGGCGTTACAAGCGCCGTGCTCTACCAGCTGAGCTACAGAGGACCACCCACATACCCACGCCAACACACACACACACACACACACACACACACACACACACACACACACACACACACACACACACACACACACACACACACACACACACACACACACACACACACACACACACACACACACACACACACACACACACACACACACACACACACACACACACACACACACACACACACACACACACACACACACACACACACACACATACACACACACACACGCACACATCCTGTCATCAGAGGTGGAGGGGGGACATAGTTTAGATTACAGTAGATAATAACTGTGCATGTGCCCAGTTTGAGAGGTATCTGTGACACTGGTTCTGAAAATTAACAGGATTCATTCAAAGTTATTTATTCTTATATAATTCCTCACTTAGGGTCTAAGAAGAGCAGAAAGACACATTTTTGGAAAGGTTACACTTTGTTAAAAGATGGGTACCGATATGTAGAATAAATATGTCAATCATGTGGCAAGAGTCAACGTGTTGTAGTCATTTTACATACAATATCCCAATAATCTCTCAGTAGAGAACCAGCTGTGAAACACATTGGATTCGTTAGAGGTCAGAGGTCATTGCAGGGTCAAAGAGATGACCTTTCAACTGCTTGACTTCTTGAGGTCAAGTCAAATCCCAGGAGTGATAAATATAGCCAATCAGCTTTAGATCAGTTTGCCGATCAGCATGTTTAGAAATCAAATCATGTTAGAGTGCATCCATCCCCTTTTGGGATACTAAATCTAAATCTCAGCCAAATTACTCAGATGGCATTTAAGAAAGGGAGAGAAAAAATCCGTACCAAATGTAATATGATCTAATGAATAGGCATGTAATCGTCCATGAAAACTGCCCCCGGTGTTGCGACTGTGAGCAGTCATGGAGATAGTGTTTTGGGCTGAAATACTCTGTGATTGATGCTGGGTTGGGGTCTGAAGAATTCCTCTAGCTGATGAGGCTGTGTTTTTCATAAGGCCTTATGAATCAGGGTCCACTGCTTTTTTATGGGATCGTATCAATCAATCAATCAATGTCCTTATAACCCCAGTAAGGAAATTCATTGTGCAGTCAGGAGCTTACAATGAATCAGGGCCTGTATCCCCATCACAGGATACAGAAATTACAGGATACAGAGTCAAAAATCAATATCTTACTTTTTCTATGAATCAGAACCCAATACTTGTCCATAAGGTCCTATGAATCAGATCCCAATACTTCTCCATTCAACCCAAAGTATGAGTGTGCAGTACAACATTGCCCAGATGGTCCTGCTGCGCAAGCCAAGCCCATTTCAGAGGAAAACGAGCATCTATTTATTACCTCGTCACTACAAGGAGCTATTAGGGTGACGGGTGTTCTTCTAACTCCTCCTCTTCCATCCTGCTCCCTTCCTCCCACCCTCCTCCCCCCATGCTCATTGTGGCGAAGAGCGATGTGACACGGTGAACGACGGGGGAAAGAGAGAGAGAGCGGAAAACCATCATCTTTTCCCCTCCACGGCTTCCCGAATGGAATGGAACGTCACTTTTTCTTATTTTTTCAACCTCCTAAGACATCCACGGTGTGTCTGGAGTGACGGAGTGAGAGGCTGTGACTGACTTTGATGAGTGGGAGAGGAGACGGATGGAAGCCTGACTGCTGTCTGTAGGGCAGCCAGAGTTTACAGATGAGTCTGCCTCCTAGTGGTTGTTTTAGGGAAGTGCAATGCTGACACCAATAAAATACTGAGGGGGGCCAGAGCTTTTCCTGACAACTTGACCTGAACATGGGGATGTGGCCCTACTCATGACAGTCTTGGAAGAATAGATGGACGCTCAATGAAGGGTTTCTTGTGTCTCTGTAACACACTTGGATCTGCTGGTAGATAATAGAATTAGATGCAGTAGAGAGCATATTCTATATTCATTCCTAAGGTCTGGACAAACTGAGCCTCCTCAGTTGGCTGGATCCAAGGTCATTGGGGTCAGCTAGGGGTTGGTGAGACTGAGTCTGGCCCAGTCGTGATAAGAGGCTGGAGCTCCAAGCTCCTTCCACGCTCCGCTCACTCCCTAGCCCTCGGAACCCTGGCCCTGGCCACTCTCGGCCACAGCTCCCCCTCTCCTCTGTGGATGAGTCTCTTCCACCCAGAGTTAATTTTTTATGACACACTTTGTTATGTGGGTCCACAAGGGGGCCTTAGTGGCTGTTCTCTAATAAAGAGGCTGGCTGCTTTGTTCCCTTCAGAGAAAGACTTAATTAAAAAAGACTAAAGCCCTTTGAAGTCCTAGATTTCAGTCGTCAGGCCGTCCAAAACGTTATTTTATATTTGTCTGTCCATCTGTGTGTCTGGTACTTTTATGAGCTGAATTTGTTTTTTTTATATCGATGGTTGTAAAGTTTACAGTGTAAACAAACGGGATATTGGGAAGGACGGATGGACTGACCCCCTCAGGAGCACTTTATAACTACTTCATAACTGTGCTTGGTGTGTTTGTGTGTGTGCGTACGTGCGTGTGCACATCTTTGTGTGTGTGACTGAGTAAGTGTGTGTACGTGCTTCTGTGTGTAGAGGGACTGTAACCCAAGAGGGGTGAATTTGGTCTGTTCAACCCCTCAAATCAATGCTCACCCTGGTACTTAACCTTGGGTACATTGGCAGTAAATACATGTATTTAACGAGCTCAAACTGTGCTCCTTTAGAAATAGTTTGTTTATAATGAATCATTTTTATCCTGAGGTTGAGTACGACAGTCTTTTGATGCGCGAACTGAAAATTTGTGAGATTGACTCAGGCACTTTTAATTAAACATGTTGGCTTCTAACCAGGCTTTCAGTGTCCAATATATTTGGACGTGATAACATTACCCTTTAACACTGATCTTAGGTCAGTTTTGCATTTAATTTTCGAATGGCTATAGATTGTGGAATTGATTGGGGAAGATTATAGATTGGGGAAGGTTGGTCTGATCTCAGAGCTGTGTTTAGAGGGGTACTCTGCTTCACCACAGGCCTTGAGAGGTAAGTACCTGTCACTCTCTGTTGTCCCCTAATGATGATGTCACTGGGTAAATAATGGACCCCTAACAGACCCTGGATCCTCAGCAGTAAGCTCATTGAGTGCTGCCATGGAACCGATCGGGCATCGGTCTCTGTGGCGATGGGTCAGTATGGGGTGAAACATCCTCTCTGACATAAATGAATTGAATGGGCAGAGTGCCCACTGAAAGGTACAGATAGCCTTAGCTACAGCCCTGAGGCTAGGGACACAGCTATGGGATGGAAATAAGAAGAGACAGAATGAGGGATGGGGTGTGTGTGTGCATGTGTATATGCATTCATGTGTGTGTGAGCCAACCTAGTTTGGACTGGCAAGCAGTTATCCATTAGCCTGGGTACCAGTCTCTTTAGCTATCTATTCCCTGAACTCCATGTCATGTGGCAAAGAGAGTGGCCTTTCTGCCATCTTCAAAAATGAATTGAAAAGCTTAAGGAGAAAAAAACGATTTGATTCTTAGTCAAATGTTAATGTTATTTCCAACAACCAATGAGCAACTCCGCTGTAAATCCAGTGCATATTGAGACCAAAAGGGCAGTCTCCTTGGCAATGTCAAGGAGTGGCAAGGAGCAAATGTTAGCTGAAAGAGACTGGTATTATCTGCTGATCGTTGCTACAACAAAGCACCTGCTATCCTGATATAATTGAAAACTGTACAAGTTATCAAGTTGTAGTAGTTGTTTCCAGTGATGTCGAGAGGGTGTAGTGAAAGAAGTTGAGTGGAGATGTTGGTAATATTGAGGCTACATTTAATCACAGGACTTATTCTTCCCTGTTCTCTGCCAGCAAGAACACCTGTCTCCTAGTGCGTTGCTACGGTGATGAGGGAAAAAGTTATCTCCATGCTGCTCCATTGCTGTATTTAGACTGTATATAAATAATGATGTCCTACTGATTGCTGAAATTGATTAGACAGTTTAACAGGTTGGATCTCTCTCTCTCCTCTCCTCCCATCTGTGAAAACATGTAATTTTCCTCAAACTTTTTTTCTACAGGAGAATAATTATAGGATGGAGTGATGAGATGAAGAGAAGATGAGAAGATGATAGAATACCAGGGATAAGTGACAGGATGACAAGCAGTGTGTCAGTTACTATGACAATGGAACAGTCAGAATGATGATCAATGACAGGAGAGTGGTCTGAGGTTGCAGGGAAAAATGTGAGTAAAAAGGGAATATGAGTAAACATATCAGTGTATATACAGCATATTCGGAAAGTATTCAGACCCCTTGACTTCTTCCACATTTTGTTACGTTACAGCCTTATTCTAAAATTGATTAAATAAAACATTTTCCTCATCAATCTACACACAATACCCCATAATGACAAGCCGAAAACAGGTTTTTAGAAATTTGCGCAAAGTTATTACAAACAAAAAACAGAAACACCTTATTTACGTAAGTATTCAGACCCTTTGCTATGAGACTCAAAATTGAGCTCAGATGCATCCTGTTTCCATTGATCATCCTTGAGATGTTTCTACAACTTGGAGTCCACCTGTGGTAAATTCAATTGATTGGACATGATTTGGAAGGCACACACCTGTCTATATAAGGTCCCACAGTTGGCAGTGCATGTCAGAGCAAAAACCAAGCAATGAGGTCAAACGAATTGTCCGTAGAGCTCTGAGACAGGATTGTGTCGAGGCAAAGATCTGGGGAAGGGTACCAAAAAATTTCTGCAGCATTGAAGGTCCCCAAGAACACAGTGGCCTCCATCATTCTTAAACAGAAGAAGTTTGGAAACACCATGACTCTTCCTAGAGCTGGCCGCCAAGCCAAACTGAGCAATCGACCTTCGCCTCTCCCGAGGCTGTAAGGGAGTTGCAGTGATGGGACAAGACCATAACTACCAATTGGGGAGAAAAAGTAAATAAAATAAATTTAAAAGGCTGTAAGGTAACAAAATATGGAAAAAGTCAAGGGGTCTGAATACTTTCTGAATGCACTGTATATGAGTGAATATAGGAGTGACTACAGTGAGCTCTAATAGTATTGGGACAGTGACACATTTTTGTTACAGATGCACAAAAATGCTAACCTATTGTAATGGTGAGAAGTTAGCATGTATTCGGCATGATAATTGTGCATCTGTAACTTTCTCACTCATCATTATTCATGATTCATTCAGAACTATGCGTAATCATGGTAGCATCCACATGAATGTAGACGTGTTTAGGAACATATTATATTCTTATGTACAATAAAAGTGATTCCAAAATGACACAATACATTATTTACCATTCATTTCTATTGGGCACAAAATATCTGAAACAACCAAAACAAACAGCAAATACATCCAACAAGTTTGTAAAGTCACAACCTTAATGTAATTATTACGTGCTAGGAATATGGGACCAAATACTAAACTTTTGACTACTTTAATACACATATAAGTGAATTTGTCCCAATACTTTTTGTTCCCCTAAAACGGGGGGGGGGGGGGCTATGTACAAAAAGTGCTGTAATTTCTAAACGATTCACCCGGTATGTATGAGAATACCCTCAAATTGGTAGTCTTAAACAAATCTGCTTTGAAACAAAACTATGCACCTCACACACATGGTTATGGGCTTAAAAAAAGAAGACACCTGTACCATGTCAGACATAGAGTTGAAATTTATGAAATGTTGAGTTTGTATCCCAATATTACACTTTATATACATCACCGAATATTGAAATATAACAAAACTGTTTGACATCGAAACACTGGATTTTGGTCAGTAAAAAAAATAAGAAAAGCTTCATTAATAAAATATACATGAGGCCAAAGAGGACGCTTTTGGTCATTGACTGCAGGAAAGGGCTACCCTTATAGTCATTGTATCATTTCCAATCCAAAGAGCCAAAACAACAACAAATGTGTCACTGTCCCAATACATTTGGACCTCACTGTAAATACACTGATACAAAACACCTATTCTTTCCATGACATAAACTGACCAGGTGAATACAGGTGAACGCTATGATCCCTTATTGATGTCACTTGTTAAATCCACTTCAATCAGTGTAGATGAATGGGAGGAGACAAGTTAAAGAAGGATTTTTAAGCCTTGAGACAATTGAGACTTGGATTGTGTATGTGTGCCATTAATATGGTGAATGGGCAAGACAAAAAATGTAAGTGCCTTTGAACGGTGTATGGTAGTAGGTGCCAGGCGCACTGGTTTGAGTATGTCAAGAACTGCAACACTGCTGGGTTTTTCATGCTCAACAGTTTCCTGTGTGTATCAAGAATGGTCCACCACAAGGACATCAAGCCAACTTGACACAACTGTGGGAAGCATTGGAGTCAACATGGGCCAGCATCCCTGTGGAACGCTTTCGACACCTTGTAGAGTCCATGCCCTGACGAATTGAGGCTGTTCTGAGGGCAAAAGGGGGTACAACTCAACTCAATGTCCCTAATGTTTTGCACACTTAGTGTAAGTCAATATGTGAGTGACTGTATAAGTAGACACAGTAAATATGTGTTTTAATATATGCAGCAGATCTGTTTTGAGTTCCAGGCGGCCACAGGACTGTATTCTGCAGAGGCTAGGTGTGTTCTCCGTCTGAGTTTATAAGATGTGATTTTGTACTCTTACCTTAGGGGAGGAGCTGATTGCTGCTGTCTCTCTGTCTTTTCCAATCAGCCCAGCGCTGTCACCTCCTCTCTCCCTCAAACCTGTGTGTACGTGTGTGTGTGTGGACTGACTGTCAACCAATCAGTGGCCAGGACCGATTAATTCCAACACATAGTCCACTTCCCCAACCTCACTATGGCTCCTAGGCGGTCAGTCATGTTTTACAATTCTAAACTCTAGCTTCAGATACCACTACTCCCTAACCACCTTATCTCCCCTCCAAACCTCCCATCCGATCCCTTCTCCCATCCCCACCTCCCAACCCTCCATCTCCTAACCCTTCCTTTCCCTCTCCTACCCTCCTTTCATGCCATCCCTTCTCCACTCCCCACCTCCTTATCCTCCATCTTCCCTACCAATCTCCCACCACCTCCCATCCTTCTCCTTCCATCCTTTCAACCCTCCCTTCTTTCTCCTCCCATCCTATAACACACTTTGGAGGGCAGGTCTTGCCCCAGGAGAAGCCCAAGCAGGGAGCATATTGTCTCCATCACTAACAGCACTGTAGCAAAACTGCTGTCATGATGACTTTGCCATGCTAATATGGCTCTGGGCACTGCTGCCCTTCCTTTACGCTGCTCTGTGTGTGTGCATGTGTGTGTGTGTGTGTGCATGTGAGAGTCATGAGAGAGACACATCTCTTTGAAGGCAGCACACTTCAAGGCAGCCATCTCTCATGGCTAAAAGCAGGGCAATTTCCAGAAAGGTAAACATAGCTCTTGATGCATGGCAGCATGTTAAAACAAAGATTCCCTGTGCCTCCTCTCCACCTCCTCCACCTCTGAGCATCTTCTTCACCGTCTAAAGGGTTAAGAGGAGAAACGTCAAAGGCCTGTCATTCTGGGCCTGACTGATACCTGGCAGGGCTTTGAACCATGTCCTTGAGCTGGGCCTGGAAGTGTCACACAGAGAGACAGCTACAACTCTCACACACACACACAGACACAGACACAGACACAGACACACAGACACAGACACACACACACACACACACACACACACACACACACACACACACACACACACACACACACACACACACACACACACACACACACACACACACACACATAGTTTAAACATTCAAAATACAGAAACACACACACTCTCTCTTTATTTGACACTTTCCTTTGGCTACTCTCATGCCACCATGGCACGATCATGGCACTGAGGGGGTTAAAGTGGTCGTCACTTCTCCAGATGAGTAATAGTCCCTTAATGGCCACCTGTGCGTAGTGTGTATTTGTCAGCAAAATCATTGCGTCACCATGGAGGGCAATAAACCAATTACCAGCGAGCACATCCTGTCCTTTTCTTCTGCCCAGCATTACAGAGCTGGAGCTATACTGTACAGTCAAAGGTACCTCTGTGATGGGGGAGATGTTATTCCTCTCCTCTACTGTCTGTTCTGTCCACTGTTGATGTGTTAAAGCATGGCCCAGATTCACCTGGGAAAGGTTAGCGGCGCTGGCAGCCGCTTGGATCTGATCTGGTCTTCAGTTCAGCGATGTTAAGATAACCCCATCGTAACCCCCCCACACACACACACACACACCCCTCGGCCGCCAACGGAATCTCTCTCAGTTTGAGCCAAGCTGGGAGTCTGCTGCTGAATTCAGCATCCAACTCACTCATGTTCTCTGTCAAACTGGGCTGCCTAAACTGAAACACTTTTCTCAAGAGCTGCTCAAACACCTGGAAAAACTCCAGGCCCCATAGTTCTCTAAAGGGGTAAGAATGACTGTGCATTAGTCTCTGTGCATTGTCATATATGAGCTATAAAGTTACTGTATGTGTTTCTTGACTTGAGACTTGGAATCTCTTGGCATACAGAGATTCCTTCGTACCTTGTCTTATGGCCTGTGTTTGCGTGATGTAACCAGACTCATCTAGGCAGAAGCAGGTCAGGACTAAGATTAGATTAGACGTCAGGTTGTTGGTGGGATGGAAAATGAACAATTGTTAATTCATGTTGCTTTGAATAAGTGATTGCCTGCAGAGTTAGGGGGCCAGGCTCGGAGGCACAGAGCATATGGGAGAGAGAGAGAGATAGATGGAGAGTGAAAAGCAGAGAGAGAGA
>NC_139992.1:28276524-28581370 GCF_964263955.1 Coregonus lavaretus | reverse complement strand
GTAAACAGCTCTGCACATGTCACAATCTCAAATAGGAAAACTTCAAAATCCCACTGCAAAATGTACTCTCACAAAACACGCACGGACCACGCACGCACGCACACACACAATTAACCACACATGCAAAACACATGCATACACACATGCATACACACATTCAGATATGAGTGAGCTCACAAATGCATGAATTCACACACACACACAAACACTGCAGAGCCATATATGGTGATACTTGCAGATAGAGTGGATATCACCATCTACTGGTGGTTGTGTGACCTGCAGGACTAAAGGCACAGACGAGGAGTAGGGCTCAGCTTCCTCCTTCTGTCCATCTTCCTTCCATCCAGTTTCTATAATTGTTCATTCTTTGAACATTCACAAAATGGTACCTAAAATATGGCCGCCGATACAATAATGTTGAGTTCAATCTGAGTGTTCTACCTTGTGCAACTATCTGAGGGTATCATAAGGTAAACTATTGCACCATTTTTCAACCTACCACTGTATGTTGTTGCCTATTGCTGATCACTCCTGAAGACATTGGTATTAGAGAACATATTGTGTTGCTAATCTGACTGTACATCCACCACAGTATGCTACCCATCTATTGTTCAGCGTGGAAAATACATTACATCAGCTGTATGGTACCGTATATGTAGCCCTATATATTTGTCCATACAGGTGGGTGTTTTTAGATAACATTAACTGACTGCAGTTCTCACAGCACACAGTATTATATTGATAGAGATGGAACCTTCTCTCAGCAGACTGGAATGCAATGGGTGGTGTTCGCTACATGTTAATGAAATGTCTCTCTCTGTAGGATTATCTAGAGAGGGCATAAAGACAGTGTGCTAGGAGTCAGCGTGTGTGTGTGTGTTTTGTGTTTGCGTGCTTCTGGTGTGTGTTTGTATGTGTCAGTTAATGTGAGGCCTCCTATCTTTAGACACATAATACCAGCGAGGCATCAGAAGAAAGAGTCCCCACTGCCACATATGGACAGTATTTCTACTGTTCACAATGTTTAAAAAAAAGTTTATTTCACCTTTATTTAACCAGGTAGGCCAGTTGAGAACAAGTTCTCATTTACAACTGCGACCTGACCAAGATAAAGCAAAGGCAGTGCGATAAAAACAACAACACAGAGGGGAAAAAAGTATTTAGTCAGCCACCAATTGTGTAAGTTCTCCCACTTAAAAAGATGAGAGAGGCCTGTAATTTTCATCATAGGTACACGTCAACTATGACAGACAAATTGAGGGAAAAAAATCCAGAAAATCACCATTGTAGGATTTTTAATGAATTTATTTGCAATTATGGTGGAAAATAAGTATTTGGTCACCTACAAACATGCAAGATTTCTGGCTCTCACAGACCTGTAACTTCTTCTTTAAGAGGCTCCTCTGTCCTCCACTCGTTACCTGTATTAATGGCACCTGTTTGAACTTGTTATCAGTATAAAAGACACCTGTCCACAACCTCAAACAGTCACACTCCAAACTCCACTATAGCCAAGACCAAAGAGCTGTCAAAGGACACCAGAAACAAAATTGTAGACCTGCACCAGGCTGGGAAGGACTGATCTGCAATAGGTAAGCAGCTTGGTTTGAAGAAATCAACTGTGGGGAGCAATTATTAGGAAATGGAAGACACTGATAATCTCCCTCGATCTGGGGCTCCACGCAAGATCTCACCCCGTGGGGTCAAAATGATCACAAGAACGGTGAGCAAAAATCCCAGAACCACCACGGGGGGACCTAGTGAATGACCTGCAGAGAGCTGGGACCAAAGTAACAAAGCCTACCATCAGTAACACACTACGCCGCCAGGGACTCAAATCCTGCAGTGCCAGACGTGTCCCCCTGCTTAAGCCAGTACATGTCCAGGCCCGTCTGAAGTTTGCTAGAGTGCATTTGGATGATCCAGAAGAGGATTGGGAGAATGTCATATGGTCAGATGAAACCAAAATAGAACTTTTTGGTAAAAACTCAACTCGTCGTGTTTGGAGGACAAAGAATGCTGAGTTGCATCCAAAGAACACCATACCTACTGTGAAGCATGGGGGTGGAAACATCATGCTTTGGGGCTGTTTTTCTGCAAAGGGACCAGTACGACTGATCCGTGTAAAGGAAAGAATGAATGGGGCCATGTATCGTGAGATTTTGAGTGAAAACCTCCTTCCATCAGCAAGGGCATTGAAGATGAAACGTGGCTGGGTCTTTCAGCATGACAATGATCCCAAACACACCGCCCGGGCAACGAAGGAGTGGCTTCGTAAGAAGCATTTCAAGGTCCTGGAGTGGCCTAGCCAGTCTCCAGATCTCAACCCCATAGAAAATCTTTGGAGGGAGTTGAAAGTCTGTGTTGCCCAGCGACAGCCCCAAAACATCACTGCTCTAGAGGAGATCTGCATGGAGGAATGGGCCAAAATACCAGCAACAGTGTGTGAAAACCTTGTAAAGACTTACAGAAAACGTTTGACCTGTGTCATTGCCAACAAAGGGTATATAACAAAGTATTGAGAAACTTTTGTTATTGACCAAATACTTATTTTCCACAATAATTTGCAAATAAATTCATAAAAAATCCTACAATGTGATTTTCTGGAATTTTTTTCTCATTTTGTCTGTCATAGTTGACGTGTACCTATGATGAAAATTACAGGCCTCTCTCATCTTTTTAAATGGGAGAACTTGCACAATTGGTGGCTGACTAAATACTTTTTTTCCCCACTGTATGGGGTAAAACAAAACATAAAGTCAAAAATACAACAGACTTCACTATCAACACACACAGCTGTTTGGGATGTGACATCACCTAGCCTGTTAAAATTACAACAAGCAGTGAAACTGGCAAAGAAGCACAGCAAGCTGGATTACCACTAGACTGGCTCGCCTCTCACAGCTTTTCTTATAATACAGACCAGAATGGGGAACTCCCCATTGTCTATTCACAGATCAGATACTGTGGGTGTAATATTGTTGAAAACCTGAGGATTTACTTTCCCCCTTCTGCACTTTAAATGACAAACTACTGTATTTACTAGTAAACAGTAACTAGTAGTTACAGTAATGTGCATATTGTGAAATAGTTAATAATTAGTATTGTATTACCTTCAGGCTCTGATCAGACCCTACACCCAAACGAGGGTACTACGTTCATCCACCTCTGGCCTGCTAGCTCCCCTACCTCTACGGAAGCACAGTTCCCGCTCAGCCCAGTCAAAGCTATTCGCTGCTCTGGCACCCCAATGGTGGAACAAGCTCCCCCACGACGCCAGGACAGCGGAGTCACTGACCACCTTCCGGAGACACTTGAAACCCTACCTCTTTAAGGAATACCTGGAATAGTATAAAGTAATCCTTCTTCCCCACCCCCAAATAAAAGAAAGGTTGTCACACTGGCTATCATAAGTTGAATGCACCAATTTGTAAGTCGCTCTGGATAAGAGCGTCTGCTAAATTATGTAAATGTAAAAATGTAAATGTAGATAGGTGAAAAATATCGACTCCTGTTTTCAGAATGAGAACACAATGTACTGGAAAAGTAGAGAAGGAGAGGAATCGCTCTCTCTCCCTTACAGAAAAAACACATGAATTTTACGTGATCTTATGTGAAGTTAATGTGATAACATGAGACAACATCTAAAAGCAACACGTGATAAAATGATCTCATGTGAAATAAATGTGACAACATGGGGATACAACATTTAAATGACACTTAGTACAGATTTTTCAACATGACCCCATCTGGGATTTGAACTCACAACCTCGTGATTGCACCGTATCATTACCTATAATACATCTCTTCACTTAGCAAAAGAGTGCCATCTGCAATGATATTTTAGTTATCAGTTAATCTGACTATTCTCTCATCATTGATTTCATTTACATATTTCAGCAATTTGAGAGGTTTCTGTATAGTCTAATGTTGGTGGGGCATATTATTCTGTTTTAATGTTACTCCTGAATCACTATGATACATATAATAGTTTTTCTTGAGTGTATTTTTAACAAAGCTGAGATTTACTTTACTTAAATCAAAAGTGTAGGAATACAGGTGAACTCAGTTATTGAGACAGAAATGTGGCTTAGCAGGAAGATTGGAATGCTGTGAACCAAGAGATTAAATCCCAGGTGAGGACATGTTGAATAATAATTACTTTATAAATGAACATATACAATGCAATCATGTGCAGTATGTCAAATATGTAAGTTGAAAGCACTGTTGTTCTGTGTGTATCACAGTGGTCAACAACCTTTTCTGAGTCAAGATCACTTTCTGAGTCAAAATACAAGCCGAGATCTACCGCTCAGATTTTTTTTTAAACATGACTTCAAAAACTTAAGCCTATGCAACATTAACTAATTAAAAACAGTACTGTAGCAATGAGGTTTGTGCAGTAGGCTATAGGTCCAATACATTATCAATTGGCTATAGAGGGCTATGCTTAAAAAATGTAGGTATACAATATGATCACATTGGTAATAGATAATTTGTTGTATTACTTGTGAGGCACAGCTGAGTGAACTTGGTTTTTTTTACTGGAGTGATGGCATGCATCTGTTGGTCAGTCTGAGGGGAGGGAGGGAGTAGAGGTGAGGCTGGCTCTCACCCGACTCACATGTCCCTCCACTCTCCCTCCCTCCGCTGAGAAAAAGGGACACAGTCTTCCAGCTGATGGTGAAACTCAAGTCGCACTGCATTATTTCTGCCTCATGCACCAATTCATGTTGTTACTCCTATGACCAGAGAAAGTGAAATATTCCTCGATATTAAAAAGACACAAGCCGCTCATAATAACAATGCAGGCTTATCGGAACACTGTGCTATACTCATTCATAGCAGCTGGTTGTAGCGTGCATGGAAGTAGGGAAAACATGCATTTCATGGCTTATAAAAGTGTTGAACAAAGTGTTAACAGTGCTGAATAACAATTTAAACATGAACCTACTCATAAAAACAGAAGACATAGATTTTCAAGCCAATTTAAATCAAAACTGTAACTAGGCCACTCAGGAACATTCAATGTCGTCTTGGTAAGCAACTCCAGTGTATACTAGGCATTGTGTTTTAGGTTATTGTCCTGCTGAAAGGTGAATTTGTCTCCCAGTGTCTGTTGGAAAGCAGCCTGAATCTGGTTTTCCTGTAGGTTTTGCCTGTACTTAGCTCTATTCCATTTCTTTTTATCCTAAAAAAAACTCCCTAGTCCTTTGCCGATGATAAGCATACCCATAACATGATGCAGCCACCACCATGCTTGAAAATATGAAGAGTGGTACTCAGTGATGTGTTGTGTTGGATTTGCCACAAACACAACGCTTTGTATTCAGGATTAAAGTTAATTTCTTTGCCACATACTTTGCAGTTTTACTTTAGTGCCTTATTGCAAACAGGATGGAATATTTTTATTCTGTACAGGCTACCTTCTTTTCACTCTGTCATTTAGGTTAGTGTTGTGGAGTAACTACAATGTTGTTGATCCATCCTCAGTTTTCTCTTATTACAGCCATTAAACTCCGTAACTGTTTTAAAGTACGTATTGCGTTCATCCACCTCTGGCCTGCTGGCTCCCCTACCTCTGCTGAAGCAAAGTTCCCGCTCAGCCCAGTCAAAACTGTTCGCTGCTCTGGCACCCCAATGGTGGAACAAGCTCCCTCACGACGCCAGGACAGCGGAGTCACTCACCACCTTCCGGAGACATTTGAAACCCCACCTCTTTAAGGAACACCTGGGATAGGATAAAGTAATCATTCTAACCCCCCCCTTACCCCAACCCACCCCCCCCCCCCCCCCCCCAAAAAAAAAATTTGTAAAGTGGTGATCCCACTGGCTATAAGGTGAATGCACCAATTTGTAAGTCCCTCTGGATAAGAGCGTCTGCTAAATGACGTAAATGTAAATGTAAATGTAAGTAACAATTGGCCTCTTGGTGAAATCCCTGAGCAGTTTCCTTCCTCTCCGGCAACTGAATTAGGACGGACGCCTGTATCTTTGTAGTGACTTTATGTTTGTAGTGTAATTAATAACTTCACCATGCTCAAAGAGATATTCAATGTCTGTTTTGTTTTTTTACCCATCTACCAATAGGTGCCCTTCTTTGCGAGGCATTGGAAAACATCACAGGTCTTTATGGTTGAATCTGAGTTTGAAATTCACTGCTTGACTGAGGGACCTTACAGATAATTGTATGTGTGGGGTACAGAGATGAGGTAGTCATTCAAAAATCATGTTAAACATTATTATTGTACACAGAGTGAGTCCATGCAACTTATTATGTGACTTGTTAAGCAAATGTTTACTCCTGAACTTATTTAGGCTTACCATAACAAAAGGGTTGAGTACTTATTGACTCAAGACATTTCAGCTTTATAAAAATGTCTAAAAACATAATTCCACTTTGACATTATGGGGTATTGTGTGTAGGCCAGTGACACAAAATCTAAAATGTATACATTTTAAATTCAGGCTGTAACAACAAAATGTGGAAAAAGTCAAGGGGTGTGAATACTTTCTGAAGGCACTGTAATAATAATAATAATAATAATATGCCATTTAGCAGACGCTTTTATCCAAAGCGACTTACAGTCATGTGTGCATACATTTTTTATTTTTTTTGTGTATGGGTGGTCCCGGGGATCGAACCCACTACCTTGGCGTTACAAGCGCCGTGCTCTACCAGCTGAGCTACAGAGGACCACACTGTACACACTCGCTCACACACACTACACTGACCCTCCCACATAAAACCCACACACATTCACATACTGTACACTACACACACACACACACACACACACACACACACACACTTATTTTTGTATTCCTCTTGTGTTACTATTTTATTTTTAAACTCTGCATCGTTGGGAAGGGCTCGAAAGCAAGCATTTCAAGGTAACATTTTATTTTATTTGATGTGAAACGTCATGTGAAATATTATCACGTGTTCCAAAAACACATGGTTTCACATGATTTCACTACCTGGTGCCGACGAAGATGGCGGCCTCGCAACTAGCTCTTAGGAACTTTGCAGTATTTTGTTTTTTTATGTATTATTTTTAACATTATTAGCTCAGAAAGTGTTTGGCATCATTACATACAGCTGGGAAGAACCATTGGATATCAGAGCGGCGGTAACTCACCAGCATTACGACCAGGAATACGACTTTCCTGAAGCAGATCCTTTGTTTGCTCTCCCCAGGGCAACTGAACTGATTCCAGCGGCTGACCCAAAACATCGCCGGAGGAGGATAGGCACTCAGAGCGGCCTGCTGGTTCGACTTATGAGGCGCGCACACCACCCACCACTTCCAAGTATACTACTCGCTAATGTTCAGTCTCTGGTTAACAAGCTCGACGAACTATGGGCAAGGATTTCTTTCCAGAGAGACGTCAAGGCCTGTAACATAATCTGTTTCACGGAAACATGTCTCACTTGGGATATTCTGTCGAAATCGGTCCAGCCAGATGGGTTCTCAGTTCATTGCGCAGACAGGAATAAATATCTCTCCGGGAAGCAGAAGGGCGGAGGTGTTTGTTTCATGATTAACAACTCATGGTGTAATTGTAGTAACATACAGGAACTTGAGTCCTTCTGTTCACCCGACCTAGAATATCTCACAATCAAATGGCGACTGTATTATCTCCCAAGATAATTTTCTTATAGTCACGGCCGTGTATATCACCCCTCAAGCCGATACCACGACGGCCCTCAAAGAACTTCACTGGACCTTTTGCAAACTGGAAACCACATATCCTGAGGCTGCATTTATTGTAGCCAGGGATTTTAACAAAGCAAATTTGAGGACTAGGCTGCGAGTTGTACTCGCGCTGCCAAAATCCTTGACCATTGCTATTCAAACTTCTGGGATGGTTATAAGGCCCTCCCCCGCCCTCCTTTTGGCAAATCTGACCACGACTCCATTTTGCTTCTCCCTTCCTAAAGGCAAAAACTCAAACAGGAAGTACCCGTGCTAAGGACTATTCAACGCTGGTCTGACCAATCGGAATCCACGCTTCAAGATTGTTTTGATCACGCGAACTGGGATATGTTCCGGGTAGCTTCCGAAAATAATTTTGACGTATACACTGAAACGGTGACTGAGTTTATCAGGAAGTGTATAGGTGATGTTGTGCCCACTGTGACTATTAAAACCTACCCTAACCAGAAACCGTGGATAGATGGCAGTATTTGCGCAAATCTGAAAGCGCGAACCACCGCATTCAACCATGGCAAGGTGACTGGGAATATGGTAGAATACAAACAGTGTAGCTACTCACTCTAAAAGGCAATTAAACTGGCAAAACATCAGTATAGAGACAAAGTGGAGTCGCAATTCAACGGCTCAGACACGAGGCGTATGTGGCAGGGTCTACAGACAATCACGGACTTCAAAAGGAAAACCAGCCACATCGCCGACACCGACGTCTCGCTTCCAGACAAGCTAAACACCTTCTACGCCCGCTTTGAGGATAACATAGTGCCACTGACGAGGCCCACTTCCAAGAACTGTGGCTTCTCCTTCTCCATGGCCGATGTGATGAAGACATTTAAGCTTATTCAATCTCTCCCTTTCCCAGTCTGCTGTTCCCACATGCTTCAAGATGGCCACCATTGTTCCTGTACCCAAGAAAGCAAAGGTAACTGAACTAAATGACTATCGCCCTGTAGCACTCACCTCTGTCATCATGAAGTGCTTTGAGAGACTAATCAAGGATCATATCACCTCTACCTTGCCTGTCACCCTAGACCCACTTCAATTTGCTTACCGCCCCAATAGATCCATAGACGATGCAATCGCCCTCACACTGCACACTGCCCTATCCCATCTGGACAAGAGCAATACCTATGTAAGAACGCTGTTCATTGACTATAGCTCAGCATTCAACACCATAGTACCCTCCAAGCTCATCATTAAGCTCGAGGCCCTGGGTCTGAACCCCGCCCTGTGCAACTGGGTCCTGGACTTCCTGACGGGCACCCCCCAGGTGGTGAAAGTAGGAAACAACATCTCCACTTCGCTGATCCTCAACACTGGGGCCCCACAAGGGTGCGTGCTCAGCCCCCTCCTGTACTCCCTGTTCACCCATGACTGCGTGGCCAAGCACGCTTCCAACTCAATCATCAAGTTTGCAGACAACACAACAGTAGTAGGCTTGATTACCAACAATGACGAGACCGCCTACAGGGAGGAGGTGAGGGCTCTGGGAGTATGGTGCCAGGAAAATAACCTCTCACTCAACATCAACAAAACAAAGGAGATGATCGTGGACTTCAGGAAACAGCAGAGGGTGCACCCCCCTATCCACAACGACTGATACAGATATATCCCTACTTTTCCCTTACATGATTGCAAACATGCCTTTCTGACATGTATACTCCCGTACATATTTATTTGGACAGTGGAGCTAAAACCTTTAATTTGGCTCTATACTCCTCAGTTTTGGATTTGAGATCAAATGTGTCACCTTTTATTTGAGCGTATTTTCATACATATCTGTTTTATGTATGTACACTTTATGTATCTTTGTCCCTGACCTGTTTGGAGAGCTCCTTGGTCTTCATGGTGCCTTGCTTGGTGGTGCCCCTTGCTTAGTGGTGTTGCAGACTCTGGAGCCTTTCAGAACAGGTGTATATATACTGAGATCATGTGATAGACCATGTGACTTAGATTGCACACAGGTGGACTTTATTTAACTAATTATGTGACTTCTGAAGGTAATTGGTTGCACCCGATCTTATTTAGGATCTTCATAGCAAAGGGGGTGAATACATATGCACACACAACTTTTCCATTATTAATTGTTTTGAATTTTTTTAAACAAGTTATGTTTTGCATTTCACTATTTTGTGTATGTCCATTACATGAAATCCAAATAAAAATCCAGTTAAATTACAGGTTGTAAGGCAACAATATAGGAAAAACACCAAGGGGGATGAATACTTTTGCTATGCACTGTATGTTTCTGAACACTTTAATGTGGAATGCTACCAGGATTACGGATAACGTTACAGAGGTCTTTGTGCCTTTGTAACCTTCACAATTTATTCATGATTATCCATAATCATGGTAGCATCCACATTAATATGGAAGTGTTTGGAAACATATTATGTTCTTATATATAATACAAATGACTCAAAAATGACACAATACATTATTTACCATTCATTTCTATTTGGCACAACATAATCTGAAACACAACCAAAACAAACTGCAAATGCATCCAACAAGTTTGTAGAGTCACAAGCTTGATGCAGTCATTCCACCAAGCTTGTGATATATGTGACCAAATACTAAACTTTTGACTACTTAATGCAGATTAGCGATGGATCGAAATTTACAGAATGGTTACCGGGAGGAAAATGGGGGAGAGTCATGTTTTCTTTTTCAATTTCAGGCAAGGGGAGGGTTTAGTATATATTTTTTATCTAGTCCAGGGGAGGGTCATGTAATCTGTAATTGATGAAATGTCTATATTTCTCAGTGTTTTAGAATTAGTTGTTTAATAGGCTATATATAGATGCTCTGTGCTTGATGCCTATTTAGTGTGGTCTTAATCAAATGATCCAAAGGCTATTGGCTATAGGCTACGAAGTTCATGCTCGGAGAAGCACATAGCAAAGTTATATTTCTAAGATTGCTTCTGGGATGGTGTGAATAAAACTAGGCTGCATTACACACTGTAATGGTTATTCCAACCCTGAGCCCCAGCCTGCTCTGCTCTTGCTGATCAAAACATTTTATTGTGTGCTGCCTAATCAATGGCTGTGCTGTGTAGTCCTACAGTGGCAGTTCAGGAGGAGATTCAAAGGCTTCTTCCCCCCCAAGAAAATCTTGCGCCCGGACTAGCCTATGTTCTGTTCAGTTCAGTTTGAGAAGGAGAGCGAGAAGATGAGAAGGAGGACTGGAGGTCCACTTTGATAGCTTTCTGCTACTATGATCGATTTATTAAAAACAATATGTTTCTTGCCCATGATGTACTTATCAGAGTTATTGACCTCACAATAAGCCAAATTCGAGTAACTAACATTGTGGTGCGGAAACTTGAAGCAGCAGTCACGGCATAATCAATCGGAAATGGACAGCTCATGGTGCTGAAAGTAGGATGCTGGCCCATGTTGACTCCAATGCTTCCCACAGTTGTGTCAAGTTGGCTGGATGTCTTTTGGGTGGTGGACCATTCTTGATACACGGGGGAAACTGTTGTGTGACAAACCAGCAGCTTTGCCGCTCTTGACACAAACCGGTGCACCTTGCACCTACTACCATACCCCATTCAAAGACACTTACATATTTTGTCTTGCCCAGTCACCCTCTGAATGGCACACATGCACAATCCATGTCTCAAGCCTTAAAAATACTTATTTAACCTGTCTCCTTCCCTTCGTCTACACTGATTGAAGTGGATTTAACAAGTGACATCCATAAGGGATCATAGCTTTCACCTGGATTCACCTGGTCAGTCTATGTCATGGAAAGAGCAGGTGTCCTTAATGTTTTGTGTACTCAGTGTATAACAGCACTTTGGTCCACAATCCTTTATGCTAGAAACAAGCTGTAAAGTACCCAGGAAAGACGTGTATCTGATGCATATGAGGATATCATTGTGTAGTTTCTTTGACATTCAGAGGCTGAGCTACAATCTTCTATAGCCGAGGAGACAAGAAATAGACTTTGTTAGGGAAGTAATCTAATTCTGTCACTATCAATTGATTAAGCTATTCACTTTCTGTACAATAGAAGATGTTTAAACCCAGACAGCTTTTAGGGAAACACTTTGTGACCTTCTCTCCTTGGGGTAAGCCACGGAAGAAGAGTAGCCAGCAGTTAAAGCTTACAGTTTTCTGAGTTGGTAGGCCTACTCTGTCTGGGGTGGAAAGGTAGGCCTAACTTCTGAAAGTACCATGCTCAGATTCCTAATGACTTCTCATATTTAATTATTTGCAAACAGGGACAGTTTCGTTGCAAACAAGACACAGTGATTTGGCATTGGAGAATATGATAAGATGAGCACATAGGCCTATCTCTCTGTCCATTCTTTGCCTGTAATTTCGGTAATTTGTGTGGTATTAAACAAGATTCTGCCAATATGTAAAATGACGTAGAATTGCATGAAAGGTTTATAAAAGGCAATCTGTTCTCGGACCTGCAAATACAATGATAGATTCATGCAATGCTTTTACTATAAAGGAGATCTCTCCACCCCTACTCTTGTCCACGGTAGTCTACGAACCCACAACCTTCTGGCTGGCAGCCAGCCCTGTGCGCTATCAAAATGTCTGCGTTGCCATGTAATGCTTACAGGATGAAGAACAGTTTCTAAAACTGCATATCTAAGGCTCTGGTCTGTCCAAGAAGAGAGGGTAAACGGTAGACATGTTATCTGATATCCACTTTGTTCTAATTATCATTTTGTGTATAGGGGAGGGTCACTTGTTATTTTTTCAAGCGTTCAGGGAAGGTTTAGGTCAAATATATATTTGCTGAAGGGAGGGCCATCCATTTTCATTTCAGAAAGGTCCGATTTTTTCCATGTAACCTTTATTATAAATAATGTTCACTCCCTTAAGTGAATTTCTCTAAATACTTATGACACCTACAAATGGGGGACTAGATACATAAAGTGCTTTCATTTCTAAAGGGTAAAGCAGATATGTATGAAAATACCCTAAAATAAAAGGTGACATTCTGTACATATTCATATTCTGTTCATATGAAACATTTGATCTCGAAACCAAAATACTGGAGTATAGAGCAAAATTAAAAGTTTTAGCTTCACTGTCCAAATAAATACGTAGGGGAGTATAGCTGTAGGATCATGTCACTCATCTCTCTCTCTATCTCTTCTTGGCCTTGCTCTAACTCAATACGCTCATTGAGTTTCCGTACCATACATTGGGATTAATAGGTTTGTGAGGGCAATTTTGATAAGTCCATTTTGTGAGGATTTGTCGGCACTCAAGTGCAACTAATAAAAGGGGTAATATTTATGTTGTTTTGACAGGTAGCTAGTGTGTCTGTGTCTGTATGCATTCCTGCGTGTGCATGCGTCTGTGCATATGTGCGCCTGTACCAACCTGCAATGAAATGTAGAGAATCTACAGAACAACTGAGTTTGCCTCCATCACTGAAAAGTTTGGATGTCAAATATTTGCAAAGTGGAAGAAGCCAGCCACGCAGCGCGGCTGAAACTTATAATAATAACACAATTAACTTGCAGCTTTATTGAGCTCCGTCGAGCAAACACTCACAGTGCAAATACCAATAACCCCCAGTCAGAATAAATGCCAGGAGATTGTTTGCCAAATTATATTTGATGGATTTTGACAGAAATTGTGATTAATAAGGAAGATTATGAGGCTATTCTCTGTCTTGCTGTTGTACTGGGGGCTGGGAGGGGGGGGGGGGAGTGGTGGGGGTGGGGGGGAGGGGGGGGGGGGGGGGAGACTGTATTGCCACAGTATTATCGTCCTGATTTGCATATGTCACTCAGGATGTTATTTTGTGAGCTATGGGAAGCTGAAATGCCAATACCACGGCTGCACCTCTCTGTGTGTTCTTTCATATTTGAAGGTTAATGTAAGAAATTGAAACAGTGTGCTTTGAGGATGTGCCCATATTGGATGCAGAAGGAATGGATGAGGAAATAGAATAGATTAAAAGTTAAGAAACCATACTGAAACTCTATGGAATATAGTTTTGAAACAGTGGCCAGTTGGAACACTGGTCTCGTTAATTTCAACACCATCTGCATTTACAGTGCATTCGGAAAGTATTCAGACGCCTTCACATTTTGTTACGCTGCAGCCTTATTTAGCTTCACTGTCCAAATCATTGTATGGTACAGAAACTCAATGAGCATATTGAGTTAGAGCAAGGCCAAGAAGAGAAAGAGAGAGAGATGAGTGACATGATCCTTCAGCTATACTCCCCTATGTATTTATTTGGACAGTGAAGCTAAAACTTTAAATTTTGCTCTATACTTCAGTATTTTGGTTTTGAGACAGAAGTCACCTTTTATTTGAGGGTATTTTCATACATACCTTACCGTGAAATGCTTACTTGCGAGCCCTTAACCAACAATGGAGAGTTTTAAAAAAGTAAGTAAGAAAAATGTGCTAAATAAACTAAAGGAAAACTAGTAACACAATAAAATAACAATAACGAGGCTATTTACAAAAGGGGTACGGGTTATTCGAGGTAATTGAGGTAATATGTACATGTAGGTAGGGGTAAAATGACTACGCATAGATAATAAAACAGAGTAGCAGCAGCGTAAAGGGATGTGAATGTATGTGTGTGTGTGTGTCAGTGGAGGCTCCTCAGAGGAGGAAGGGGAGGACCATCCTCCTCAGTGAATTTCATAAAAATAAAAATAGTGAAACATTAAAAAAGTTATCGTTTTTAGATATTACTATACTAAATATATTAATGTCACCAAATAATTGATTAAAACACACTGTTTTGCAATGAAAGTCTACAGTCACCTCAACAGCACTCTGTAGGGTAGCACCATGGTGTAGCTGGAAGACAGCTAGCTTCTGTCCTCCTCTGGGTACATTGACTTCAATACAAAACCTAGGAGGCTCATGGTTCTCACCCCATTTCCATAGACTTACACAGTAATTATGACAACTTCCAGAGGACGTCCTCCAACCTATCAGAGCTCTTGCAGCATGAATTGACATGTTGTCCACCCAGTCAAAGGATCAGAGAAGGAATCTAGTACTAAAAGTATAAGCTACAGCTAGCTAGCACTGCAGTGCATAAAATGTGGTGAGTAGTTGACATAAAGAGAGAGAAAGACAATAGTTGAACAGTTTTGAACAAATTAATTTCTTACAAAATTAAGGGGATGCAATAAAAAGAAAGAGAGAGATAGCTATATTTAGTTGTATATTTTTAAACGTTCACTTAGCTAGTGAATGCAGCTAGCTAGTTTAGCCTACTCAAACTCCCGGCACAAACAGAGAGGGATGCTATATTAGCTAGATGGCTATGGCTATCAAACACTGGAACTCTTCCAAGTCAAGGTAAGCTTTTGGTTTAATTAATGTATTGCCACCGGGTCCCGCCGGTGTAACTGCTAAACTGCTTTCTGAATGTACACTGTACTGCATGATTGTAGCGTGTTTACTAATGTGTTAGTTTTAGTAGCTATGTGGACTATGACATTATAATATGGTGACAACAATGTAGGCTGTGTGTAGCGGTTAGCAGTTATGATATGAAGGTTTGGCTTGGAAAGTTTTTTTCCACCTGGTCACAGACAGCTGATGTGTTGTGCACTGAAGTCCACAAGCAAAGGGAAAAGGTGAGAGGAGGAGAACGCGTAGATGTGAGAAGAAATTATACAACGATCAAAGTCTGCTGTGAAAGTGAACTGTGTTTGAGTGTGATTAGGGGTGTATTCATTCCACCGATTCTGTTGAAAAACGTTTCTTAAACGGAAGCAAACGGAATGAAACGGGGATAAATATTTTGGCCAACAGAAACTCTTGTTTGCAACTGTTGGACTAATGATTACACCCTAAATCAGCTAGATGCAGCCAAGAGTGTGCAATGCGGTATTGAATGTGTCAATATCGGTCACCTTGATTACTCAAATTTCTCTCAACCTGTGCACCTAGCGTACGTTGTAAACCTTTATTCATAGGCTAGGTTGTAGCAACCTCGTGATGGGCATAGGGAAAATTTTAGCATCATGTAGTAGCCTAAACCTATCAATGTTACATTGAGCTGGGTGAATGGAATATCAATGACAGTCATCCAATATGTAAGGCATAATCAACGAGGGGCTATGTGTTCTATGGAAAATAGTGAACGTCTTGAAGGTGTGTTCAACGACGCTCTAGCATAGTGGAACTGACCTTTCACGGAGTTGCATTATTTTCCAGAGAACGCATAGAGCCCCGAGTTGATTATCCCTTTCATACCATGGCTATAATTTAACACATTTGCCACAAGAAATGTGTTCATTTGCCAGTAGAAATGTGTTCAACATCCACTGAAGTAGCTAGCAAGTTTACTAGATAGCTACAGTAGTTGCCGTGATAACCAAACCATCAGTCCTAGTTTTCTATTATGAAAATCGAATTCAACAATATTAATACTGTTTTCAATTCGACTTTTGCTTTCAAAATCTGCTCAAACAAAACATGTAAAAATGAACTATAGCCATTGAATTCTACTTTGCAAATATACCATGCGTTATAGGGAAATAATGCGCGCTCTAGAATGCCCTTCAAGCCAATCAGAAAGGAGTATTCAACAATGCCATGGTATAAGCTGTAAAAGAAATAAGGCCATGTTCATAAGACAATGATCGTCCTCCCTCATCTAAAATGGCACCGACCGCCACTGGTGTGTGTGTGTGGTGTCAATATGCATGTGTGTGTGTGTTTTGTTTGTGTTTCTGTGTGTATGTGTGTGTTGGAGTCCAGTGAGTGTACATCGAGCCTGTGCAAGAGAGTCAGTGCAAAAAATAAAGGGGTCAATGCAAATAGTCTGGGTAATCAACAGTTGGATTAACTGTTCAGCAGTCTTATGGCTTGGGGGTAGAAGCTGTTAAGGAGCCTTTTGGTCCCAGACTTTGCGCTCCGGTACCGCTTGCCATGCGGTAGCAGAGAGAACAGTCTTGAGTGGCATAGTCGTAGAACATTTCTAGGGCCTTCCTCTGGCACCGCCTAGTATAGAGGTCCTGGTTGGCCGGAAGTTCGGCCCCAGTGATGTATTGGGCTGTACGCACTACCCTCTGTAGATGCAACCAGTCAGGATGCCCTCGATGGTGCAGCTGTAGAACCTTTTGAGGATCTGAGATCCCATGCCAAATCTTTTCAGCCTCCTGAGGGGGAATAGGCGTTGTCATGCCCTCTTCACGACAGTCTTGGTGTGTTTGGACCATGATAGGTCCTTAGTGATGTGGACACCAAGGAACTTGAAGCTCTCGACCCTCTCCACTACAGCCCCGTTGATGTGAATGTGGGTGTGCTCGGCCCTCCTTTTCCTGTAGTCCATGATCAGCTCCTTTGTCTTGCTCACATCGATGAATAGGTTGTTGTCCTGGAACTACACTACCATGTCTCTGACCTCCTCCCTAAAGGCTGTCTCATTGTCGTTGGTGATCAGGCCAACCACCGTCGTGTCATCGGCCAACTTAATTATGGTGTTGGAGTCATGCGTGGCCACACAGTCGTGGGTGACCAGGGAGTACAGGAGGGATGATGGTGTTGATGCGAGCCATGACCAGCCTTTCAAAGCATTTCATGGATACAGATGTGAGTGCTACAGGGCGGTAGTCATTTGGGCAGTTTACCTTGGCGTTCTTGGGTACAGGGACTATGGTGGTCTGCTTGAAACATGTAGGTATTACAGACTGGGTCAGGGATAGATTGAAAATGTCAGTGAAGACACTTGCCAGTTGGTCAGTGCATGCTCTGAGTACGCATCCTGGTAATCTGTCCTGCGACCTTATGAATGTTAACCTGTTTAAAGGTCTTACTCACATCGGCTACGGAGAACGTGATCACACAGTTGTCCAGAGCAGCTGGTGTCTCATGCGGATGTTGCCTGTAATCAATGGCTTCTGGTTGGGAAATGTACATACGGTCACTGTGGGGACGACGTCATCGATGCATTTATTAATGAAGCCGGTGACTGATGTGGTATACTCCTCAATGCCATCGGATGAATCCTGGAACATATTCCAGTCTGTGCTAGCGAAACAGTCCTGTGGCTTAGCATCCGCTTCATCGGACCACTTCCATATTGACTGTATCACTGGTACTTCCTGTTTGAGTTTTTGCTTGTAAGCAGGAATCAGGAGGATCGCATTATGGTCAGATTTGCCAAATGGAGGAGGAGGGAGAGCTTCGTACGCGTCTCTGTGTGTGGAGTAAAGTGTTTTTTTGTTTTGTTTTATCCTCTAGTTGCACATGTGACATGCTGATAGAAATTAGGTCAACCAGATTTCAGTTTTCCTGCATTAACGTTCCCGGCCACTAGGAGCGCCGCCACTGGATGAGCATTTTATTGTTTGCTTATCGTCTTATACAGCTCGTTGAGTCTGGTCTTAGTGCCAGCATCGGTTTGTGAAAGTAAATAGACAGCTATGAAGAATATAGATGAAAACTCTCTTGGAAAATACTGTGGTCTACAGCTTACAATGAGGTACTCTAACTAAGGCAAGCAAAACCTTGAGATAACATAGTGTCTATAATACTGTAATAAGCTCACATAGTTGCTGTCACAAACTCCAAACTCTACACAGATGTCACTGACTAGTTGGATATTTATTTCCCACCAAGCAAAAAATGTCTGTACTTACACCATTTATATAACTTTATTTTTATCAGGTTTCTGCTTTGGCAGGCCTTATATTTTCAATTGACATTTGTCAATAAAGCTCATACATCCAAATGCTTATGACAAATAGTTTTGTGTTCTACTTGTAGCCCTGGTTGTCCTGAAAAGAAAACACTTCAATGTGAGGCTAAATATAAGGGCTGGACATGCAGATAAAGGAAAGTCAGATAAATGAAAAAGCAACTGATAGGGCGCCACATGGTCTTCACGGCATGTCCATATAACCTGACACAGGTGTTCTGACTCAGATGTTACCTCGGTGATGTTCGTGTCACTCAGAGCACAGCTGAGAAGATGGCCCTTTGGCCTTTAGCAATGTCACTTCCTCATTTAATGATGGCCAGCACTGTCATTTAGTATTGTAATTAGGAAAGGGGACAAAATGTCACAGGCACTCTAATCAGGCTTTTGAAAGATTCTTGGCTCACCTCTCTGAACCGCATTGTCAACAAGCAATCGTAAATACACCTGAACACACACACAAGCACAAACATATGCACGCACGCACACACACACACACGCTCAGTATGAGAATGTGAATGGCTGGAATACCCATGGAAGATGGAACCTCTTATAATACATTCATTCATCAACAATAAATACCTATACTCCCCCCATATTATGTGGACACTATACCAGTATTTAATATATAGTACCTTACCACATACTGCATGTAGTGCATGTAGCTTCAAAGTAAACCAACCCAGTTTGCAGTGAACAGATTGCAGTCAAAAGACTGTTAGACCTGGAGTGTTGACCCGTGAGCTCCAGCTCTGACAGCTGAGCTGACCTGAATCATGTGCTTAAACATTTGGTGAGGTTGACAGGAACTGGGGCCAGTGCCATGCAGCATACACAGGCCTACACTGGCACACCTTCTGTCTCTCTTATAAACCCCAGACACACACATTCACAGGAGAGCTATGTCTCTCTCTGTCAACCCATCTGTGGACACAAGCACAAGAACGCATACAGGCAAAGTTAACACTCACACGCACATGCACGCACACACAAATCAGATACTGCGATTTGTCGAATAGCAGAATGCTCGAACAGCAGAGAGCCGCTAAGTCCCCCAAGCCAAAAGAACGTCAACGACAAAACAAAAGGAATGCGACAACAATAAAGATCCCGGCCAAGTCTTTAGAATGCAGCTCTGCTCCTTGCGGGTCAAGCCCAACCAGATGCTCATGAATACAGAGAGAATTTGGAGATGCAGGAAGTTGTTTGTGGCAAAGTTTAGTCGTGCTCAAGGTCACTTCCAGTTTGTTTGTTCTTCCTCAGACACAGCTGTCCAATCACGGACGTCACTGCTAACCCCTGACCCCTCCACACACCTGGTAGGCCCAACGTGACCAGGGCCTAATGTGGTCAGCCAGAGTAATGGCCTGACCACATAATGGTAAACTGTTTTGAACTGGAGAATTCATAATAGCATTTTAATTTTATTTTTATTTATTTAACCTTTATTTAACCAGGTAAGGCAGTTGAGAACAAGTTCTCATTTACAACTGCGACCTGGCCAAGATAAAGCAAAGCAGTGCAATAAAAACAACAACAACACAGAGTTACATATGGAATAAACAAAACGTACAGTCAATAACACAATAGAAAATCTATATACAGTGTGTGCAAATGTAGTTATGGAGGTAAGGCAATAAATAGGCCATAGTGCAAAATAATTACAATTTAGTATTAACACTGAAGTGATAGATGTGCAGAAGATGATATGCAAATAGAGATACTGGGGTGCAAATTAGAAAAATCAATAACAATATGGGGATGAAGTAGTTGGGTGGGCTAATTACAGATGGGCTGTGTACAGGTGCAGTGATCGGTAAGCTGCTCTGACAACTGATGCTTAAAGTTAGTGAGGGAGATAAGAGTCTCCAGCTTCAGAGATTTTTGCAGTTCGCTCCAGTCATTGGCAGCAGAGAACTGGAAGGAATGGCGGTCAAAGGAGGTGTTGGCTTTGGGGATGACCAGTGAGATATACCTGCTGGAGCGCATACAACGGGTGGGTGTTGCTATGGTGACCAATGAGCTAAGATAAGGCGGGGATTTGCCTAACAGTGATTTATAGATGAACTGGAGCCAGTGGGTTTGGCGACTAATATGTAGTGAGGGCCAGCCAACGAGAGCGTACAGGTCACAATGGTGGGCAGTATATGGGGCTTTGGTGACAAAACGGATGGCACTGTGATAGACTACATCCAATTTGCTGAGTAGAGTGTTGGAGGCTATTTTGTAAATGACATCACAGAAGTCAAGGATCAGTAGGATAGTCAGTTTTACGAGGGCATGTTTGGCAGCATGAGTGAAGGAGGCTTTGTTGCGAAATAGGAAGCCGATTCTAGATTTAACTTTGGATTGTAGATGCTTAATGTGAGTCTGGAAGGAGAGTTTACGGTCTAACCAGACACCTAGGTATTTGTAGTTGTCCACATATTCTAAGTCACACCCGCCGAGAGTAGTGATTCTAGTCGGGCGGGCGGGCAGGTGCAAGCAGCGTTCGATTGAAGAGCATGCATTTAGTTTTACTAGCGTTTAAGAGCAGTTGGAGGCTACGGAAGGAGTGTTGTATTGCATTGAAGCTCGTTTGGAGGTTTGTTAACACAGTGTCCAATGAAGGACCAGATGTATACAAAATGGTGTCGTCTGGGCAAATTGCAGCGGAGGGTGCAGAGCTGGTGGCCGGGGTAGGGGTAGCCAGGTGGAAAGCATGGCCAGCCGTAGCAAAATGCTTGTTGAAATGCTAGATTATCATAGATTTATCGGTGGTGACAGTTTTTCCTAGCCTCAGTGCAGTGGGCAGCTGGGAGGAAGTGCTCTTATTCTCCATGGACTTTACAGTGTCCCAAAACGTTTTGGAGTTAGTGCTACAGGATGCAAATTTCTGTTTGAAAAAGCTAGCCTTTGCTTTCCTAACTGACTGTGTATATTGGTTCCTGACTTCCCTGAAAAGTTGCATATCGCAGGGGCTGTTCGATGCTAATGCAGTACGCCACAGGATGTTTTTGTGCTGGTCAAGGGCAGTCAAGTCTGGGGTGAACCAGGGGCAATATCTGTTCTTAGTTCAGAATTTTTTGAATGGGGCATGCTTATTTAAGATGGAGAGCAAAGCACTTTTAAAGAACAACCAGGCATCCTCTACTGACGGAATGAGGTCAATATCCATTCAGGATAGCCAGGCCAGGACAATTAGAAAGGCCTGCTTGCTAAAGTGTTTTAGGGAGCGTTTGACAGTGATGAAGGGTGGTCGTTTGACAACGGACCTATTACGGACGCAGGCAATGTGGCAGTGATTGCTGAGATCCTGGTTGAAGACAGCGGAGGTGTATTTTGAGGGTAAATTAGTCAGGATGATATCTATGAGGGTGCCCATGTTTAGGGATTTAGGGTTGTACCTGGTAGGTTCCCTGATAATTTGTGTGAGATTGAGGGCATCTAGTTTAGATTGTAGGACGGCCAGGGTGTTAAGCATATCCCAGTTTAGGTCACCAAGCAGTACGAACTCTGAGGATAAATGGGGGGCAATCAATTCACATATGGTGTCCAGGGCACAGCTGGCAGCTGAGGGGGATCTGTGCAAGCGGCAACAGTGAGAGACTTATTTTTGGAAAGGTGGATTTTTAGAAGTAGAAGCTCAAACTGTTTGGGCACAGACCTGGATACAGTAGATTGCAACTCCGCCCCCTTTGGTAGTTCTATCTAGATGGAAAATGTTGTAGTTGGGGATGGACATTTCTGCATTTTTTTGGTGGCCTTCCTAAGCCAGGATTCAGACACTGCTAGAACATCAGGGTTGGCGGAGTGTGCTAACGCAGTGAATAACTCAAACTTAGGGAGGAGGCTTCTGATGTTAACATGCAAGAAACCAAGGCTTTTACAGTTACAGAAGTCAACAAATGATAGCGCCTAGGGAGTAGGAGTGATACTAGGGGCTACAGGGCCTGGGTTAACCTCTACATCACCAGAGGAACAGAGGAGGAATAGAATAAGGATACGGCTAAGGAACTGGTCTTCTAGTGCGTTGGGTACAGAGAATAAAAGGGGCCGATTTCCGGGCGTTCTAGAATAGATTCAGGGCATTATATACAGACAAGGATATGGAAGGATATGAGTACAGTGGAGGTAAACCTAAGCGTTGGGTAACGATGAAAGAGATAGCATCACTGGAGTCACCGATTGAGCCGGTCTCCGCGTGTATGGGGGTGGGACAAATTCTTATGGGACTAATTCATATGAAAGGATTTAATCACTTAGAGAGAGAGAGAGAGAGAGAGAGAGAGAGAGAGAGAGAGAGAGAGTGAGAGAGAGGGAGAGAGAGAGCGAGCGAGAGAGTGAACGAGTGCCACTTGACTGAGTACCAGTGTCTCAATGCTGCAGTCAGGAGAACAAGAAGAGAAACAAACAAACAAACAAATAGAGAAAACAGTAAACACTAATCTCCTTCATTAAAAACCTAGTGTATGGTGCTACACAGCTACAGTGTCAAGGAAATGGAATTTAAATGGATTTCTGTTTGATTCTCATTCCATTTGTGAGGAGGGGATTATCACTTTGTATGTAGAGGCTCAGTGAGAGGAAGGAAAGAGTGCGGTAGGTAGGGAGAGAGAAAAAGAGAGCTGGCGGGTCAAAGAGAAAAAGAGAATGAGAATAGAAAGCGAGAGAGAGAGTGATAATAAGTTCTGATGATAGAGAATATTGTGAGAGAGAGGGAGGAAGGGAGAAAAAAACAGAGAGAAAGAGAGAGACCTTCGTGGGCGCACAGTAATTAGCACTGAACGATTTCAAAGCCATAATTAGGCTTCTCTCTCTCCCACTTTCTCTCTCCTTCTCTTAATTTTCTACTCTGTCATTCTCTCTCTGTGTTCAGTGGGGAAACGCCCAGCATCAGAGAGGATGGTATTCCAAAAATAACATGTCTCCTTGTGATCGTTAAAAAGAGAGAGCCGGTGAACAGCTGCCTCCAACAAAATCAACACATTAACACTGACGCACCGCAGTCTGAAATCACACACACAGGCCCACAGACACAGCTGCTAGAGCGCCTAGTCACAAAGACTTTCATCCTCTGTCTTTCATTCTCTCTCTCTCTCTCTCTCTCTCTCTCTCTCTCTCTCTCTCTCTCTCTCTCTCTCTCTCGTCGGAGTGCATGCTGGGAGTGAGTCGTGAAGCAGGAGTGAGTGTGAGAGCGACTGGAATTTTTTTCACTCTATTGGGTTTTGGTGTGTATATATTTATATTGATTAGTTTAGTTGTTTTAAGGTTATCTTGTCTAACTATCACTAAGCACGTATAGGGGTGGTGGGATTGGTGAGGTTGTTTTTCGCGAGGGCACAACCAGCGGGTGAGGCTGGTTGCAATGGCCACTCGCGGAAGTTTGGAGTTTGAAAAACTTAGTCGGCGACATGGAGTTAAGATTCCTGCTGCGGCCGGGTGTTCAGTGGAAGAATGTAGCTTGGCAGTGGGTGCTATTATTGGGTATGATAGCATCAAATCAGCCTCAAGGATGAATAGCGCTGTAGTGATATTTTTAGATTCCATTGAAAAGGTTAATAAGATAGTTGAGAGTGGTGTTGTGTTGCGGGAGACGCAGACGCCGGTATTTCCGCTTATGAATCCGGCGAAGAAAGTTATACTTTCTAACGTGCCACCATTTGTTAGAGATGAAGTGTTGGAGCGAGAGTTATCTCGTCATGGTCAAATTGTATCAACAATAAAGAAGGTTCTTTTTGGATGCAAATCTCCGTTGCTGAAACATGTCGTGTCTCATAGGAGACAAGTGCATATGATTTTTAAAAAGGACATTGATGAACTGAATTTAGCATTCAGTTTTAAGATTGATGGATTTGATTATGTCTTCTACGCTTCTACTGAATCAATGAAATGCTTTGGCTGTGGAAGAGAGGGGCATTTGGTGCGTAATTGTCCCGAGAATGAGCGCGCAGATTCTGGTAGCAGCTCTAGTGCTGGTGCAGGTAATGCACCACCGCGAAGGGATGAACATGCTAAGGGTGCGGGTGCTGGGGAAGGGAGGAGGTGGGCAGATGTGGTAGGAAATGTAGGAGAGGAAGGCAGTGTGGATACGGGGGCAATGGTGGTAGATCAGAACAAAGAAGGAGGGGAAAAAGTCGGTGAGATTGCGACTGCCGTTGCTGAGGTGGTGCTGGAAAATGAAAGTGGAGGTCAGGAGGAGATTGAAATAATGGAAAAGGAAGCAGCTGTTTTCAAAGTACCGAGGAGTAAGAGGAAGAATGTAAGGGGTGGTGAAGGGTCTAATTCCAAGAGAAAGGTAGAGATTGATAAATCAGTTGAAGATAAACAGGTTGTAGAGATGGTGGAGTTTTCTTCTGGGGAGGATAGCGAGAGTGAGTCATCTGATGCGTCACAACAAAATAGTGAGATAAATGGGGTGGAAGGGATGTATGGGATTGAGAAAGTACGTCAATTTCTGAAGTTGACAAAAGGGAAGAAATATATGCAGGATTATAATGTAACAGATTTTTTCCCTGAAAGTGAATTGTTTATTGAATCAGCAAAGTTTCTGATGTCAAAAATAACAGGGGGAGGTTTGACAAGCCCTGAAATTGCTAGACTCAAGAAAGTGGTCACGAGAGTGATAAGTGATGTAAATTCTAAAGAAAATGAAAGAGTTCAGTCGCAGCCTTAACTCTGTAAAGAGATGTGGTTTCTGTGTCTTCCTCTGTATTTTTTTTTCATCCATGAGCAGTTTTAAGATTTCTTCTTTAAACGTAAATGGGGCAAGAGACGTTAAAAAAAGAGCCATAGTGTATGAGTTAATTAGGGTAAAGGGAAGTGACATAAATTTTCTACAAGAAACGCATAGTAATTTGGAAAATGAAGTTATGTGGCAACAGGAGTGGGGGGGGACAGTGGTGTGTAGTCATAAAAACTCAAAAAGTGGGGGTGTGGCCATCTTGTTCTCAAAAGGGTTTTTGCCTTTGTCATATGAGGTTGAAGAGGTAGTTGAGGGGAGGTTATTAAAAGTTAGAGCAAGGTATGAAAACATCACTATGTGTCTGATAAATGTATATGCCCCAGTGGTGGCAGTTGAGAGGGTATGGTTTTTAGAGACATTATCAAATACCATTGAGAAATGTAATAATGAAGATTATTTATTTATTGCTGGGGATTTTAACTGCACAGTCAGTGATTTAGATAGAAATCACAAAGAACCTCATATAGCCTCAAGGACTTTTTTAAAACGCCTCATTGTAACACATGAACTGTGTGATATTTGGCGGAGTCAACATGGAGGCACGAGACAGTACACCTGGGCGCATGTGAGAGAGAACACCATCTCTATGGCCAGGTTAGATAGGTTTTATTGTTTTGAGCATCAATCTCAGGTCTGTAAATCAAGTGTGATAACCCCAGTGGGATTTTCTGATCATTGTTTAATAACAGAGGTGGTGTTCATTAACGATGTAAAACCCAAAAGCGCATATTGGCATTTTAATATAACTTTATTGAGTGATGCTCACTTCAGGAAATGTTTTAGTTTTTTCTGGGAGAGGTGGAGGTCTCTCAAGGCCAGTTTTGTATCCCTTCAACAGTGGAGGGATATAGGGAAAATCCAGATTCAACAATTATGTAATCAATACACGAGGAATGTCACCAGGGATATCACCAAATCAATGAAAGCCATAGAG
Source organism: Coregonus lavaretus (assembly GCF_964263955.1). Lineage (NCBI taxonomy): Eukaryota > Metazoa > Chordata > Actinopteri > Salmoniformes > Salmonidae > Coregonus > Coregonus lavaretus. Next base: position 28,555,326 of record NC_139992.1, on the reverse strand, counting down.
ACTGAAATAGTGGAACTCATGACGTTGGTTGAGACCACAGGAGATCGAGGCCATACTCAGGCCCTCAAGAGGAAAAAAGCTAAATTGGCAGACCTGCTGGGTATCAGAGCACAGGGGGCATTGGTGAGAAGTAAGTTTCAGGGAATCTCTGAAATGGATGCCTCATCCAAATTTTTCTTTGGTTTAGAGAAAAAGAATGGACAAAGAAAAATTATTCATTGTCTCAAATCAGCTGTTGGACAGGAGCTCACTAGCCCTAGTGAAATTAGAAAGAGGGCAGTAGAGTTCTATGCTGAGCTCTACAAGTGTGAGTACAAAGAGGATAAAACAGTGACACAGCAGTTCCTTGATGGGCTCCCACAGGTGGCTGCAGAAGCTCAGGTTGAGCTAGAGCATCCATTGTCTTTGCAGGAGCTATACACTGCATTAAAAGGCATGGAAAATGGAAGGGCACCAGGCATTGAAGGGCTTCCCGTTGACTTTTTTAAGTCTTTTTGGGCTATGTTGGGAGAGGATTGGCTAGCAGTAGTTAATGATAGTTTAACCGGAGGGTTACTACCAATAAGCTGCAGAAGGGCTGTCCTCACCCTACTGCCCAAAAAGGGTGACCCTAGGGAGGTGAAGAACTGGAGGCCGGTGGCTCTATTGTGCACTGATTATAAGATCCTGTCCAAGGCTTTGTCCAACAGGCTGAGGGAGGTGATGGGGCAAATCATACGGACCAGTCCTACTGTGTTCCTGGCAGGCAGATAGGGGATAACATTTCTCTGATTCGTGATTTTTTGGACGTCTCTAGGGCTATTGGGTTGGATGCTGGTCTAATTTCAATTGATCAGGAAAAGGCATTTGACCGAGTTGAACATCAATACTTATGGCACACTTTTGAGGCGTTTGGGTTCAGCTCTGGTTTTATTGCCATGATAAAGGTGATATATGGTGACATTGAAAGTGTATTGAAAGTTAACGGTGGTTTGAGTGCTCCTTTTAAAGTATGTAGAGGTATTAGGCAGGGATGTTCTTTGTCGGGAATGTTATATGCCATTGCTATAGAGCCACTACTAAATAGCATTAGAAGTCGCATTGAAGGGGTGTACCTTTCAGAGGATATTCCTCCTATTCGTCTCTCAGCCTATGCTGATGATGTAGTTGTTTTAGTGAAAAATCAAGCGGAGGTGGATAGTTTGAGTCTAATGGTTGACCGTTTTAGGGGAATATCCTCTGCAAAGGTAAATTGGGAAAAAAGTTGTGCTTTACAGATTGGAGAATGGTATGGAGGGATCATGGCTTTGCCAGGGGGGCTGGAATGGTGTAAGGGAGGTTTTAAGTATCTTGGAGTGTACCTAGGAGATGAGGGGACAATGGAAAAAAATTGGATTGGGGTGGTTGAAATGGTGGAAGGGAGGATGAGGAGATGGCGTTGGTTGTTATCGCGTATGTCATATAGGGGGCGCACTATTATAGTTAACAATGTGATTGCCTCTGCACTGTGGCATCGGTTGTCAGTTTTAGAGCCACCATCTGGCCTTCTGGCTAAGATACAGGCAATTATTGTGGATTTTTTTTGGGATAAATATCACTGGGTTCCACAAAGTGTTTTGTATTTGTCAAAAGAGGAGGGGGGACAAGGTCTTGTACATCTTGCTAGTAGGGCTGCTGCTTTCCGGTTTCAGTTTATTCAAAGGTTGCTTTATGGACCGGAAAATGTGGTTTGGAGAGGGGTGGCAGGTCTTGTATTACAGCAGGTTGGGGGATTAGGTTTAAAGAAAGCTTTATTTTTGGTTGATAGTAGCCAGATTTCTAGGGAGGGAGTACCTCCGTTTTACAGAGGCCTTCTTAGGGTGTGGAGCATTATGAAGGTGTCCAGACGAACGTCAGCGGAGTCAGCGCATTGGCTGTTGGAGGAACCTCTGGTGTATGGGGCAAGACTGGATTGTACAACTGCAGCTGTTCCATATTTCTCCAAGATTCTGGTGAAGGGCAAAATCATCACCTTAAAACAGTTAATGGCCATAGCTGGGACCGCCTTAATGGATGGAAGAAGGGTGGCTGAACATTTGGGGGTGAGGTCGGAAAGGATTGTCGGACAACTGCTGGGAAGCTGCAGGAAGGCTCTGTCAGCAGAAGAGTGGGGTATGCTTAATAGTCACAAGAAGAATGTACAAGATGAAAACGTCTCATTTCCAAGACTAGGGATTACACCCAATATCCCAGAGTCAGAAAGAAAGGCGTTATTACTGGATTTGAGAGGGTTGGTAGAGGTGGGTTTGGATGAGGTGAATGGGAAAGACTTATACAGGGGGTGTGTCAAGGTTTTGAATAAAGATAAATTGAAAAATAGAAAAGACACTCCATGGAGGGTAAAATTGGGCATTGATGACAAGGTAAAGCCAGCATGGAGAGCACTGTACAAGCCACCGTTACAAAAGGGTACTGGGGATATGCAATGGAGGGTTTTGCATGGCATCATTGCAGTTAATGCTTTTGTATCTGTTATTAACTCAGATGTTGGAGATGGATGCCCTTTTTGTAATATAAGAGAAACAATTTTTCATTGTTTTATGGAGTGTGAGAGGATAAAACCTCTCTTGGAAATGCTGGAGTCTTTGTTTAAAGCTGTAGGGGAGATTTTCAATAACATTGTTTTTATTTTGGGGTTTCAATATAGTAAGCATCAGAAAAGAAAATGTCAACTGTTAAATTTTATTTTGGGACAAGCTAAGATGTCAATTTTTCTGAGTAGGAAACATAAGATAGAAACGGGATATGGGCAGTGTCAGCTTCCTGCCTCCTGTTTGTCTCCGGGCCTCTAGAGGTCATCTGTGTTCCCCTCTGCCTTAGTTCTTCCTCGTGTGTCCTTATTAGCTTGATCCAGGTCACCTGTGCCTTGTTTCCCCTAGAGTATTTTAGCTGTGTTTTTTCCCCTGTTCCTCACTTGGTTTTTGAGTCCTGGCTATGTGTCTCCTGCTTTGTCCCACCGTGTCTTTCCAAGTAAGCTTTTCTAAGTTATCTTTAGTTTGTTTTTCTCCCCTCGTGGAGTTATTTTGTTTTGCCTCCTGTTTTGTTACTCTACCTCTGTTAATATACCTCTTTCTGAGAAGAACTTTTGTTGGACTATTTTTGAAGTGCAAAGAACCTTTTTGTTACATTAAATCTACTTACCTGGAGTATTGCCTTGGGTGTTTCATTTGGGTCCAACTATACCTCCTCTGTGGCTAAGGGGTAGAACCCCCAGCTCCCCACATCTGAGACCGGAGTTCTAGCCCAGCTTGTGACAGAAAAACCAAGTCAATCATGGACCCAGAAACACTCAGTTCCCAGGACCTGGTGGCGGTGATCACTCGACATGAGGCATCTTTCCAGCGCCATGAAGCCGTTCTCAGCCGACAAGAAGAGCTGATGGCTAGTCATTCTCAACTCCTGGCCGAAATGATGAGTTCCCTCCACCAGCTCTTTGAACGCCTCCCTGGTCCTCTCCCTTCCTCCAGGTCACCCCCCAGTGACGACAGGCCTTCTCCAGTGGCGGAGCCCCGACTACCACCTCCCAAGCCCTTTTCTGGGGATCCAAGCTCTTGCCAGGGTTTCCTCACCCAATGCTCCCTCACCTTCGAGCTCCAACCCTCAAGTTTTCCCACAGACCGTTCCAAGATTGCCTACATCATTACCCTTCTTTCAGACAAGGCGCTCGCCTGGGCCTCTGCGGTGTGGCAGTCCCAGGAGGCCTGTTGTGACTCCTACGCTGCATTTGTAGAAGAGTTCAAGCGGGTGTTCGATCATCCTGTCAGTGGGCGGGAGGCTTCCAAGCGCCTACTGTCTCTCCGTCAGGGTCCCCGAAGCACGGCAGATTTTGCCATTGAATTCCGGACCATAGCAGCAAGGAGCGGATGGAATGATGAAGCGCTGAGGGTCTGTTTTCAGGGAGGGTTATCTGAGCCCCTTCAAGATGAGTTAGCCACCCGAGAACCAGCTGGAGATCTCGAGTCCCTCATAGCCTTGGCCATCCGCCTGGACAATCGTCTAAGAGAGCGGAGAACGGCTCGCCGCCAGGTGTCTCAGTCCCAGGTTCCTCTGAGCAGCTCTGTTTCTCCTGTTTGGACTCCGTCATTCAGAGCTTCCCCGGCTCCTGAACTGCTCCAGGATTCCCCGGAGAGCATGCAGTTAGGCCGTTCCAGGCTTTCTCCCAACGAAAGGGAACGTCGCATGAGGGAGCGTCGGTGCCTCTACTGCGGGGTTGCCGGCCACTTCCGCTCCACTTGCCCCGAGCTTTCGGGAAACGCCTGTCCCCGCCCAGCTACAGGAGGGTTGTGATGGGGAAAATTAGAGCTCCTCCTACTAACGCTGTCCTAGCTATTCCAGCCACTCTGTCCTGGGAGGGCCACCAGCATCGGGTCCAGGCTATGATCGATTCCGGTGCCGCAGGTGATTTCATGGATGTAACCTTGGCTAAGGAACTTAAGATCCCTACCCAACTACTTCCTCAACCCCAGGCAGTTACAGCCTTAGATGGCAGACCTCTGGAACCAGGAAAGGTTACTGAGGCGACTCAGTCCCTGCGACTTACCATCTCTCAACACCAGCAGGAGGAGACCTTCTATCTCATTGACTCTCCCGAGTATCCTATTATCCTGGGTCACCCTTGGCTATGCAGACATAATCCCCAGATCGACTGGCCTACTGGCACCATTCTAAGCTGGGGTTCCACTTGCCAACTCACCTGCATGCTTCAGAGTCCCTCAGCCCCTAGTACCCAGTTTCAAGAGTCTGTTGACGTCTCCCGAGTCCCCAGTGTTTACCATCGGTTCAAGGCAGTGTTCAGCAAGGCCCTGGCTACTTCCTTACCGCCTCATCGCACGTATGACTGTGCCATTGATCTACTCCCTGGTTGCTGCCCTCCTAGAGGTCGGATCTTTTCCTTATCCTCCCCCGAGCAAGCAGCTATGGACACCTACATTAAGGAGTCCTTGGCAGCCGGCCTCATCTGTGCCTCTACTTCCCCGGCTGGGGCGGGCTTCTTTTTTGTTGAAAAGAAAGACGGGGGTCTTAGGCCTTGTGTTGATTACCGGGGACTCAACAAGATCACGGTTCGGAATCGATACCCCCTTCCTCTCATGGCCACTGCTTTTGAGCTGCTTCAAGGGGCTTCCATTTTTACTAAACTGGATCTCCGCAATGCTTACCATCTTGTGCGGATCCGGCAAGGGGACGAGTGGAAGACGGCGTTCAACACGCCCACGGGGCACTATGAATATCGGGTGATGCCGTTCGGGCTCACCAATGCCCCCGCAGTATTCCAAGCCCTGATTAATGATGTTCTCCGGGATATGCTTAATCTGTTCGTCTTCGTGTACCTGGACGATATCCTCATCTTCTCGAGGTCACTGAAGGAGCATGAGGGGCATGTTAGCAGGGTTCTCCAGAGGCTCCTTGACAATCACCTCTACGTTAAACCTGAGAAGTGTGAGTTTCATGTTTCTCAGACTCAGTTTCTCGGGTTTATTGTCACTCCCGGCCACCTAGAGATGGATCCCAAGAAGGTCAAAGCGGTCCACAGCTGGCCCACACCTGCCACGGTCAAGGAGGTTCAACGGTTCATTGGCTTTTCTAACTTCTATCGGAAGTTCATTAAGAATTTCAGCTCTGTGGTAGCCCCTTTGACGACGCTTACCAAGGGAGGAGGGACCAAGATTCACTGGGGTCCGGAAGCAGCAGGGGCCTTCGAGGATCTCAAGCGCCGCTTCACTTCTGCTCCGATTCTGGTGATCCCTGACCCAGAAAGACCTTTCGTGGTGGAGGTGGACGCCTCAGAGGTGGGGGTGGGAGCCGTCCTGTCACAGAGGGGTGAGGATGGGAGATTACACCCTTGTGCCTTCATGTCTCGCCGCCTGTCTGAGGCCGAGCGCAACTACCACGTGGGGGATCGAGAGTTGCTTGCAGTTAAGCTGGCCTTGGAAGAGTGGCGCCATTGGCTTGAGGGGGCTCAGCATCCTTTCCAGGTTCTCACAGACCACAAGAACCTGGAATATCTCCAACAGGCTAAGCGGATGAACCCTCGGCAAGCACGATGGTCCCTTTTCTTTAATCGATTCCAGTTCCTCCTGTCTTACCGACCTGGCACCAAGAACGTCAAGCCGGATGCCCTGTCTCGAGCCTATTCTCCCGAGGTACAAGAGAAGCCCTGGGCATCGATTATTCCGAGGTCTAGGATCGTCGCACCTCTTCAGTGGGAACTAGAAAGAGGGGTACGAGAGGCCCTTGTCCATGAGCCCGATCCAGGCGGTGGTCCTGCCGGTCGCCTGTACGTTCCTCTCTCTGTTCGGGCCCGCGTCTTGCAGTGGGGTCATGAGTCGCCCTTGACATGCCATCCAGGCAGTGCTCGCACACTGGAATTCCTCCGACGGCGGTTTTGGTGGCCGTCCATCAAGAAGGACGTGCAGGTCTATGTTGAGGCCTGCCCTGTGTGCAACCAGGGAAAGTCGACACGCCAGCGACCCCAGGGACTGCTCCATCCCTTACCTGTTCCTCGTAGGCCATGGTCACACCTTTCTCTGGACTTTGTTACGGGACTTCCTCCATCCCAGGGCAACACCGTCATCCTAGTGGTGGTAGACCGGTTCTCTAAGGCTGCCCGGTTTATTCCCCTGCCCAAGCTGCCCTCGGCTAAGGAGACTGCTGAGCTCCTCATGAACCATGTCTTCCGGATATTTGGAATTCCCCTGGACGTGGTCTCCGACCGAGGTCCCCAATTCTCGTCCCGGTTTTGGGGGGCCTTCTGCAGGCTTATTGGGGCCACAGCCAGCCTATCGTCGGGGTTCCATCCAGAGTCTAATGGCCAAACGGAACGGATTAATCAGGATCTGGAGACCATCCTGCGGTGTATGGCGGCCAGTAATCCCACGTCTTGGGCCACCTATATCATTTGGGCTGAATATGCCCACAACACCCTCCAGTCCTCAGCCACCGGATTGTCCCCCTTCGAATGCCAGTTCGGTTACACCCCTCCATTATTTCCAGAGGAAGAGGCGCAAGTTGGTGTTCCCTCGGCCCAGCGCTTTGTCCAACGCTGTAGGCGGACCTGGAAGAAGGCCAGGCGTACCCTCCTTCGGACCTCCCAGAGATACCAAGGTCAGGCTAATCGCCGCCGCCGGACGGCCCCTAGTTTCCGAGCTGGTCAGAGAGTTTGGTTGGCCACTAAGAACCTGCCCCTCCGGGTCGAATCCAAGAAGCTTTCCCAGAAATACATCGGCCCTTTCCGCATAGCAAGAAAGGTTAACCCTGTTTCGTATCGTTTGGTTCTCCCTCGCTCCCTTAGAATTAACCCCACTTTCCATGTTTCACTACTTAAACCTGTCTTGTCTTCTCCCTTTGCCCCCCCACGCAGACCCCCGCCACCTCCCAGGATCATTGACGGCCAGCCAGCCTACACAGTCCGCCGGATACTGGACTCCCGGAGGGTCCAGAACTCTCTGCAGTATCTGGTGGACTGGGAGGGCTACGGGCCAGAGGAGCGCTCCTGGGTTCCAGCCAAGGACATCCTGGACCCAGGTTTGATCCGAGAGTTTCGCACCCTGAGGCCAAGGTGTTCTGGAAGGAACGTCAGGAGTCGTTCCTAGAGGAGGGGGTCCTGTCAGCTTCCTGCCTCCTGTTTGTCTCCGGGCCTCTAGAGGTCATCTGTGTTCCCCTCTGCCTTAGTTCTTCCTCGTGTGTCCTTATTAGCTTGATCCAGGTCACCTGTGCCTTGTTTCCCCTAGAGTATTTTAGCTGTGTTTTTTCCCCTGTTCCTCACTTGGTTTTTGAGTCCTGGCTATGTGTCTCCTGCTTTGTCCCACCGTGTCTTTCCAAGTAAGCTTTTCTAAGTTATCTTTAGTTTGTTTTTCTCCCCTCGTGGAGTTATTTTGTTTTGACTCCTGTTTTGTTACTCTACCTCTGTTAATATACCTCTTTCTGAGAAGAACTTTTGTTGGACTATTTTTGAAGTGCAAAGAACCTTTTTGTTACATTAAATCTACTTACCTGGAGTATTGCCTTGGGTGTTTCATTTGGGTCCAACTATACCTCCTCTGTGGCTAAGGGGTAGAACCCCCAGCTCCCCACATCTGAGACCGGAGTTCTAGCCCAGCTTGTGACAGGCAGGATGTAAGATGTGTTTTTAAAGGATTAGTGAAAGCAAGAATAAAAGTGGATTTTGAGTTCTTCTCAGCTGTAAAAGATCTCCCATTGTTTGAGGAGAAGTGGGCTTACGAAAGAGCGGTTTGTTTTGTGGAGGAGGGGAAACTATTTTTTGTTGATGAAATGAGTTGAATGTATATGTTCTTTTGTATTTTTATTTTATTTTATTTTATTTAGGAATTACATTTTTTTTCATTTCTGAAAAGGCAGTGTGCCATTATTTATGTTAACACTTGAGTATAAAATAAAGGTTTTATAAAAACTCAAAACTCTCTCTCTCTCTCTCTCTCTCTCTCTGTACATCTACTTTATTCCTTCCCTAACGCTCTTCCTATTTATCCTCCATCCAACACGCACTCTTGCTCATCCACTCTCAGGACTCCCTTGTATCTCCTTCCTTCTCCCCAACTCTCTATCTCCTTTTCTATGTATATTTTTGCTTCTCAAAAAATCAAACATGTGGCTGGTTTTTAGTCTTAGGATCTTTTTTATTCCAACAATTTCTTATTGTTTTTCTCTGCATCAGGAGAGTCATCTGTTCATGTTTTGGCGAGAGTCTGTTTCTCTCTCTTTTCATATGTTAACATATTTTCTTTAAAACTAATCATATCACTGCTGTTGTGCCAAACAGTAGGAATGGCTGATTAACTTTGAAAGAAAAGTAGATTTCCCTATTGTTCCCAGTGGCACAGAGAGGAGGGTTGTTCCTTAGTACACACAGACATAACTAGAAGCTTTAGATTCGTTGTACCTCACCAACTCACAGCCAACACTCCCAGAGAGGAGTAGAGCTGAGGCAGACGTCTGTCTCTTTCCAGGGATGATAGACCAGTTAATTACATGTGGAGCCGCCATATACGGCCCATTGTCTCATTTGAATGTTGGCTGCACTCAGCGCAATGTGTTCACTTTGTCCTTCCTTTCTTTCTTTCCCTCTTCTCTTTCTCTCTGCTTTCTGGGGGTAACACAGCATAGCCATCCTGACCCTGTATAATTTCCTCAGTAATCAGCCTGTTCTCTCCGCTCGGTGGAGAAGCTTTAATCAAACTTCTCGCCGCCTCTCCCAGACAGAAAATGTGTTATTCCGACAGAAACACACAGAAAACCATGCAATTACTCCCAGAGGACTTGTCCCTCCCTCCCTCTCTCTCTCCCTTCTTCCCTCCATCCCTCTCTTCTCCCCTCCACAGCTGCAAAAAGGAGGGCACCATTCCAATCACGTCCTTCTCCTTTTTCTTCCTGTCTTTTCCCTCCTTTCTTTCTCTTACTGTGCTAAACTAATGAGAAGGCCTGGCTCTGTGATGATGACAGAACAGAGAGTGTTGAATGTAAACTGCAGAGAAAGACACCCCAGGGAACAGGCCACTGCAGCCCAACGCCCAGAGGAGGGCTTACCTCTGATGATGATGACTAATGTGTGTGTAGTGGTATTGTTCATTGCTGTAATTGCATCTGTCATCCCCAAAAGGACAGAAAGTGGGGCTCTATACATGTATTATGACAAGCACCCCCCCACCCACTTTCCTCTTGACGCTTAATTAAATTAGAGTTTGAGTTATAGCTCCACTGCATGTGAAACAAAAGCGACTATCTCTACTCATGATAGAGTATGCCTATACGAGGCCACCCTAGGACGATGTTTTCTGATTAGGACAACCACCTTTTCAACTGGGCATTTTGCCCAAAACCTCCACTTAGAAAATAAAAGCTGTATATGTCACGATTCTCTAAAGCAGAACCCAGAAGCAGACCAGGACAAGGTGAGTAGAACGAAAGTTAGTATTTATTTACAGACTCAAATGTGGAAGCAGAATAATCCAGGAGACGGAGCAGGCAGCGGAGGTGAGTTGGTTGGAGTGAATAGGCAGATCCAATGATGTCACAAAAACCACCGACGACCAGGCAGGGGTGGGGTGAATGTTCCGGGAGAATGACTGTAGACAGAGTAAACGGAGGTGAGTACACGGCAAGAAAAAAGTACAGAACAACAAAACTAACTCTAGAAAACTTGAGGCTGATACGCTGACACAACATACTGTTCATGGCTAACGATCCGGCAGGGAATGGATGTCAGGTCAGAGCTTATGAAGTGGAGAGGTGATGATCAGGACCAGGTGTGCAGATAGCTGATGAGATGCAGGTGCGGGTAATAGAGAGATCTCCCGCCTAGCTTCGTCGCCCGGCAACCAGACATGGTGCATTCAGGAACCTCAGGAAACAGACTCCAGGACAGAAAACAGGCAACACAGGCAGAAACAGACTCAGGATTCATGACAGTACCCCCCCTCCGACGAACGCCACCAGGCGGACTACCCGGAGCACCAGGATGGAGGCGGTAGAAGTCACAAAGGAGGTCAGCATCAAGGATCTGACGCCAAGGAATCCAACTCCTCTCCTCAGGACCATACCCCTCCCAGTCCACGAGATACTGGAAACCCCGGCCCCGCCGTCTGGAAACCATGATGCGGCGCACCGTGTAGACAGGACCACCTCCGATCATCCGAGGAGGAGGAAGGGGCAGCAGAGGACTGAGGAGAACAGACTTGAGGCAGGAGACATGAAAGGTGGGATGGACTCTGAGCGTTCTAGGCAATTTGAGTCGAACCACAACAGGATTAATGACTCTCTCCACCACAAATGGACCAATGAACTTCGGTGACAGTTTCTTCGACTCAGTCCGCAGAGGAAGATCCCCTGTAGCCAACCAGACCTTCTCTCCGACGGCATAAGCGGGGGCTGGAATACGGCGACGATTCGCCTGGAGCTGATACCGGTCAGAAACTCTAAGGAGGGCCTTTCTGGCCCGATGCCAGGTCCGGTGGCAACGACGAATGTGGGCCTGAACAGAGGGAACCAAGAGATCCTTCTCCTGAGAAGGAAACAAGGGAGGTTGGTAGCCGTACAGGCACTGGAAGGGAGACATCCCAGTGGCAGAAGTAGGGAGAGTATTATGGGCATACTTCCGTCTCGCTTCCGCATTGTCTCCGTACTGCTGTGCTGTTTGTTGCTACTTGGCTACCTGCCAAACTATTCACGTTTTACTTTTAATAAACGTTTAATCAATCTCTGTGTTCAACAAATTTACCAACTTTTTAGTTTTGTCCTCACTCATCTTTTTTCGTTAAACTTTTTCACCCCGGACGTTTATCCCGAGACAGAAGAGTCATTTTCCTGTGCGTTTTAGCTGCCAACTTTACGTTATTTTCCTTTTTTCCATCGCAACTTTTTTCCCTTATTCAACTTTTTCACTCCGGACGCTTTATCTGGACATGGTTCATCAACATCTTCAACAGCCGAAGCTAAGTAGTAACATTAACATGATGTCTTCTAATTGCAGTCGCTGTACTCATAATATACAGGAGAATTCTCGCCTTACGGCGAGAATAGCTGTGCTACAAGCCCAGCTTCAGACGCAATCGTTAGGCAAGGGTAATATCAGTGTAGGAAAGGAAGAAACAGCGTCTGTGCCACCAGTAAGTACAGACAGTAACGTTAGTATAAATCCCCCCGCACAGTCCCCGCAGCCGGACAACTTTCTCATGGCTTCTGGAGGGAAATACTCTTGGAATGCTCAACCGGTGTCGCTCATTCAGCCGACAGAAACCTTCAACCGGTTTTCCCCATTATGTAGCGAGTCGGAGTCTGAGTCTGAGTCTTCTCTAGTCTCTACTCCTCCCGTTACGGGGTCTGAGACTCCGAAGGCTCCCACCATTAGCTCTGACAAATTGAAAACCCTAGTCATTGGCGACTCCATTACCCGCAGTATTAGACTTAAAACGAATCACCCAGCGATCATACACTGTTTACCAGGGGGCAGGGCTACCGACGTTAAGGCTAATCTAAAGATGGTGCTGGCTAAAGCTAAAACTGGCGAGTGTAGAGAGTATAGAGATATTGTTATCCACGTCGGCACCAACGATGTTAGGATGAAACAGTCAGAGGTCACCAAGTGCAACATAGCTTCAGCGTGTAAATCAGCTAGAAAGATGTGTCGGCATCGAGTAATTGTCTCTGGCCCCCTCCCAGTTAGGGGAAGTGACGAGCTCTACAGCAGAGTCTCAGCACTTAATCGCTGGTTGAAAACTGTTTTCTGCCCCTCCCAAAAGATAACATTTGTGGATAATTGGCCCTCTTTCTGGGACTCACCCACAAACAGGACCAAGCCTGACCTGCTGAGGAGTGACGGACTCCATCCTAGCTGGAGGGGTGCTCTCCTCTTATCTACCAACATAGATAGGGCTCTAACTCCTCTAGCCCCACAGTGAAATAGGGTGCAGGCCAGGCAGCAGGCTGTTAGCCAACCTGCCAGCTTAGTGGAGTCTGCCAATAGCACAGTCAGTGTAGTCAGCTCAGCCATACCCATTGAGACTGTGTCTGTGCCTCGATCTAGGTTGGGCAAAACTAAACATGGCGGTGTTCACCCTAGCAATCTTATTAGGATAAAGACCTCCTCCATTCCTGCCATTATTGAAAGAGATCGTGATACCTCACATCTCAAAATAGGGTTACTTAATGTTAGATCCCTCACTTCAAAGGCAGTCATAGTCAATTAACTAATCACTGATCATAATCTTGATGTGATTGGCCTGACTGAAACATGGCTTAAGCCTGATGAATTTGCTGTGTTAAATGAGGCCTCACCTCCTGGTTACACTAGTGACCATATTCCCCGTGCATCCCGCAAAGGCGGAGGTGTTGCTAACATTTACGATAGCAAATTTCAATTTACAAAAAAAAAAATGGCGTTTTCATCTTTTGAGCTTCTAGTCATGAAATCTATGCAGCCTACTCAATCACTTTTTATAGCTACTGTTTACAGGCCTCCTGGGCCATATACAGCGTTCCTCTCTGAGTTTCCTGAATTCCTATCAGACCTTGTAGTCATAGCAGATCATATTCTAATTTTTGGTGATTTTAATATTCACATGGAGAAGTCCACAGACCCACTCCAAAAGTCTTTCGGAGCCATTATCGACTCAGTGGGTTTTGTCCAACATGTCTCTGGACCTACTCACTGCCACAGTCATACTCTGGACCTAGTTTTGTCCCATGGAATAAATGTTGTAGATCTTAATGTTTTTCCACAAAATCCTGGACTATCGGACCACCATTTTATTACGTTTGCAATCGCAACAAATAATCTGCTCAGACCCCAACCAAGGAGCATCAAAAGTCGTGCTATAAATTCTCAGACAACACAAAAATTCATTGATGCCCTTCCAGACTCCTTCTGCCTACCCAAGGACGTCAGAGGACAAAAATCAGTTAACCACTTAACTGAGGAACTCAATTTAACCTTGCGCAATACCCTAGATGCAGTTGCACCCCTAAAAACGAAAAACATTTGTCATAAGAAACTAGCTCCCTGGTATACAGAAAATACCCGAGCTTTGAAGCAAGCTTCCAGGAAATTGGAACGGAAATGGCGCCACACCAAACTGGAAGTCTTCCGACTAGCTTGGAAAGACAGTACCGTGCAGTACCGAAGAGCCCTCACTGCTGCTCGATCATCCTACTTTTCCAACTTAATCGAGGAAAATAAGAACAATCCAAAATTTCTTTTTGATACTGTTGCAAAGCTAACTAAAAAGCAGCATTCCCCAAGAGAGGATGGCTTTCACTTCAGCAGTGATAAATTCATGAACTTCTTTGAGGAAAAGATCATGACCATTAGAAAGCAAATTACGGACTCCTCTTTGAATCTGCGTATTCCTCCAGGGCTTAGCTGTCCTGGATCTGCACAGCTCTGCGAGGGCCTGGGATCGGGAGAGACACTTAAGTGTTTTAGTACTATATCTCTTGACACAATGATGAAAATAATCATGGCCTCTAAACCTTCAAGCTGCATACTGGATCCTATTCCTACTAAACTGCTGAAGGAGCTGCTTCCTGTGCTTGGCCCTCCTATGTTGAACATAATAAACAGCTCTCTATCCACCGGATGTGTACCAAACTCACTAAAAGTGGCAGTGATAAAGCCTCTCTTGAAAAAGCCAAACCTTGACCCGGAAAATATAAAAAACTATCGGCCTATATCGAATCTTCCATTCCTCTCAAAAATTTTAGAAAAAGCTGTTGCGCAGCAACTCACTGCCTTTCTGAAGACAAACAATGTATACGAAATGCTTCAGTCTGGTTTTAGACCCCATCATAGCACTGAGACTGCACTTGTGAAGGTGGTAAATGACCTTTTAATGGCGTCAGACCGAGGCTCTGCATCTGTCCTCGTGCTACTAGACCTTAGTGCTGCCTTTGACACCATCGATCACCACATTCTTTTGGAGAGACTGGAAACCCAAATTGGTCTACACGGACAAGTTCTGGCCTGGTTTAGATCCTACCTGTCGGAAAGATATCAGTTTGTCTCTGTGAATGGTCTGTCCTCCGACAAATCAACTGTACATTTCGGTGTTCCTCAAGGTTCCGTTTTAGGACCACTATTGTTTTCACTATATATTTTACCTCTTGGGGATGTTATTCGAAAACATAATGTTAACTTTCACTGCTATGCGGATGACACACAGCTGTACATTTCAATGAAGCATGGTGAAGCCCCAAAATTGCCCTCGCTAGAAGCCTGTGTTTCAGACATAAGGAAGTGGATGGCTGAAAACTTTTTACTTTTAAACTCGGACAAAACAGAGATGCTTGTTCTAGGTCCCAAGAAACAAAGAGATCTTCTGTTAAATCTGACAATTAATCTTGATGGTTGTAAAGTCGTCTCAAATAAAACTGTGAAGGACCTAGGCGTTACTCTTGACCCTGATCTCTCTTTTGACGAACATATCAAGACTGTTTCAAGGACAGCTTTTTTCCATCTACGTAACATTGCAAAAATCAGAAATTTTCTGTCCAAAAATGATGCAGAAAAATTAATCCATGCATTTGTTACTTCTAGGTTAGACTACTGCAATGCTCTATTTTCCGGCTACCCGGATAAAGCACTAAATAAACTTCAGTTAGTGCTAAATACGGCTGCTAGAATCCTGACTAGAACCAAGAAATTTGATCATATTACTCCAGTGCTAGCTTCCCTACACTGGCTTCCTGTTAAGGCAAGGGCTGATTTCAAGGTTTTACTGTTAACCTATAAAGCGTTACATGGGCTTGCTCCTACCTATCTTTCCGAGTTGGTCCTGCCGTACATACCAATACGTACGCTACGGTCACAAGACGCAGGCCTCCTAATTGTCCCTAGAATTTCTAAGCAAACAGCGGGAGGCAGGGCTTTCTCCTATAGATCTCCATTTTTATGGAACAGTCTGCCTACCCATGTGAGAGACGCAGACTCGGTCTCAACCTTTAAGTCTTTACTGAAGACTTATCTCTTCAGTAGGTCATATGATTGAGTGTAGTCTGGCCCAGGAGTGTGAAGGTGAACGGAAAGGCTGGAGCAACGAACAGCCCTTGCTGTCTCTGCCGGGCCGGTTCCCCTCTCCACTGGGGTTCTCTGCCTCTAACCCTGTTGCAGGGGCTGAGTCACTGGCTTGCTGGTGCTCTTTCATGCCGTCCCTGGGAGGGGTGCGTCACTTGAGTGGGTTGAGTTACTGACGTGATCTTCCTGTCTGGGTTGGCGCCCCCCCCTTGGTTTGTGCTGTGGTGGAGACCTCTGTGGGCTATACTCGGCCTTGTCTCAGGATTGTAAGTTGGTGGTTGGGGATATCCCTCTAGTGGTGCGGGGGCTGTGCTTTGGCGGAGTGGGTGGGGTTATATCCTTCCTGTTTGGCCCTGTCCGGGGGTTTCTTCGGATGGGGCCACAGTGTCTCCGGACCGCTCCTGTCTCAGCCTCCAGTATTTATGCTGCAGTAGTTTATGTGTCGGGGGGCTGGGGTTAGTTGGTTATACCTGGAGTACTTCTCCTGTCTTATCCAGTGTCCTGTGTGAATTTAAGTATGCTCTCTCTAATTCTCTCGTTCTCTCTTTCTCTCTGAGAACCTGAGCCCTAGGACCATACGTCAGGACTACCGGGCATGATGACACCTTGCTGTCCCCAGTCCGCCTGGCCTTGCTGCTATTCCAGTTTCAACTGTTCTGCCTGCGGCTACGAAACCCCTACCTGTCCCAGACCTGCTGTTTTCAACTCTTAATGATCGGCTATGAAAAGCCAACTGAGAGACCTGAGCCCTAGGACCATACGTCGGGACTACCGGCCGTGGTGACTCCTTGCTGTCCCCAGTCCGCCTGGCCTTGCTGCTATTCCAGTTTCAACTGTTCTGCCTGCGGTTATGGAACCCCTACCTGTCCCAGACCTGCTGTTTTCAACTCTTAATGATCGGCTATGAAAACCCAACTGAGATTTATTCCTGATTATTATTTGACCATGCTTGTCACTTATGAACATTTTTGAACATCTTGGCATGGTTCTGTTATAATCTCCACCCGGCACAGCCAGAAGAGGACTGGCCACCCCTCATAGCCTGGTTCCTCTCTAGGTTTCTTCCTAGGTTTTGCCTTTCTAGGGAGTTTTTCCTAGCCACCGTGCTTCTACACCTGCATTACTAGCTGTTTGGGGTTTTAGGCTGGGTTTCTGTACAGCACTTCGAGATATTAGCTGATGTAAGAAGGGCTATATAAAATAAAATTGATTGATTGATTGATACTCGACCCATGGCAACTGAGAGACCCAAGAGGTGGGGTTGGAGGAGACAAGGCAGCGCAGCGTGGACTCCATCTTCTGGTTGGCTCTCTCCGCCTGACCATTAGATTGGGGGTGAAATCCAGATGTGAGACTGCCTGTAGCTCCAATGGCCAAACAGAAGGATTTCCAGACAGCAGAGGTAAACTGAGGACCACGGTCGGAAACTATGTCACTGGGCAACCCGTGGACCCTGAAAACCTCCCTAACAAGGATCTCGGACGTCTCCGAGGCAGAGGGAAGCTTGGAGATGGGCACAAAGTGGGCAAACTTGCTGAATCTGTCCACAATAGTCAGAATGACCGTGTTCCCATCAGAAGAGGGCAACCCAGTGACAAAGTCCAGGGCCAGATGCGACCATGGTCGCCGGGGAATAGGTAGGGGGTGAAGAAGTCCAGAGCTGGGCCGATTGGTACTCTTATTCTGTGAACAAACTGGACAGGCAGCAACAAACTTCCGGGTATCTTCTCCCATGGCAGGCCACCAAAATCGTCTGCGTAGTAACGCCATAGTCCGAGCCACGCCAGGGTGACAAGCCATCTTGCTGGCGTGGGACCATCGGAGGACAGCAGAACGGACAGACTCTGGCACAAACAACCGACCGGGTGGACCGTTACCGGGACCGGGCTGCGTCCGAAGGGCCGCCATAACCTCCTCCTCAATCCTCCACGTAACTGCTCCCACAACGAAGTTCTGGGGAAGAGTCGTCTCAGTCTTGGCCCCACTCTCCTCCGTCTTGGAGAACATCCGGGACAAGGCGTCCGCCTTGCCGTTCTTCGAACCAGGTCGGAACGTCAGGGAAAAATTGAAGCGTCCAAAAAACAAAGCCCACCTGGCCTGACGGGAGTTGAGACGTCTAGCCGATTGCACGTAAGCAAGATTCTTGTGGTCAGTCCAGACAATAAACGGTTGCTCTGCCCCCTCCAACCAGTGGCACCACTCCTCCAAGGCAAGTTTCACAGCGAGAAGCTCCCGGTTACCCACATCGTAGTTTCTCTCCGCAGGCGACAGACGACGAGAGTAGAAGGCGCAGGGATGGAGTTTACCGTCAGTGGAGCTTCGCTGGGACAGGATGGCGCCAACCCCCACATCAGACGCGTCCACTTCTACGACAAACTGACGGGAAGTGTCAGGTTGAGAGAGAGAATCGGGGCGTTGGTGAATCGGCTCTTCAAGTCCAGAAATGCTCGGTCTGCCTCAGGATTCCAACAGAAGGTTCTGGTGCTAGAAGTCAGGGCAGTTAATGGAGCGGCCACACGGCTGTAATCACGGATAAATCTACGATAGAAATTCGCAAACCCCAGAAACCTCTGGAGCTGCAATCTCGTACCGGGCTGGGCCCAATCCAGAACCGCCCTAACCTTCTCTTGGTCCATCTTAATCTCTCCCCTGGAGATGATGTGTGGGCATGAAAATCACACTTCTCTGCCTTCACAAACAGGCGGTTCTCCAACAATCGCTGCAGAACCTGCTTGACATGCTGGACGTGGCTGGAAAACTCCTTAGAGAAGATGAGAATATCATCCAGGTAAACGAACACAAAAAGACCGATCATATCTCTCAGAACGTCATTCACCATACTCTGGAATACGGCTGGAGCATTGGTCAGTCCAAACGGCATCACTTGATACTCGAAGTGTCCCATAGGTGTATTGAACCCAGTCAACCACTCGTCCCCCTCTCTGATCTGGACCAGATGATACGCATTGCGTAAATCAAGCTTAGTGAACACAGTAGCACCCTGTAAGGAGTCGAAAGCAGAGCTCATCAAGGGCAGGGGATACTTGTTCTTGACAGTAATATAATTCAAACCCCGATAATCAATACAAGGTCGAAGAGAGCCATCCTTCTTACGCACAAAAAATAATCCGGCTCCCAGGGGTGATGACGAGGGACGAATGAGACCAGCAGCTAGAGACTCCTTTATGTAGGTCTCCAAGGCTTCACGTTTAGGTCGAGAGATACTGTATAAACGTCCCTTGGGATAGGCAGCTCCAGGGAACAGATTAATCGCACAATCATATGGTCGGTGGGGAGGAAGAGACAGAGCCTTCTGCTTACTGAACACTTCACCCAAATCGTGATATGTTTCAGGAACCAGGGACAAATCTGGGGGGGCAGAATCAATGATCTGACTGGGAACATGAAGTCTTAAGGCAGTTAGCATGACATTCAATGCTCCAACTAGTTACCTTGCACGTGGGATTGTGTTCTCTCAGCCAGGGGTATCCAAGAACCAGGGGAACATGGGGAGAAGGCAGAATGAAGAAGGAGGAGATAACCTCTGAATGATTCCCTGACAACAGCATCTTAACAGGTTCAGTCCTCATAGTGATAGGTGCCAGCAGACTGCCGTTCAGAGTGGTAGCTTCAATGGCTTCCGGTAATTGCTCCTTGGAAAGCCCCAGCTGTTCCACCAAGTCGGCATCCATAAAGCTGCCATCGGCACCTGAATCGATAAAAGCGTTCATCGCTAAACTCTGATTCTTGTTCATGAGGGTTGCAGGAAAACGGGGTCTGAAAGGGCCCTTGAGAGGTTGAAACTGGCTCGCTAAAAGTCCTCCCAAACTTAGCGAGCCGGGCAGTTTAACGGGCGCTGGGGACATGTGGAGATGTAATGTCCCGGGTTACCACAGTAGAGGCAGCTGTTGGTCTCACGTCTACGTTGGCACTCCTCCTTGGTTAACCCGTGCCGCCCCACTTGCATGGGTTCAGGATCTGGAGGCAGGACCCCTCCTCTAATCCCGTGTGGTGAATAATGATCGGCTCGATCTGGTCCACTTCCTGACCCGAATGGTAACCGAGTAGCTGAGTGATTGGACGGACCCCATTGCTTCTCCCTCCTTCTCTCTCGGACTCTGTTATCCACCCGAATAGCTAATGCTACCAAACTGTTCAGGTCACTAGGCTCAGGATAAGAGATTAGCTCATCCTTGAGTTGCTCCGACAACCCCTGATAAAGAACCGCTTGTAGTGACACCTCATTACACCCACTCTCCACAGCCAATGTCCTGAATTCGTTAACAAAGTCTGCAACACTGCAAGCTCCTTGGCAAAGAGAGAACAAACGCTTAGCTGCGTCCTTACCTCGGACTGGATGGACAAAAAGCTTCCTCATCTCTGCCGTGAACTCCTGGTATGACGCCATGCAGGTGTCCTGTCGTTCCCATACGGCTGAAGCCCACTCCAGAGCTCTTCCAAGCAGCAGTTCAATAACAAAAGCTATCCTGGCCTTGTCTGTGGCGTAAGAGTTGGGTTGCAGATCAAAAACTAATCCACACTGCATAAGAAATGAACAGCATCCTCCCAAATCCACTTCGTACTTATCTGGCGTTGGAACCTTGGGCTCACGGAAGGGAACAGCTCCAGAAGCGGCAGGCGAGAGGAGTGAAACAGGTGGTGGATTCTCCGCCGGCAAACTGAGCTGAGCCTGGATACTCGTCAGACTGGCAGAAAAGTTCCGAACCGACAACGCTATCTCCTGTAGCGCCGTGCTGTGTTGTCCCAACATCTTCTCCTGATGGGTAATGGCATGGCGAACGGAGTCCAGGTCCGCTGGGTTCATCCTTGGCCGGATCGTTCTGTCACGATTCTCTAAAGCAGAACCCAGAAGCAGACCAGGACAAGGTGAGTAGAACGGAAGTGAGTATTTATTTACAGACTCAAAATATGGAAGCAGAATAATCCAGGTGACGGAGCGGGCAGCGGAGGTGAGTTGGTGGGAGTGAATAGGCAGATCCAATGATGTCACAGAAACCACCGACGACCAGGCAGGGGTGGGGTGAATGTTCCGGGAGAATGACTGTAGACAGAGTAAACGGAGGTGAGTACATGGCAAGAAAAAAGTACAGAACAACAAAACTAACTCTAGAAAACTTGAGGCTGATACGCTGACACAACATACTGTTCATGGCTAATGATCCAGCAGGGAATGGATGTCAGGTCAGAGCTTATGAAGTGGAGAGGTGATGATCAGGACCAGGTGTGCAGGTAGCTGATGAGATGCAGGTGCGGGTAATAGAGAGATCTCCCGCCTAGCTTCATCACCCGGCAACCAGACAGGGTGCGTTCAGGAACCTCAGGAAACAGACTCCAGGACAGAAAACAGGCAACACAGGCAGAAACAGACTCAGGAAGCGGGATTCATGACAGTATATTTTATTGTTTTAAAAGACGACCTTTGGGGCTTTTGGAAATGTTCACCCAGACATACACTACCGGTCAAAAGTTTTAGAACACCTACTCATTCAAGGGTTTTTCTTTATTTGTACTATTTTCTACATTGTAGAATAGTTGTGTAGACATCAAAACTATGAAATAACACATGTGTAATCAAGTAGTAACCAAAAAGTGTTAAACAAATCAAAATATATTTTATATTTGAGATTCTTCAAATAGCCACCCTTCGCATTGATGACAGCTTTGCACACTCTTGGCATTCTCTCAACCAGCTTCATTAAGAAGTCAACTGGAATGCATTTCAATTAACAGGTTTGCCTTCATAAAAGTTAATTTGTGGAATTTCTTTCCTTCTTAATGCATTTGAGCCAATCAGTTGTGTTGTGACAAGGTAGAGGGGGTATACAAAAGATAGCCCTATTTGGTAAGTCCATATTATGGCAAGAACAGCTCAAATAAGCAAAGAGAAACGACACTCCATCGTTACTTTAAGACATGAAGGTCAGTCAATAAGGAAAATGTCACAAAAAGTGCAGTCGCAAAAACCATCAAGCACTATGATGAAACTGGCTCTCATGAGGACTGCCACAGGAATGGAAGACCCAGAGTTACCTCTGCTGCAGAGGATACGTTTATTTGAGTTACCAGCCTCAGAAATTGCAGCCCAAATAAATGCTTCACAGAGTTCAAGTAACAGACACATCTCAACATCAACTGTTCAGAGGAGACTGCGTGAATCAGGCAATATTTTTGATTTGTTTAACACTTTTTTGGTTACTACATGATTCCATATGTGTTATTTCATAGTTTTGATGTCTTCACTATTATTCTACAATGTAGAAAATAGTAAAAGATAAAGAAATACCCTTGAATGAGTAGGTGTTCTAAAACTTTTGACCAGTATTGTGGATTATACATACAGTGGGGGAAAAAGTATTCAGTCAGCCACTTAAAAAGATGAGAGAGGCCTGTAATTTTCATCATAGGTACACGTCAACTATGACAGACAAATTGAGAATTTTTTTCTCCAGAAAATCACATTGTAGGATTTTTAATGAATTTATTTGCAAATTATGGTGGAAAATAAGTATTTGGTCACCTACAAACAAGCAAGATTTCTGGCTCTCACAGACCTGTAACTTCTTCTTTAAGAGGCTCCTCTGTCCTCCACTCGTTACCTGTATTAATGGCACATGTTTGAACTTGATATCAGTATAAAATACACCTGTCCACAACCTCAAACAGTCACACTCCAAACTCCACTATGGCCAAGACCAAAGAGCTGTCAAAGGACACCAGAAACAAAATTGTAGACCTACACCAGGCTGGGAAGACTGCATCTGCAATAGGTAAGCAGCTTGGTTTGAATAAATCAACTGTGGGAGCAATTATTAGGCAATGGAAAACATACAAGACCACTGATAATCTCCCTCGATCTGGGGCTCCACGCAAGATCTCACCCCGTGGGGTCAAAATGATCACAAGAACGGTGAGCAAAAATCCCAGAACCACACGGGGGGACCTAGTGAATGACCTGCAGAGAGCTGGGACCAAAGTAACAAAGCCTACCATCAGTAACACACTACGCCGCCAGGGACTCAGATCCTACAGTACCATGCTTAAGCCAGTACATGTCCAGGCCGGTCTGAAGTTTGCTAGAGTGCATTTGGATGATCCAGAAGAGGATTGGGAGAATGTCATATGGTCAGATGAAAACAAAATAGAACTTTTTGGTAAAAACTCAACTCGTCGTGTTTGGAGGACAAAGAATGCTGAGTTGCATCCAAAGAACACCATAACTACTGTGAAGCATGGGGGTGGAAACATCATGCTTTGGGGCTGTTTTTCTGCAAAGGGACCAGGATGACTGATCCGTGTAAAGGAAAGAATGAATGGGGCCATGTATCGTGAGATTTTGAGTGAAAACCTCCTTCCATCAGCAAGGGCATTGAAGATGAAACGTGGCTGGGTCTTTCAGAATGACAATGATCCCAAACACACCGCCCGGGCAACGAAGGAGTGGCTTCGTAAGAAGCATTTCAAGGTCCTGGAGTGGCCTAGCCAGTCTCCAGATCTCAACCCCATAGAAAATCTTTGGAGGGAGTTGAAAGTCCGTGTTGCCCAGCGACAGCCCCAAAACATCACTGCTCTAGAGGAGATCTGCATGGAGGAATGGGCCAAAATACCAGCAACAGTGTGTGAAAACCTTGTGAAGACTTACAGAAAATATTTGACCTGTGTCATTGCCAACAAAGGGTATATAACAAAGTATTGAGAAACTTTTGTTATTGACCAAATACTTATTTCCACCATAATTTGCAAATAAATTCATTACAAATCCTACAATGTGATTTTCTGGATTTTTCCTCATTTTGTCTGTCATAGTTGACGTGTACCTATGATGAAAATTACAGGCCTCTCTCATCTTTTTAAGTGGGAGAACTTGCACAATTGGTGGCTGACTAAATACTTATTTTCCCCACTGTACATTGCCCTCCGTAATTATTGGGACAGTGAAGCATTTTTGTTAATTTGGCTCCATACTCCAAAAGTTTGGATTTGAAATCAAACACTGACTATGAGGTTATTTTAATTCATATCGGATGAACCGTTTAGAAATTACAGCATTTTTTTGTACATAGTCCCCCAATTTTAGGGGACCAAAAGTATTGGGACAAATTCACTTATATGTGTAGTAGTAAAAGGTTTAGTATTTGGTCAAATATTCATAGCAAGAAAAATGACTACATCAAGCTTGTGACTCTACACATTTGTTGGATGCATTTGCTGTTTGTTTTGGTTGTGTTTCAGCAAAGTTTGTGCCCAATAGAAATTAATGGTAAATAATGTATTGTGTCATTTTGGAGTCACTTTTATTGTAAATAAGAATAGAAGATGTTTCTAAACACTTCTACATTAATGTGGATGCTACCATGATTACAGATAATCCTGAATGAATCGTGAATAATGATAAGTGAGAAAGTTACAGACGCACAAATATCATACCTCCCCTATAATGCTTACCTCCCCTGTTATTGTAACGGTGAGAGGTTAGCATGTCTTGGGAGTACGATATTTGTGCGTCTGTAACTTTCTCACTCATCATTATTCACAATTCATTCAGGATTATCCGTAATCATGGTAGCATCCACATTAATGTAGAAGTGTTTAGAAACATATTCTATTCTTATTTACAATAAAAGTGACTCGAAAATACACAATACAATATTTACCATTCATTTCTATTGGGCACAAAATAATCTGAAACACAACCAAAACAAACAGCAAATGCATCCAATTAATTGGTAGAGTCACAAGCTTGCGTGCTATGAATATGGGACCAAATACTTAAGTTTTTACTACTTTAATATACATATAAGTGAATCTGTCCCAATTAGGGCTGTTACGGTGACCGTATTACTGCCACACCGGTGGTCACAAGTCATGACCGCAGTCAAATTCCACGTGACCATTTAGTCACGGTAACTAGGCTTCTCCAAGCTCTGATGCTGCTGATGGTCACGATGGTCAGCACTTTATTGTCCCTCTAATCACTCTGACATCAACGCAAATGTTTTTGAAAATAAAATCAAACACTTAATGAGAGCCCATGAGCTCATGTTGCGCAACATTTCTATAGGCTATGCAATTGTGTGAGAAAACAGAGTTTTGATGGCATCTATTAAAAAGAGGAGGATCCCATCAGCTTTCTATAAGCTTACTATATTTATTTATAAACTTTACTAATATTAAGCACATTGCTTTGCTTTACAACAGGAGTATAGCCTACCTGGCTGGTATGAAAATGAACCATGGGAAAAGCATCCTCCATTCGCTATTTAAGAGCATAGATGACCAAAAAATATCTCCCATGCCGCTGTTCCAAGACAGGTGCATGATAATGGTCCACTCTAAATCAAAACTAATTTCACACATTTATTATTTAGTATATGTAAAGACAACATTAAATCAAGAATAGTGTGATGGGTGACAATATTAGCCTATCACTTGTGAATGATGTATTATCACTTGTGAATGATGCCCAGCTTGTGCAGTAAGGCAAGAAACAGCACATGCCTTTTTTTCGCAACTTTTTCAAATCAGGGGTGCACACCTCATGTAGCCTAGCCCATAGGCCTATATGTTTTGATAAGGGTTGTATCACAACTGAAGTGGCCAAATAACTTCTTAAAATTAAGCACAATAATCCGCTTTACAACCGGTGTAGAGCCTAACTGGCATACATAGGCGGCGAGTGAGTTTCAAGTTTGGGGAAGATAATTTTCACCGTAAAAATGCACCTTCATAATAAAGCATTACATTAATAATCGCATTTGCGGTCACTTTTGAGGACAGTGTTTTCCGCTGATTGCATTTGGAACATTCCCGCTCATAGCCCACTGCCGTGTGCGCATTGGTGCGCTTATAATGTGAAGAAATAGCCGAATAGTTTATCAACATTTTAAGCTAAAAGTTCTGAGCTTTTGTATCAGCCTCATTGCTTTTAAAAGGTTTTTTGATGTGAGTGGTTGTTTAAATTTGGGATCTATCGCATCCCACAACGGTCAAATCAAATCAAATTGTCCCAGAGTACGTTTGAAATATTTATTTCTTGCTCAGAAGGACAAGTTGACCAATAGAATAATTCAACTTTTGTACTATGGGGATAGTAGATTGACATAGGTTAGTGTTTTTGCTGTTCGTTAGGCTTATTCATATTGTTGGCTGACGAAAAGTAGGCTAAATGTGGACAGTTCTTCTAACATCTTCAATATGCGCCTCGGAATTCGATAAGAGGGAAGCGCACAGTTGCGTCCCCGATGTGTCTGTCTTCACTTGTAGGCTACTTCTTAGCTGAGATGCCTTTGAGAAGGAACTGATCATGTGACAGGCATTGGCTAATAAGAATTGAGATATCTGAGAAAGCCCCCCTGTATCTCTCACAGGACTAGAATGAGATTGACTTTCTATTATGTCTTTCCCTCTTGGCTCTGATAGACATGAGCCTTCAACTCTCATCTCTCCAGCATTGCACTTCATCATTTATTTCCTTATAGAGCCGTGCGAAGGGTTATGGAGGAGCTGCAGCACGCCTGATGAATTGAAATAGATTTGCCAAAGTTATAGAGTTACTGTTCAAAAAGAAATTAAATAATTCTGAATACCGTATTTTCCGCACTATAAGGCGCACCGGATTATAAGGCGCACCTTCAATGAATGGCCTATTTTAGAACTGTTTTCATATATAGGGCGCACCGGATTATAAGGCGCATAGAATAGAAGATACTGCAGTCAAACGTTTGACTGGGGTTGCGTTATGCATCCAATAGATGGAGCTGTGCTAAAGGGAATCTTCTTTTTGCAGTATGCGCGGAAAGTGAAGAGCTTTCTTGGTAATCTTTTGGCAGTTGCTGCGAGACGGTAGTTCGTGTGCGGATGGAGAGATTACGTCTTTTCATCAAACGAAAGCACCAAGAAGGACCGCCTCGAAATTCATCTATAATCATGTCCCGTGCTAGCGCTGTTGCCTTCATTCGAATAGTGACTGTAGAGACGCTTCTACTTGCTGCTCTCTGTTCAACAACCCACTGTTCGAGTTTGTCCTCTAACTGTGGCCATCTCGCTTTGTTCCCTCGGAAACTCTGTTTAGTCTTCTTTACTTGGCGCAGGTCATCTTCTTGCTTCCTCCACTTCCGTACCATTGATTCATTAATGTTGAATTCTCTCGCTGCTGCTCTATTCCCATATTCTACTGCGTGACCGACAGCCTTGAGCTTGAACTCTGCGTCGTGAGCGTGTCTCTTGAAAGGTGCCATTTTGGGGTCTTTATACACACACAAGTGGTGTGGGACTGTGAGTAAGCACAGTACCGGTGTTTACTGACTACGGTAGCCGTAATGCTGCAAGCGGTGCGGCTTTGTAGTTTACCAGTCGTACTGAAACATTTCATTATTATTAAATTGTTTTTATTGGTTTTTCATACTGAAACATTTTGACAGAGCGCCTTGAGCGCCGTGTACAACCAGTATGGATCAACCAATTAACCAATTGATTCAAATATAAGGCGCTCCGGATTATAAGGCGCACTGTCGTTTTTTGAGAAAATTAAAGGCTTTTAAGTGCGCCTTATAGTGCGGAAAATATGGTAGCCTACTACGCCATGAGAAAGCCTAAAATGTACCTAGCTGTGGAGAGTAGCCCAATAACAAGGCATAGTCTACAGTTGGGAACGCGCGGCAAATCTGTCAGTGAACAAACAGCATGTAGACAAAACTGGCCTTTTGCAATATCTCAATTAGTCTACAATCGCAGGAAAAGACAGGTTGGAAAGCAAATGGCTCCTGCTGAAAACAGAAGACTCTAATCTGTCATCTGTAGGCTACCAAAATATTTGATCAACGTCCAAATATTGTTTTACAAAGTAAAACAAGAGAGAGAGAGAGGGTTTTGGCACGAGTGCATATGCCATCACCAGCGGGTGAGCTGTGCATCATTGGGTGAGTCAGTGAAACTGGAAAGCATTTTTAGGACTATAATTTCTTCCTCATATTGTAGCATACAATACGTCTCCACACACCTAGGTCTAGGCTATTGATGGATTCATGACAAGGTCATTTTCATTGATCTCAGATTCTCAGTTTGTCAGTGTCAAAGTAGCCTGTTATTTCGATCATTTGTGCATATAATGGTGCTTTCAAGACAACTGGGAACTCAGAAAAAAACTTTGTTGAATCATGACATCAGTGATCTTCATGTCGGAAAGTCGGAGCTCTAGAAAGAGGCCAGAGTTCCCCACTTGGCATTCAGAGTTGGATGACCGTTCAAAATGAATTTTCCCAGTTGGAGCTTGTTTTTTCCCGATTTCCCAGTTGTCTTGAACGCACTGAAGTCGGAAGTCAGAGATTTCCCAGCTCCGAGTTCCCAGTTGTTTTGAACGCGGCATTAAAAAAGATTATGCCAAAGTCTCCAGTCATGTAAAATGATGTAGAATTGCATGAAATGCGTTTATAAAATGCAACTTCTGTGCCTCTACTCTACTGCTCTATACCACTACGCAAATGTTAAGATATGCATGCAATGCTTTATTATTACATTTACATTTACATTTACGTCATTTAGCAGACGCTCTTATCCAGAGCGACTTACAAATAGGTGCATTCACCTTATAGCCAGTGGGATCACCACTTTACAATGTTTTTTTTTTTTTTTTTTGGGGGGGTTGGGGTTTGGGTTGGGGTAAGGGGGGGGTAGAAGGATTACTTTATCCTATCCCAGGTATTCCTTAAAGAGGTGGGGTTTCAAATGTCTCCGGAACGTGGTGAGTGACTCCGCTGTCCTGGCGTCGTGAGGGAGCTTGTTCCACCATTGGGGTGCCAGAGCAGCGAACAGTTTTGACTGGGCTGAGCGGGAACTATGCTTCCGCAGAGGTAGGGGAGCCAGCAGGCCAGAGGTGGATGAACGCAATGCCCTCGTTTGGGTGTAGGGACTGATCAGAGCCTGAAGGTACGGAGGTGCCGTTCCCCTCACAGCTCCGTAGGCAAGCACCATGGTCTTGTAGCAGATGCGAGCTTCAACTGGAAGCCAGTGGAGTGTGCGGAGGAGCGGGGTGACGTGAGAGAACTTGGGAAGGTTGAACACCAGGTGACTTTTTTTTCTCATGCGTTACGGTACCTCTGAGTTCCCCAGGTCACCACCTCTTGTGTTCACTTTTTGTTCCAGCACCTCCAGATTTACAAATTAAGCACAGATAATGATTATATTCAGCCCAAGGGCACAATGGCCACATTGGCCGAAAAGGCATGGATTTTTTAGGGGGCATTACGGGAAATTCGAGACCTAGTGTAACTATTATCAAGTGCTTGTCAAATTGTGAATGAGAGTCTGATGAAGTGTGTGCAGCCTGCACAAGAAACAAATCAGAGCTCATGCTTTTCATGCAACTTTTTTCAAATCATCATTAGAATGTATTAAAAATCAAAATATATAGCCCACCGTTTGTATCACAACTAACGTTGCATAAATAACTCTAAATTAAGCATATAGGAGGACCTGTTTCTTTGTTAACCACTCAGCAGAGAGTAGACGCATGTGCGCAGTCCCTCAGAAATCTTTTGGAGAAAACATCCTTTGTATTTCATTCAGTTATGTTCAATTGTATTCTTCATACTAAAATAATAAATAATAATGCCAAATAATTCTAAGCAAATCTTGTCTCCTAAATTAACTAGTGTAGCCCACAACCATGTGGCATAGCCAAATCAGGGCCTAACATAAGGACAACTCAGAGTATGCTATTCTGTTCTTCTGAAATAGACTACATTTTCTTCATATCATGTTTCTTCAGACCTGTCTAAAATAAATAATGGATTTATTGTGATGGTGTAGGCTACATTTAATGGATTTATTAGACTTTAAAATGTAGATGTTCTAAAGGTCTGCGTCAGGGTAAAGGCAGAGAGAGAGAGAGAGAGAGAGAGAGAGAGAGAGAGAGAGAGAGAGAGAGAGAGAGAGAGAGAGAGAGAGAGAGAGAGAGAGTGAGCTGCACTTCCTAACCTCCTGCCAAATGTATGACCATATTAGAGACACATATTTCCCTCAGATTACAGCGATCCACAAAGAATTTGAAAACAAACCCAATTTTGATAAACTCCCTTATCTACTGGGTGAAAAACCACAGTGTGCCATCACAGCTGCAATATTTGTGACCTGTTGCCACAAGAAAAGGGCAACCAGTGAAGAACAAACACCATTGTAAATACAACCCATATTTATGTTTATTTATTTTCCCATTTGTACTTTAACTATTTGCACATTGTTACAACACTGTATATATACATAATATGACATTTGAAATGTCTTTATTCTTTTGAAACTTCTGAGTGTAATGTTTACTGTTAATATTTATTGTTTATTTCACTTTTGTTTACTATCTACTTCACTTGCTTTGGCAATGTTAACATACGTTTCCCATGCCAATAAAGCCCTTAAATTGAAATTGAAATTGAAATTGAGAGATCATGAGCAGATGGGCTCCTGAATTTTTCAGCATGTTTTACAAAAAGATAGATTTAGAGTTAGATAAACTTGGATTTTTCCGCAAGGACATATACAGGATTCTACCCTCCACAACATAACCTTCACTCCAAATCAAAACTCCAAACCTACAACCTCATTTTGGACACAATTACCTGGAAGGGTTCCTACTACAAAATATTTTTATTTCCAAGGTCTGTACAGCAAATGCTCTGGCAAACCAACGACCAGCAAAAGAAGCACAAGAAACCTGAAAACACCCATCCAACCTTGAACTGAGGGAGTAATGTTTAGTCTGAAGCTACTTTTAAAGCCAAGAAGATAAATAAATAAATTACAATTCTATATTTTACTTTATAAGGACTGAATGCTAAGTTAAGGCTACCAAGCTTGCTAGGACACAACAGATCAGATCAATTAGCACTGAGGTGTGAAGTGAGAGGTGTCAAAACCCTTGACCCCAACAATGGCAGGAGAGTTTCACAGCCTCCCCCACCCAAATGCAGAGACCTTTGAAGCCCACTCCATCTGTGCAGAGGTCATTACAATACAGTACCCCCTGGATTCATTTCTATTTTGAACTGATATGCAGCCAGGACACTTCAATTGTAAATTACCTCAATAAGAAACAATATTGTTGCTCTGATCACATCAGAAGATATCCCCCTCGCAATCTCCAAAATACAACAGCCACAGAACAACTTTGTTTGGACGTCGTAAAGGACCATTCGCCGAAACTGAAGAGATATAGCTAGCTAATGACCTCCTTTTCCACGTGAAAAAACGGTGGACAGAGACATGTTAGCTACATTAGCTAGCTAGCTGGGATTTTCTACAAGGAATCTGCCTCCCAAAAAAAGCTTATCCCAAGTGGGTGTGACACCTACTCCTGTTGCCTGCTGCACTGTTGCTTGGATTCCACCTGGCAATCTGTTCACCATCTGCCCTGGCCTGTCTCCCCCTGTCTGGTACAGGTACCCCCGCCACACTCCCCCCTCTCTCCCGAGCTTTCACTCGCCTCCAGCACACACACACTGTTGGGGCGAGTGACTCTGAGCTTACAATGGCTAGCCCCAAGTTGTTATATATTTTTCTTGTGTTTTATGCTATTTGCCTCATGACTCCTGCGTGATTTGTTGACTATGAACTTGCTTGTTTACCCAACGGTGGGACAGACTATGTTTGTTCCCACACTCGGACTCTGACTCTCTATTGGCTACACGGACTCTTGGCCTCCCATCCGATTCTAACCACCTCTCGCCGGCTTTGTACTCATGTTAACTGATGAAATTGCTGTACAATATGATCTTGTTGCCATCTAATGCACATTCAAATGTCATAAATCAACACTGCAGCGCTCTCCCTGTCCTCTGCCGTGCCCTGATTGTATTACTGCTGATGATATCTGGAAATGTGCATGCACACCCTGGCCCGTCTACTGTTCTAGCCCCAATTCTGACTTGTGCTCTGATATCTGCTTCACTGATTTCTGTTCTCATAAAAGCCTGGGTTTTCTGCACGTTAACACTAGAAGCTTATTACCTAAAATTGATCAATTGAAAGCATGGGTTCACAGCTCCAATCCAGATGTGTTGGTCATTACAGAGACGTGGTTAAGAAAGAGTGTTTTGAACACTGATGTTAACCTTTCTGGTTATGACCTTTTTTGGCAAGACAGATCTTCCAAAGGTGGTGGAGTGGCAATCTTTACCAAGGAACACCTTCAGTGCTCAGTTGTCTCCACCAAGTCTGTCCCCAAACAATTTGATTTGCTGGTTTTAAGCATTAAACTTTCAAATAGCTCTTTGTTGACTGTTGCTGGGCGTTATCGTCCACCATCAGCACCGGCCTGTATCCTAAATGCCCTAAGCTCTCTCCTGGCCCCTTACACAAAGTCTGAATTTGTCCTGCTAGGTGACCTAAACTGGGACATGCTTAAACAACCTGACCAAGTCCTAAAGCAATGGGACTCCCTAAATATTTCTCAGATTATTACCAATCCTACAAGGTATGACTCCAAACACCCAGAAAAGGCTACTCTCCTTGATGTTATCCTCACAAATAATCCTGATAGGTCTGGTGTTTTCTGTAATGACCTTAGTGATCACTGTTTTACAGCCTCTGTTCGTAATGGCTGCTCAGTGAAATGACCTGTCCTGATTTACATAGACGCTTGCTAAATACCTTTAATGAGCAAGCCTTACTTCATGACCTGGCCTCTGTAAATTGGTATAGAATCAGCTTGATCCTCTCTGTCGAAGACGCTTGGACCTTCTTTTTTCATATTTTCAGTGGTATTGTTAACAAACATGCCCCCATAAAGAAAATGAGAATTAAAAACAGGTTCAGCCCCTGGTTTGACCGTGATCTGGAGTTACTTCACCTCAAGAATTCCATTTGGAGAAAGGCTCGGCACACGCATACTAAGGCTGACTGGCTCTCGTTCACGCAAATAAGAAATAAGTGCACTCAGGCTATCCAGAAAGCCAAAGTTAGGTACTTTAGGGCGCAGTTCTCACTCTGTGGGTCTAACCCCAAGAAGTTCTGGAAAACGGTTAAAGACCTGGAGAATAAACCCTCCTCCTCACAGCTGCCCATGTCCCTTAATGTTGATGATGTGGTTGTTACTGACAAAGAGCACATGGCTGAGCTCTTTAATCACCACTTCATTAAGTCAGGATTCCTATTTGACTCAGCCATGCCTCCATGCCCATCCAACATTTCCTCATCTCCCACCCCTTCTAATGCGACTAGCCCCGATGCTCCTCCCTCTTTTTCCCCTGCACCTGCTACAAAGTTTCTCCCTGCAGGCTGTCACTGAGTCCGAGGTGCTAAAGGAGCTCCTTAAACTTGACCATTTCTTCTTTAAGGTTGCTGCCCCTATCATCGCCAAGCCTATCTCTGACCTTTTTAACCTGTCTCTCCTCTCTGGGGAGGTTCCCATTGAATGGAAGGCAGCCACGGTACGTCCTTTATTTAAAGGGGGAGATCAAGCTGATCCTAACTGTTATAGGCCAATTTCTATTTTGCCCTGTTTATCAAAAGTGTTGGAAAAACCTGTCAACAATCAACTGACTAGCTATCTTGATGTCTATAGTATTCTCTCTGGTATGCAATCTGGATGTGTCACTGCAACCTTAAAGGTCCTAAATGATGTCACCATTGCCCTTGATTCTAAGCAATGTTGTGCTGCTATTTTTATTGACTTTGCCAAAGCGTTTGATACGGTAGACCATTCCATTCTTGTGGGCCGGCTAAGGAGTATTGGTGTCTCTGATGGGTCTTTGGCCTGGTTTACTAACTACCTCTCTCAAAGAGTGCAGTGTATAAAGTCAGAACATCTGCTGTCTCAGCCGCTGCCTGTCACCAAGAGAGTACCCCAAGGCTCGATCCTAGAACCCATGTTCTATTCTCAATTTACATCAACAACATAGCTCAGGCAGTAGGAAGCTCTCTTATCCATTTATATGCAGATGATACCGTCTTAAACTCAGCTGGCCCCTCCCCGGATTTTGTGTTAAACACTCTACAACAAAGCTTTCTTAGTGTCCAACAAGCTCTCTCTGCCCTTAACCTTGTTCTGAACACTTCCAAAACAAAGGTCATGTGGTTTGGTAAGAAGAATTCCCCTCTCCCCATCGGTGTGATTACTACCTCTGAGGGTTTAGAGCTTGAGGTAGTCACCTTATACAAGTACTTGGGAGTATGGCTAGACGGTACACTGTCCTTCTCTCAGCACATTTCAAAGCTGCAGGCTAAGGTTAAATATAGACTTGTTTTCTTCTATCGTAATCACTCCTCTTTCACCCCAGCTGCCAAACTAACCCAGATTCAGATGAACATCCTACCCATGCTAGATTACGGAGACGTAATTTATAGATTGGAAGGTAAGGGTGCTCTCGAGCGGCTAGATGTTCTTTACCATTCAGCCATCAGATTTGCCA
This sequence comes from Coregonus lavaretus, assembly GCF_964263955.1. Lineage (NCBI taxonomy): Eukaryota > Metazoa > Chordata > Actinopteri > Salmoniformes > Salmonidae > Coregonus > Coregonus lavaretus. Next base: position 28,521,372 of record NC_139992.1, on the reverse strand, counting down.
CCAATGCTCCTTATATGACACATCACTGCACTCTATAATCCTCTGTAAACTGGTCATCTCTGTATACCCGTCGCAAGACCCACTGGTTGATGCTTATTTATAAATCCCTCTTAAACCTCACTCCCCCCTATCTGAGATACCTACGGCAGCCCTCATCCTCCACATACAACACCTGTTCTGCCAGTCACATTCTGTTAAAGGTCCCCAAAGCACACACATCCCTGGGTCGCTCCTCTTTTCAGTTGGCTGCAGTTAGCGACTGGAACAAGCTGCAAAAAACACTCAAACTGGACAGTTTATCTCCATCTCTTCATTCAAAGACTCAATCATGGAGATTCTTACTGACAGTTGTGGCTGCTTCACGTGATGTATTGTTGTCTCTACCTTCTTGCCCTTTGTGCTGTTGTCTGTGCCCAAAAATGTTTGATCCTTGTTTTGTGCTGCTCCCATGTTGTGCTGCTGCCATGTTGTATTGCTACCACATTGTTGTCATGTTGTGTTGCTACCATGCTGTGTTGTCATGCGTTGCTGCCATGCTATGTTGTTGTCTTAGGTCTCTCTTTCTGTAGTGTTGTGGTGTATTTTTTTACCGTGAGACCGACCAGTTATTATCTTGAAATTTACCGGCTGACAGCATTTCATGAACGCCACAGCCCTAGTCCCAATACTTTTGGTCCCCTAAAATGGCGGGACTATGTACAAAAAGTTCTAAATGTGTCACCCAATATCCAGGAAATTACCCTAAAATGAAAGCTGAAAGTCTGCACTTTAACCTCATGGTCATTGTTTGATTTCAAATCCAAACTTTTGGAGTATACAGCCAAAATAATAAAAACATGCTTCACTAATCCCAATAAATACGGAGGGCACTGTAGATTGTACAACACAGTCTAGATTAAATAGAATAGAATAGAGTGGAATAAAGAACAGAACAGAAAATGAACGGAATAGAACAAAAAAGAACGAACCAATTAGAACCCAATAGAATAGAATAGAAAATTATAGAATAGAATAGAGTATGGCTCAAGCTGCAGATCCCCATAAAATCATTAAACAGAAATACATTCTCTCTCTCAATAAGATAGCCTAGCCTACCTTTTAATTAACGCAGAACATTTTCTGGTTATTTCTGGTAAATAATCTCACTCCCGAGTGGCACAGTGGTCTAAGGCACTGCATCGCAGTGCTAGCTGTGCCACTAGAGATCCTGGTTCGGGTCCAGGCTCTGTCGCAGCCGGCCGCGACTGGGAGACCCATGGGCGGCGCACAATTGGTCCAAGGTAGGGGAGGGTTTGGCCGGCAGGGATGTGGGTTCGTTTCCCATGGGGGGCCAGTATGAATTTTTTTTACAAAAAAATAATACATGTATGCATTCACTAACTGTAAGTCTCTCTGGATAAGAGCATCTGCTAAATGACTGAATTGTAAATACAGGGCCATTTCTCTTTCCAACCGGAAAATGGCAGCTACAGACCTGAGTGTTGTCACTGGGTTTCCGGTCCGCCCATCAGAAAGGAGGAAGAAAAAAAGTAACTTTTACTAGCTAACTACATTGATTACTAAAATAGGAACATCTATATTAAAATACCATAACTCACAGACTTGACTATAGTAATGGTAAAATAGACTGTTCCAATACTATGTTGATGGGGCATTTCTGCTGGAATGGAGGAATTATCTGGAATGCTCAACTAGATGATCAGGACAGTCTAGGGTACTATTTGCCAGGAAGAGGTGAAGTATTGCGATGAGCTATATGACTGTACTTCTGATTCTAATTATCAAGTGGAAAGTTAAAACCCTCAGCTGTGAGGTCACTGAGGAGGACCAACAGTGATAAGGGGATCATCTGAAAGGGACTGACATGCAGGGATGTAACATAAGGATTTTGTCACTGGCCAGCAGACCACGATTTCTACATTCAGGTCCTAAATCTGTGGCATGCGATGTTTGTAAATGCAGAATTTCACTGCTGTGTCAGGCTAGTTTGGCATATTGTCTACTAGTCCAGTCTAAAAAGTACTAGCCTCGGGCTAGCTTAATTTCCATCCCTGCTGGCATTTAACTGACATCTCAGGTAACTTGATTAGTCATGTTCAACAGATGCACTCGTGGAACAAAACCATTTCTGTGTTTTGTATGTGGGATACATTGAGCCCACAAGTCCTTTGTGAGCTAGCTAGCCAACGTTAGCTAATGTAGCTAACTAGCCAACTAAGATGCCTAACTAGATAGCCCACCAGGCAATATTTAGCTAGCTAGTTAGTTAACATTAGCTCAGCGTTCGTGTAGTCAGACTTTTCTAAATGGTGGCATGCTAGCTAACCAACTATCCTTGCATGGTGCTGGCCTAACGTTAGCTAGCAAGTCTGACTACATGAATGGTGAGTTAACGTTAACTAGCTAGCTAAATATCCCTTCCCTGGTGGGCTAACGCTAGCTAGCATGTCACCACATGAAAATGTATGACTACACAAATCATGAGCTAATGTTAACTAACTGGTTAGCTCAGTAAAGACTTTTAAAATAAAAAGGTCACAACAGATGCACTCGTGGAACAAAACCATTTCTGTATTTTGTATGGGGAAAACATTGAGCCCACAAGTCCTTTATGAGTTAGCTAGCCAACGTTAGCTAATGTAGCTAAGTACATAACTAAGGTGCCTAACTACCCTTACAAAAAAGGCTGCAGTTTTGAAACTGAAGTAAAAGTGCAGTAACTGCAGTCGACAGGTATTTTGGACGCAGTAAATGCAGAAAAACTGAAGTGTACTACATATTGGGCTCCCGAGTGGCACAGCGGTCTAAGGCACTGCATCTCAGCGCTTGAGGCGTCACTACAGACCCCCTGGTTCGATTCCAGGCTGTATCACAACCGGCCGTGATTGGGAGTCCCATAGGGCGGTGCACAATTGGCCCAGCATCGTCCGGATTTGGCCGGTGTAGGCCGTCATTATAAATAATAATTTGTTCTTAACTGACTTGCCTAGTTAAATAAAGGTAAAATAATAATAAATGAACTGCAGTTACACTGCAAACTTACTGCAGTAAAAAAATACAACAGTGTTATTTTGGACGCAGCATACTGCACTCTAAATGCAATCTATTTTTGTAAGGGTAGCAAGCCCACCAGGCAATGTTTAGATAGCTATACAGTGCATTCACCCCTCATCAATCTACACATAATAACCCATAATGACAAAGCAAAAACAGGTTTTTAGAAATTCTTGTACATTTATAACAAAAATAAAACAGAAATATGACATTTACGTGAGTATTCAGACCCTTTAGTCAGTACTTTGTTGAAGCACCTTTGGCAGCGATTACAGCCTTGAGTCTTCTTGGGTATGATGCTACAAGCTTGATACACCTGTATTTGGGGAGTTTCTCCCATTCTTCTCTGCAGATCCTCTCAAGCTCTGTCAGGTTGAATGGGGAGCGTCGCTGCACAGCTATTTTCAGGTCTCTCCAGAGATGCTCGTTCGGGTTCAAGTCTGGGCTCTGGCTAGGCCACTCAAGGACATTCAGAGACTTGTCCCGAAGCAACTCCTGTGTTGTCTTGGCTGTGTGCTTAGGGTCATTGTCCTGTTGGAAGGTGAACCTTCACCCCAGTCTGAGGTCCTGAGCGCTCTGGAGCAGGTTTTCATCAAGGATCTCTCTGTACTTTGCTCCGTTCATCTTTCCCTCGATCCTGACTAGTCTCCCAGTCCCTGCCGCTGAAAAACATCCCCACAGCATGATGCTGCCACCACCATGCTTCACCGTAGGGATTGTGCCAGGTTTCCTCCAGACGTGACGCTTGGCATTCAGGCCAAAGAGTTCAATCTTGGTTTTATCAGACCAGAGAATTATGTTTCTCATGGTCTGCGAGTCCTTTTGGTGCCTTTTGGCAAACTCAGAGTGAGCTGTCATGTGCCTTTTACTGAGGAGTGGCTTCAATCTGGCAATGCTACCATAAAGGCCTGATTGGTGGAGTGCTGCAGAGATGGTTGTCCTTCTGGAAGGTTCTCCCATCTCCACAGAGGAACTCTGGAGCTCTGTCAGAATGACCATCGGATTCTTGGTCAACTCCCTGACCAAGGCCCTTCTCCCCCGATTGCTCATTTTGGCCGGGTGGCCAGCTCTAGGAAGAGTCTTGGTGGTTCCAAACTTCTTCCATTTAAGAATGATGGAGGCCAATGTGTTCTTGGGGACCTTCAATGCTGCAGACTTGTTTTGGTACCCTTCCCCAGATCTGTGCCTCGACACAATCCTGTCTCTGCGCACTATGGACAATTCCTTCGAGTTCATGGCTTGGTTTTTGCTCTGACATGCACTGTCAACTGTGGGACCTTATATAGACAGGTGTGTGCCTTTCGAAATCATGTCCAATCAATTGCGTTTACCACAGGTGGACTCCAATCAAGTTGTAGAAACATCTCAAGGATGATCAATGGAAACAGGATGCACCTGAGTTCAATTTTGAGTCTCATAGCAAAGGGTCTGAATACTTTCAGTACCAGTCAAAAGTTTGGACACACTTACTCGTTCCAGGGTTTTTCTTTATTTTTACTATGTTCTACATTGTAGAATAATAGTAAAAACATCTAAACTATGAAATAACACATATGGAAGCATGTAGTAACCAAAAAAGTGTTAAACAAATCAAGATACATGTTATATTTGAGATTCTTCAAAATAGCCACCCTTTGCCTTGATGACAGTTTTGCACACTATTGGCATTCTCTCAACCAGCTTCATGAGGAAGTCACCTGGAATGCATTTCAATTAACAGGTGTGCCTCGAATTGCTGCAAAGAAACAACTACTAATGGACACCAATAAGAAGAAGAGACTTGCTTGGGCAAAGAAACACGAGCAATGGACATTAGACCAGAGGAAATCTGTGCTTTGGTCTGATGAGTCCAAATTTGATATTTTTGGTTCCAACCGCTGTGTCTTTATGAAACGCAGAGTAGGTGAACGGATGATCTCTGCATGTGTGGTTCCCAACGTGAAGCATGGAGGAGGAGGTGTGATGGTGTGGGGGTGCTTTGCTGGTGACACTGTCAGTGATTTGTTTCGAATTCAAGGCATTCCAGCATGGCTACCACAGCATTCTGCAGCGATACGCCATCCCATCTGGTTTGCGCTTACTGGGACTATCATTTGTTTTTAAACAGGATAATGACCCAAAACACACCTCAAGGCTGTGAAAGGGCTATTTGACCAAGAAGGAGAGTGGTGGAGTGCTGAATCAGATGACCTGGCCTCCACAATCACCCGACCTCAACCCAATTGAGATGGTTTGGGATGAGTTGGACCTCAGAGTGAAAGAAAAGCAGCCAACAAGTGCTCAGCATATTTGGGAACTCCTTCAAGACTGCTGGAAAAGCATTCCTTATGAAGCTGGTTGAGAGAATGCCAAAAGTGTGAAAAGCTATCGTCAAGGCAAAGGGTGGCTACTTTGAAGAATGTAACATATCAAATATTTTTTATTTGTTTAACACTTTTTTGTTTACTACATGATTCCATATGTGTTCTTTCATAGTTTTGATGTCTTAAATGTTATTTTATAATGTAGAAAATAGTAAAAATAAAGAAAAACCCTTGAATGAGTAGGTGTGTCCAAACTTTAGACTGGTACTGTACGTAAATAAGGAAAAAAATCTTATTTTTTTCTTCAAAAAAAAAGTTTTTATCTTTGTCATTATGGGGTATTGTGGGTAGATTGATGAAGATAATTTCTTATTTAATCAATTTTAGAATAAGGCTGTAACATAACAAAATGTGGAAAAAGGGAAGGGGTCTGAATACTTTCCGAATGCACTGTATATACAAAAGTATGTGGACACCCCTTCAAATTAGTGGGTTTGGCTATTTCAGCCACACCCGTTGCTGACAGGTGCATAACATCGAGCACAAATCTCCATAGACAAACATTGGCAGTAGAATGGCCTTACTGAAGAGCTCAGTGACTTTCAACGTGGCACCGTCATAGGATGCCACCTTTCCAACAAATCAGTTAGTCAAATTTCTGCCCTGCCAAAGCTGCTCCGGTCAACTGTAAGTGCTGTTATTGTGAAGTGGAAACGTCTAGGCGCAACAACGGCTCAGCCGCGAAGCGGTAGGCCACACAAGCTCACAGAACGGGACCGCCGAGTGCTGAAGCGCCTAGCTCGTAAAAACCCTCTGTTCTCGGTTGCAACACTCACTACCGAGTTCCAAACTGCCTCTGGAAGCAATTTCAGCACAAGAACTGTTCATAGGGAGCTTCATGAAATGGGTTTCCATGGCCGAACAGCGGCACACAAGCCTAAGATCACCATGCGCAATGCCAAGTGTCGGCTGGAGTGGTGTAAAGGTCTCCGCCATTGGATTCTGGAGCAGTGGAAACGCGTTCTCTGGAGTGATGAATCACGCTTCACCATCTGTCAGTCCAACAAATGAATCTGGGTTTGGCGGATGCCAGGAGAACGCTACCTGCCCCAATTCTGTCAACTGTACAGTTTGGTGGAGGAGGAATAATGGTCTGGGGCTGTTTTTCATGGTTTGGGCTAGGCCCCTTAGTTCCAGTGAATGGAAATCTTAACGCTACAGCTTACATTGACATTCTAGACAATTCTGTGCTTCCAACGTTATGGCAACAGTTTGGGGAAGGCCCTTTCCTGTTTCAGCATGACAATGCCCCTGTGCACAAAGCGAGGTCCATACAAATATGGTTTGTCGAGATCAGTGTGGAAGAACATGACTGGCATGCACAGAGCCCTGACCTTAACCCCATCGAAGACCTTTGGGATGAATTGGAACGTCGACTGCGAGCCAGACCTAATCGCCCAACATCAGTGCCCGACCTCACTAATGCTCTTGTAGCTGAATGGAAGCAAGTCCCGCAGCAATGTTGGAACATCTAGTGGAAAGCCTTCCCAGAAGAGTGGATGCTGTTAAAGCAGCAAAGGGGACACCAACTCCATATTAATGCCCATGATTTTAGAATGAGATGTTCGACAAGCAGGTGTCCACATACTTTTGGTAATGTAATGTAGTTAACATTAGCTCACCTTTTCAAAGTTATGACATGCTAGCTAACCAACTATCCTTACCGTGTTGCCAGATTAATTTTAGCTAGCAAGTCTGACTACACAAACGATGAGTTAACGTTAACTAGCTAACGTTAGCTAAATATTCCTTCCCTGGTGGGATAATGCTAGCTAGCATGTCACCACGTGAAAAAGTATGACTACACAAACGGTGAGCTAACGTTAACTAGCTGGCTAGCTCACTAAAGACTTCTCAATAAAAAGGTCACAACAGTCATTATACTAGCCTATGCTGGTTTTATTTTTACTTGTAAGGAAGGTAACATGCGTTGTATACATAACTACAGTCAGTGGTTATCTAGCTAATTTTCATAAGCACCTAGCTAACCATAGATCTTTGACCTAACCAAAATAGCTTGTTAGCAGCTAGCAAACAGGGCTTACCAGCGATGCCTTTCAATTACAGATGTCGAAAAACGATAAAATGCACATGTGCTTATCAGAGTAGTGGTTACAATCCGGTACATAGCACAGAACCATCCTTGCTTCTGATCGACGAAGAGACCTAAGGTTAGCTAGTTTGATACAAAGGCCAGGGTAATTAAAATAATTATAGTAATTTAAAAATGCTATGGTAGTTAGCTAGGAAATTTGAAAAATGCTAAATAAGAATACACACGAGAAATACACAATATCAATTATTTACACGAGAAACTAAAAAGGCTATAATATCTACTTGCTAGGTTACATGCTACTTGTTGATCAGTTTGCATGGAGAAATGTGCCTTGAGAGATGACGTTAAAGCTTGCGACAAGATGTGTAGTTCTGTATGATAGCCACATTAGCGGCTAATTAGCTCTTTGTTGTGGGGGGTGGGGGGGGGGGGTGGTAATTACAGGCAAATATATTTATAAAAGTTACCTTGTCTGAGAGAGATTTGCGCGGTTATCAAAACGTCACGCCAGGGTAAGCCTACACGAAACACAGACCTTATATGAAGTAGTTCTAAAATCCCAGACGGAAAAAGGAATGGTGATTAAACAATTGGAACCATTTCCCGGGGTTTACCGTTAGGTTTTATGGGTATTGTGACTCATACTGTGGTACTCAATATGGGTATTTTGCTGTCTTCATTAGTGTATGGGTTAGTTCTATATAGTTCTACTTCTATCTAGTTGCCATCGTGTCCCAGTAACACTTCCGCTTACAAACTGTTGACAAATGTCATGTTTCTTGGTAATTTACAATGTTTTCTTAATAAACTCGGTTGTTTTTCAATGTCAGTTTGATTCTGCTGCTGCAACTGATAGCGAAAAGATGATGTAGACAAGTTTGATTCTGCTGCTGCAACTGATAGCGAAAAGATGATGTAGACGCTGTCTACTACTAGTCACATCCCAAATCTCACACACACACAGCCACATGTCACACCACTCGAGTGGCCCCTTTACCATGGTAACCTCCAGCCCTTAAAGGGGCAGCTGAACATTTTGTCTCATCTGATACTTTGGTTAAAAGACTCAGTTCACAAAAACATTTTTTTAGAAACATTACAAAGCATAGCCATCCGTTTTATGTGTGTTTTTATATTATTAGATATTTTTTGCATCTACCTGCCATAGTGGCTGGTGGACTAAAAGGTTAAAGCTGCAATATGTAACTTTTTGGGTGACCTAACCAAATTCACACAGAAATGTGAGTTATAGATCTGTCATTCTCATTGAAAGAATGTCTAAGAAGCGGTATATCTGTTCTATGTGAGCTATGTCTATGCTTCCTGTTCTTAAGTTTTGTTTTTGTGTCTTTGACTTTCAGTTTTGTACACGAGCTTCAAACAGCTGAAAATACATTATGTTTGGTTATTGAAAATATATTTCACATCGGTTTAGATGATACAATGATTCTCTACATTCTCTATGCTTGTTTTGTCACATAAACTGAAATTAGGCGAACTATTCGAATTTTAGCAACCAGGAAATGGTGGAGCGATTTCTGCATAGTGGACCTTTAATTTTAGCCCTGACTACAGGACTGTACCAAAGTCTGTGATTGTACTATTAAATCATATGTCATTTGGAAGTTGACCACTAGAGGGTGATGCAGTAAATGGGATGGAACATACTGTACTTGTCGAGTATGATCATAGGTCTCAAACTCATTTCACGGAGGGCCGAGTGTCTGGGGATTTTTGCTCCCTTGTACTTGATTGATGAATTAAGGTCACTAATTAGTAAGGAACTCCCCACACCTGGTTGTCTAGGACTTACTTGAAAGGAAAAACCAAAAACCTGCAGACATTAGGTCTTCCATGGAATGAGTTTGACACTCCTGAGTATGTTGAACATCTGGATAGTTTTCTCATACATCTACCTAGACCAGGGGTATGCACCCACCGAACAGAGCAAATGTATCTCAAAGTTTGTTCAAGAACGTACAAGAACAAGAACATTTTGGGAAAACGTGTTTTGCAGTACAAACCTTTTCGCAACGTAGCAAACGTTCAAGAAAACTGAACTCACCCCTGGTGTGGTGCCTAGTTGGAACAAAATCCTGCAGTGCCTACAACACTCCAAGAACAGTGTAGCCTACCCCTGACCTAGACAATAGTGATGGGGGAAAAAACAATACAGTTACATCGGGATATAATTTTTAAAGATGTATCGTATCATTTTGACAATATCGCAATATTATTTTTACGCTAGTTGGCTGTACATTCACCAAAACTCCAGTACTTTTCCTTCATAGCTTGTTCTCCATCTTCTTTTTAAATAGGGAGCCAATTTGTTTTCAGCACTTTTTTTCCATGACTGATAAAACTTGTTCTCATGGCTCTTTATTTTCCTTCTACAGCAGACATATGGTGAGCAATATGTTTGGAACATCGAATCACAATAAAATCACAGTATCGAATCACAATATAGAATCGTGAGAATCGCAATACATATCTTATCGGCACCTAAATATCATGATAATATCGTATCGGGAGGTCCTTGGCAATTCCCAGTCCTACTAGACAACTTGTAAGAAGGATTGGAACATTTCAATAGACCAGAAAATTGAGAGATAGACAAACTATTGCACACAATGGCATAAAAATAAATTATTTATTGATTTACACGTCACTAGTGCAAGCAGATGGTTTCAATATTATAGCACCTGCAATTTGTTCTTTACCCAGTCAGTAAAATAGGGAATTGTGTCACAGCTCTAGTTATTACATTTCTGCAATGTTCTGAATGAATGTGGTTGGAGCGTTTCTCCTGTTGGACGCAGTCTGACCATTCACAGTGTTTCTCCCAAAGTACACGTGACCGGCAGCTGTCCTTCTCTGTCCAGTGTTAATATAGCTGTTTGTCCCTCTGGGCATGCCGTAGCCTTTGGGTTTAGGGATCCTAGTGGGTCCGGGCTTCCGAAACGCCTCCAGAGGAACCCAAATGGAGAAAGTAGAAACATGTCACAGAGGTGGTCACCGAAAGTTATTATTAGGGCCAGGATTATTTCCTGACCAGGTACCAGTGTTGGGGTCAATTATGAATTGAGTTGCAAATTGCTCTTTAATGCCAATTCATTTATTGAATTTGAATTGGCCACACCCCACAGGAAGCAGAATTTGAATTGAATTTGAATTAAAGGTAGTACAATTTAATTGAAAGAAATTCAATGAAATTCAAATGGCTTATATAATCTACACATCACCATAGTAATGTTTATTTTTTATATAATGTATGGTGGTTACCAATACCATGCAGCAAAAGATTGAAACATTTCATTTTTAGAACTCATTCTCCAAAACATTTTTTTTTCTAATTACAATGGTCTGGGAATATTCTAAGATCATGTTGTCTATAATAATTCATAATTCCCTTTATGTTTTTAAATATTTAAAAAAAATGTGTTTCCCAGAATGCATTAGATCAAACACTGCAGTATGGAAGGGAAAGATCTAACATCTCATGACAAAGAAAAATACTGTTTGACATCTGAGTTATAATAAAAAATAATATTTGAAATGGTATGTGTATTCTTTGCATTAATAACTGACATATCCTTAAAGATTTGTCAAATGAATGAGACTTTCATGTTTCACCTCTCAGTTGAATTGATTTGAATAGGTTTGAATTAAAAATTCTGATTCCTGTGGGATGTGGCCAATTCAAATGAAATTCATTGTTTGAATTGAATTAAATTCTGAAATTCAGATTTCACCCCAACCCTGCCAGGTACACACACACTCACTCACACACACACACACACACACACACACACACACACACACACACACACACACACACACACACACAGCATATGTTTTACTATCCTTGTGGGGACCTAAAATAGATTTCCATTGAAATCCTATTTTCCCTAAACCTAATCCTAAACCCTAAACCTAACCCCTAAATTTAAAATAGCCTTTGTCCTCGTGGGTACGTGGAAAATGTCCCCACAAGGGATAATTCTGCTTGTTTTACCATCCTTGTGGGGACTTTTGGGGATTTCCGGTACCAACGAGCATAGTAACACAAGCACACACACACACACAGTCATGGTCATGTTGTTGTAGGGGGGAAGACTTGCTTTCTGCACTGAATGAAAATACAGAAAAAAAGGTATAATCTTTCCAGTGTTTTCCACAAGCGCTGGCTGTCGGCTATAAAGCCGATTACAAACTCATTTTCAGCCGGATACGTTTTTCACTTAAATTAATGAGGCTACTTTTCAATTCCCTAGTCAGAAAAAGTCTGCCGGGCCCTCTCCGGCTAGAATAAACGATATGCATGATCTATCGATCTATTTACATTTTAGTCATTTAGCAGACGCTCTTATCCAGAGCGACTTACAGTTAGTGAGTGCATACATTTTTTCATACTGGTCCCCCGTGGGAATCGAACCCACAACCCTGGCAATCGCCATGCTCTACCAACTGAGCTACACTTCCTATCTATTGATAGGAAGACAGGCGCCTGTCAGCCACAAAGTGAGCGATGACAGGGAAACACCACTGGTTTGACAGTGCTGTCTGTCTCGCTTCTCCGTACTTGGGTGTGCGTGTCAGGGTTGCCATGTCCGCTGTTTTCCTGATATTGGGCGACTTTGAACACGACTTCGCGGGTGAAAATGTATTGGTCGCGGGTTGTTGGGCTACTTCTAAGTTGCACCGCGGCCGCCATGACATTTCTCTTACATATATCACTGTGACCTGCTGCTGCTGACTATTCCGCAGTGACCAGGCTGTTGCTGAGTTAGTGAGTGAGTGGTGGGGAGAGGGGTGTGTGTGTGTGTGTGTTGAGAGAGTACTTCAACAGGCAGCTTAGTCCGAGGAGACAGAGCAGCACGCGTGCACGTCATGACAACTTTTTACCAGTTGTAGGTAGGCTATTTAACTTGACATTATGAAGACACCTGTTTTTTTCCAACCCTTTTCCCAACATGCTAGAACTGATGCGCATCAAGAAATAACGGCGACAATGTACTGGAAATTGACTTTGGGCACACTAGAGCGCATTGGTTTAAACTCCATTCTAATGTCGACTTTGTTTATGGAAAACGTTATAAAGCGAAGTGTTTTACGCATGCTGAGTTCTTGGGTCTCGGGGGCTAGGCGAGTGGAAATTTGAAGTGGAAGTTATGGAACTCCCTAGCGTGCTTATGTTATGGGGAAAAGTCCTTAATGAAACTGACGTGGAGAATTATACATTTGCATCTGTTGGCCATGAAGTATCCTATTAATTTATATGCCATTGTAGGCTACTGTAGGCTACCATTTGATACAATAAATATGTTGAAATGACTAGGCCTATATCACTGGAGTCATTGCAAATCAATTCGTGCCACTTGTGTAGCCTACCTGGAGCTGGCAAACGGATTTAATAAATAGCCTATAACTTCAATGTAATGTTGTTGTAGCCTTGTGTTATTATGCAATTCTTAATGGCCATGTTTAGTTAAATAAATTGGAAGTTATCAAAGCTCTATCACAATTGCTGATCAATTGTTAGAAAGTATTAGACTGACGGTAACAGTCAACCAGATTAGACTACAGGTAAAAAACGAATACAAAAAACTGTCTGTTGTTGACAAGCATATTAATATTTAATTATGTAATTGAAATTACGACCCCATCCTCAGTAGCCTATTCCAGCAGGCTATTGGGAAACACAAGCACTTACCTTGAAATCGCCAAGCTATTCACGTTGAATAAATTAGTCTGTTAATTTGAACTAAGCAAGCTGCTAAATCGATCAGTTTACATCTTGCCTACATCTTGCCTAGGCTACTGTAGATTTTCTGAAATAAGGGGCTATAGGCTACCTTCATCTATCGAAGCAAACCATGGCAAAGTTTATTTACAATCATAAACCCAGACTTTACCCAAATGGGCCATTTATACCTATTTGTAGTCTTCACATTTGGCACATAATAACGACAAAATTGCCAGAAAATAACATTCGTTTTTTAAAGTTGGTCCAACTGTTTCCTACTCAGAGATTTCGAGATCCCTCTGTCCAATTTGCATCACTCAAACTCTCCTGTCGGATTTATCTATAGTTAGGCACATGCGCAAAATGGATTTATTTACAATTATAAACTGGGTTCGAGCCCTGAATGCTGATTGGCTGAAAGCTGTGCTATATCTTATACCATGGGTATGATATGTATATTTTTTTACAGTTCTAATTACGTTGGTAACCAGTTTATAATAGCAAAAAGGCACCCCGGGGGTTTGTGGTATATGGCCAATATACCACAGCTAACGACTATATCCAGGCACTCCGTGTTGCATCATGCGTAAGAACAGCCCTTAACTGTGGTATATTGGCCATATACCATACCCCCTCGTGCCTTATTGCTTAATCATAGCAGTCAAACGAGTTAAATCAACATCCATTGATGGAAAATGATCTGGGCAGTTTAATAAGGGAGAATTATATTTTCTCTTGCAACATATTCAAATTTGTTTTGTACTTCATGTCATAGTTTGCAATAATTATTATTTTGATGAAAACCACATTTTGCTTCCAATGTCCTTACAAGTTACATCGATATTCCTTCTTAATTGACTCGAGAACGTTATGGAAAAAGGGTTTACTGTATAAATGTGGCAAATTGACTAGTTTTCAGGCCCTTGGGAGGTTTTTGTGTGGTCATTGCACTAGACATTTGTGCTAGCCCTGGCAACCCTGGTGTGTGTGTTGTGTATGCTGTGGTTGCAGTTAGATTTCTTTACATGGAGGGAGAGAGCATGAATTTGCACGTTCCATTAATGTGAGTGAATTTGGGGCGGCAGGTAGCCTAGCGGTTGAGAGCATTGGGCCAATAACAGAAAGGTTGCTGGCCAAAACCAGAGCCGACTAGGGGAAACAACTGTCAATGTGCCCTTGAGCAAGGCGCTTAACCCTAATTGCTACTAAGTCGCTCTGGATAAGAGCGTCTGCTAAATGACACAAATGTAATATAATGTGGTAACAATGAGTCAAAATCCACTTAGCCTATTGTTTTCTGGGACATTCATTTATTTTCTTTCATGTGCAGGGTCCGACATTAACAATGGCCTGCTGGCCCAGGGCCAGTAAAAACATGTCAGGCCAGTGGATCTCGTCAGTCACTATTCAGTGTATTTTTTACATTCAAGTTCAACATTTACCTGCTCTGTCGCAGTCTACCATTGAAAACCATTGAAGAATACACTCGTAAATGTGATGCTATTTGTATTTGAGCTATGATTGGCCGTTCATTCAAGCACCACCACGATCCCGCGAGTCACAACTTCTCGAGCACTCGAGCAGTACAGTCGTGGTCAAGTTATGAGAATGACACAAATACTAATTTTCACAAAGTCTGCTGCCTCAGTTTTGATGATGGCAATTTGCATATACCCAGGGGGGGCCAGTATGAAGAAAAAAAAAGAAAGTATGCACTCACTAACTGTAAGTCGCTCTGGATAAGAGCGTCTGCTAAATGACTAAAAAAAATTTAAAAATGTAAATCAGATGAATTGCAATTAATTGCAAAGTCCCTCTGTGCCATGAAAATGAACTTAATCCCCCCAAAACATTTCCACTGCATTTCAGCCCTGCCACAAAAGGACCAGCTGCCATCATGTCAGTGATTCTCTCCTTAACACAGGTGAGAGTGTTGACGAGGACAAGGCTGGAGATCACGCTGTCATGCTGATGGAGTTAGAATAACAGACTGGAAGCTTTAAAAGGAGGGTGGTGCTTGAAATCATTGTTCTTCCTCTGTTAACCATGGTTACCTGCAAGGAAACTCGTGCCGTCATCATTGCTTTGCACAAAAAGGGCTTCACAGGCAAGGATATTGCTGCTAGTAAGATTGCACCTAAATCAACCATTTATCGGATCATCAAGAACTTCAAGGAGAGAGGTTCAATTGTTGTGAAGAAGGCGTCAGGGCACCCAAGAAAGTCCAGCAAGCCCCAGGACCGTCTCCTAAAGTTGATTCAGCTGTGGGATCGGGGCACCACCAGTGCAGAGCTTGCTCAGGAATGGCAGCAGGCAGGTGTGAGTGCATCTGCACGCACAGTGAGGCGTAGACTTTTGGAGGATGGCCTGGTGTCAAGAAGGGCAGCAAAGAAGCCACTTCTCTCCAGAAAAAACATCAGGGACAGACTGATATTCTGCAAAAGGTACAGGGATTGGACTGCTGAGGACTGGGGTATAGTCCTTTTCTCTGATGAATCCCCTTTCCGATTGTTTGGGGCATCCGGAAAACACCTTGTCCGGAGAAGACAAGGTGAGCGCTACCATCAGTCCTGTGTCATGCCAACAGTAAAGCATCCTGAGACCATTCATGTGTGGGGTTGCTTCTCAGCCAAGGGAGTGGGCTCACTCACAATTTTGCCTAAGAACACAGCCATGAATAAAGAATGGTACCAACACATCCTCCAAGAGCAACTTCTCCCAACCATCCAAGAACAGTTTGGTGACGACCAATGCCTTTTCCAGCATGATGGAGCACCTTGCCATAAGGCAAAAGTGAGAACTAAGTGGCTCGGGGAACAAAACATCGACATTTTGGGTCCATGGCCAGGAAACTCCCCAGACCTTAATCCCATTGAGAACTTGTGGTCGATCCTCAAGAGGCGGGTGGACAAACAAAACCCCACAAATTCTGACAAACTCCAAGCATTGATTATGCAAGAATGGGCTGCCATCAGTCAGGATGTGGCCCAGAAGTTAATTGACAGCATGCCAGGGCGGATGGCAGAGGTCTTGAAAAAGAAGGGTCAACACTGCAAATATTGACTCTTTGCATAAACTTAATGTAATTGTCAATAAAAGCATTTGACACTTATGGAATGCTTGTAATTATACTTCAGTATACCATAGTAACATCTGACAAAAATATCTCATAACACTGAAGCAGCAAACTTTGTGAAGACCAATACTTGTGTCATTCTCAAAACTTTTGACCACGACTGTACATGAGTTGATGCCTTCACACAGCACACGCAAACTGTCCAGAGCAAAAAGAAGCAACCATAAATCTACCCTCTGAGCTAAGTTATTTTAGGGAAAGTGATTTACAAAAGTAAACCTTCGATAGTGAACATACTAGGAATATGCTAGCTACTGTTGATAGTCTGAAAAAAGAAAGCTATAAAAGCATTCGTCTTGGCTAGCCTATTGTAGCCATGTCAATATAGGATATCTATTTTGGAACATTTGTCTTAAAGGGGCAGCGTCCTATTTTCAAATCTCAAAATAACATACTTTAGAAACAAAAATTAATGCAAATAACAATGCAGTTCTAAAGAATAGAGTAATGACTTGCATAACTAAATTATATTACATTGCTTTTTAATACATATCATAATAACCAAATGTAGCTGAATACAGATAGAAAGCATGCCAACCTATTGGCCCTGCATGACCCCAATGCATTTAAGAACTACACCATGTTCGGGCAGTTGAAATTCTGTTCGGGACAGTAGATTTCTGGCCAATGCCCATTGGACCCTGGCGTGTTTCATATTCAGCCACGGAGTGGCGCATAGGCTATTTACTGTGCTTTGATTGGCAAACAGCAAGCTTGACTAGTTTATAAAAGGTGTCGAACTGACTGAATAAAGTCGATCTCAACTCAATATTAGGAAGGTGTTCTTAATGTTTTGTACACTCAGTGTATATCATTGCCATTCATAAATCATATAACATAGTTATTTGTCCATGGTATCGCAACGGGACAAGTAAACCAAAGATCTCATTTGTATTTTCGATATGAAGTCCATCAGGACTTGCCAGACAGTGACGTTAAAGTGAGTGACTCATTTGGCGCCCTAATTTGCATACTGGTAGTCTTTTGGGCGATTATCTGCAGATAACTTATGAAAACATTTGTTGAATATGGGGAATCTTCCTCACTGCAGGAACAATAGGTAAGCTAGTGGAGAGAGAGCCTCAATCTGGTCCAAAATGTTAAAAGAAAACAGATTGAATTGTTTTAAAAGCTAATGATACTTATATGGTATTTTAAAATATATATTTTTCATGTGTTTTATATCATATTGTACAACAGCTGATGAAACTATGTCCGTGGCGCGGGCGGGTTTAGGGTCATGAAATGTTATATATTGTGTGGATGAAGGGCGGGCGGTATTCTCTATTCTGATTGTTTTATACTGTTCAATCGAACTTCAACCAAAACAGTTTTTCAGCATTTTCACACATTTCTGCATTTACTTCACTCATTTGTTATCATTTCCACACTGTACCACATGTTTTGTCTTTGTATGCCTCTATTTTTTTATTTAATTAATCACTTTTCCTTTATCAGAATAATTATTCTCCTCGATGACCATGTGTTTTCAATTGATGTAATAGTCAGAGTCGACATTCACGTACTAATAAGACATTCCCATCGACCACGCCTACAGATTGGGGAAAACCAACATTATTTCCTATTGACCCCCATTGTAAAAGAGGCAACTTCGTTGTTGATTTTTTTGTTATACAGAAGTAACAAAACATGCAGGAAAGCTGCTGTGTTGTTAGCCAGGTCAAAAATCCTGACCTACAGTTCGCAATGCTCCCATGTAGGGAAATGATGCCTGCGAGAAGAGCCCTGTGGCTTCAGACTATTCAGTGTGGGAGAGTGGGAAATGGGGTGACGCGGTGTCCAAGTAGGCTACACGTAGCTATGTGTGTGGAAAACATTTCATCACGTAAGACATTTAACTTGTTTAGTACAGTCTGTTTGTGACTCCACTCAATATTTGTAGCTGTATAGTCCGTTTGTTTGTGTTGTTGGTCTTGGCTACCTTAATGTTCCAGTCGGTAGCTATCTAGCAATCACTCACTCAAGTGGCTGCTAGCATCATCATGAAAAAGGGCATTAGGGAAGCCCTACAATATTACGGTTTTAGTGAGAACACCATGGAGCAGGTAATGTTGAAATGTAATCTTTAGACATGTTGTACTTTTCTTAAATGTAGTTTGTAATTGACTAAAACAAGCAGACAACAAGATAATTGCGTTAACCTAAGTAACCAATGGTTGTTTTCCCCACAGGTGGGCAGGGTCTAGACGTTCTATCTAATACCAACTGGGTCTATGGCAGTTCTTAATTAAATGATAATGCCTGAAAAGCCGATGTTTGGAGGATATATTGGCATGGGCGTGCCAATATATCCTCCAAACACCGGCTTCGAGGGCTACCAACCTATTAAAATAATGATTTTCATTAAAAACGTTATTTTGATTCATTTATTCATACTATTTCATCCTTCAACAAGATATAGTCCTGACACAAATCTAAGGTTGCTACCCAAGCCGGCTGGTCATTTGTTCTATTGGTTCGGTTGCCAGAGACGCGAACCAGTCGTTCAGTCTTTTTGTTCTGTATCTATGGACGCAACCCAGTCGTTCATTCTAAATGTTCCATTGCCATACTGGCTGGCAACGTTCTTATCCCTTGCTTGCTAGCTAGCCAACTACGGCTAACTTACAGTCACGTCAAACGTCAAAAAGAATAACAACAGTAGCTGCATTTCCATTTGTTTAAGTTGTTTTCTAGTGACATTTATTTGGATAGATCCATAACAATGAGCTAATGAAGCGCAATTTTGCCTTGCATAGAAAATGTGCTCTCTCGTCAGGACACTGTTGTTCAGAGGAGCTAGCCAACAACACAGCTAACACAATCACTTCAAACACTGAAGCTGTAAAGCTGCACTTCGCTTCATTTTACCTTTTTTCAATTTGACCTATTCTTTGTATATATCCATAAAAATTATGCCAGCTGATTCATGATTTTGACTGGCTGAGAATCGCTGCCTGCCTGTCTGTCTCTTCCCGACTCCCGAGCCCTACACATTCATTACTATGGGACAGGTGGAGGTCGAATTTGAATATTGAAACAATGTTGCAAATGTCGGAGAGACAGACAGCAAGGTTTATACAAATCTCCGCTGCTGAAAACTAAATGTTAGTATAAAAGAAATGAGAGATAATGTCTAGATGCTGTTTATAGTGGAGATCAAGTTTATACCATTAGAACTGCTGTAGCCAAAATGTTTGCTTCTTCACCAGGAATGGTCTAACTAATCCATACCTTTTTTGAAGGGAATAAACCACACACAGAGGGCCGTTTCCTGGACACAGATTAAGCCTAAGAGAAGGACAAACTGAATTGCTTTCATGGAGGACTGGCTTGACTTGTGAGGATGACCACAATTTATTTTCATCATGAGCAAAAGCTATTGTTTTTCTACCCAAAGTTGCAAAGAAAATGTTGTGATCCATTTAAGAGACTAGCAAAATGGTTGAAAGAGAGTGGCAGTAGCAGCAACAATGGCATCTAGTGGGCAAAACCTCTTACTTTCACACTAATTTATTGCAAACGACTTCAATGGCTAATTTCTCTGAACAGGTCAAGAAAACATCACCAGATTCACAGGGAATACATAACATAGGATAAAGAAGCAATACACCAAGCCGCAGCTCCATACTACTTGTCAGAAGAATGCTTATACTGTATACTGATTGTTGAGGTGGGATTGGCATGGAGTGTGGGGGGTCTGTGGATGGCTTTTGACAATGTTATTGGATTCCCTATGTCTTACTCAATGGTAGGAAGAAGTTTGGTCCAAATCTGATGTTCGGTACTATATTTAGTGAATATTATGTGAATCCTAAAAATGTAAAGGGCCAATTTGGGTGCAATCAATTAGCTTAATTTGAAAATACAGTAAAAAAAAAAAAAAAAAAAAAACATGCAGGAATTCTAATCATATCTATTTCTAACTACAGAAACGATTTCAGAACAATCTGAGATGGTGGGTGTCATGGCTTGCTGAAATGACATGGAACGACTCTGCAGGGATAGAGAGAGAAGTGTGAGTGCGTTGTGTGTGAGTTTTTGTGGCCGTCACACTCCCATGAGGCTTCTGTCACGCAAAAATCTGTCCAAACTGTTGTCAGATGGTTCCCTTGGACACAGCCTCGCCAAGTGATGTCATCTGCACAGAAAACACTCCATGTTTGTCATGGTCTGTCTGTCTGCTCCTGGTGGCTTCCAGCCAACCTTCTTCCCTTACATCTCCCTTCTCTGGTGTGCAATCATGATGGGATTCAGCTTGTCACCATAGGTACAGGATACTGCATTGTGAGTCTGTTTCACTGTTCAGATGGCGGAACTACTGAAGTCTATTCTTTGAAGCTTAAAGAGGTCCTCCAGTGATTTTTGAACTTGTCCTGTTGAAAATTGATATCCCAAGTATAAATATGGTACACACACTAAAGGGTATGAAAATATGTTTTGAGCAAAATAGTGTTTTTAGACACAACTGCAAACTTCAAGGAGTGGGGCGATCAAGGAGTTGGTCTGATGGGAAGTCGTGATGTCATCGGCCTCCACCTTGCTTGAGGAACAATAGAGGACCAATAGAGAACAAAAGAGGAAAGGCCCACCCCTCCCACTTGTACCATTTCATGACTTACCTGGACCACCTATTGAGATGTGCCTTTTGTTAAGTAAATCAGGTGTTAAATAAGGGTGAAAAGGAGGCTGGAGTGCCGCTTTAAAGACTTACTCCAGTTTCCTTTTCACCTCACAAGCAAGAGGGGAGGCCGATGACATCACATCAGACCAACTCCTTAAATGGTTTACACTGAAGTTTGCAGTTGTCTAAGAAACACTATTTTGCTCAAAACATATTTTTTACCCTTGCTGTATTTATACTTGGGATATTGTTTTTCAACAGGAAAAGTTAAAACAGGAAAGTAAAAAATATAGCTGGAGTTCCTTTTGTAGCGTATGGTATGCTCTGTGTCTGTCTCAGTCACAACTTTGTGTGTGTGTGTGTGTGCTTATAAAAAGAGAGACTGGCAGTTTACCTGATCTACTGTATATTATCTTTGACTACCTCGGCTTATGCTATATGTTTGTTTGCACTTCTGTTTTGTGGTTGAATTGCTTGCCCAAATTAGGCCACTGACTTTCACATTGGAACACTGATCCTTGAAATGGATCTCGTTTGAGGAAATGTTCTCCTATAAAGAGTAGACCTAACATCACTGAGTACACTCAGTTCTCTAAAGTGCTTCCCCCCTTCTCTTCGTTCTACTACTTGGTGCTTTTGATCTGAGCTGAGTTTACACACACACACGTTTTGTTCTTCTTCTAAAATTAATTTCCATTCAAAATCCTTTTTACCCTAACCCCTAACCCTTACCATAATCCTAACCTTAACCCAAACCCTAAAATCTAACTCCTAACCCTAAACTTAACCGCTAACCACTTACCCTTAACCTAACCCTAATTGTAACCCTAACCCTAACCCCAAAGTTAAAATAGCCTATGTCTTCATGGGGAATTTTCCTTGTTTCACTATCCTTGTGGGGACCCACCCACACACACACACACACATACACACACAGGCCTACAGAGAGTACAGGCATATGCTCATGCTGAGGTTATGGTGTGGTAGAGATGGAATGGTGATATCAGCCTGTGAATCTCACTGATCCAAGTACACACATGTTGGAATTTGCTGCTTCTTGTCTGTCCCATTAATCTCTATTATAAACCTCCAGTTCATGGTCAAATCATCTGTGTTAAGGTCTCAGTAAGTATAAAAAATTAGTGCATTTAAAAAATATCGAACTTCCAGCTATTTTCAACCAGTTAAAAGTTAGATTGTTTTTCTTTTACAGTGAATGAGATTAGACCAACAGAGAAAATATAGCCCAATCAAAAAACATGTAAGTAAGCTAGGTTAATATAAAACACATGCTATTTTAGAATGATAGTCAAAATATTCATCAGGAATTTATACCCTTTAGTAAATGGACAACACGGGAACAACAAAATAAACCAAATTGTTTTTAATGCTTAAAAATGTAACGCACACATTATAGTAAAGTATGAAAGGCTATATATGTAAATAGTAGTCAAATGCATTTAGGTGAGCATATACAGTGAGTGCAGACCAAGTCCAGACAGGATTAGATATGTGTTTGATAAGTGCTTTTTCATGCACACACTGATGGAATCACACACTTGTTATTATTAAGATGTGGCCGTTCAGACATAGGCTGGTTTGAGCTGATTCTCTGTTGGTTTTGTGGTGAAAGGGACTCAGGATTGGGTAAAATAATCTAGGTCACTAGGGGCTGGATGGGGGTGGGCGTTTCAATCATAAGGGCCACTTACTGTAATGTGTGAGGGTCGTGAGACGGGGGTGTTGGCAGGGGCTATGGTGATGCTACTGGTAATCTTGCTGTTGCCTTTGACGTGGCAGCCATTGGTCAGTACTGGTGTCCTTGGCTCCCACCCGGGGGTGTGGCATGGGCCACCAGACTGGCTCTGGGTTATACCATTAATAGACTGGATGTAGGGGCTCCCAAGGTGGATGTGGATCTTGTTGTCCTCTGTGGTGATGACGCTGGGACCAGTGCTGTTGGACCTCTGTAGCTGCCAGCCGTTCTGCCTCTCTGGGCTCACCCGGAACACGGCTTGACCTATGACCTTAGCGGATTCAAGCGATCCAGAGCTGACTGTTAGCATCTGGATGGGAGAGCCAGTGTGGTCAGGTGACACTGACCTGGAGGAATCTGGGGACATGACTGAGACGGGTGTCATGGTGAGAGGGGAGAGGGCTCTGTCTGGGCTCTTTGTTCTGGCCACTGGGGAGATGGCAGCATTTGGGATGATGGTGATTCTCTGTTTTGGTGGGGCTCCGCTGGTGGGGATGACGGCGGTGCTGGTATAGGATAAGGCATTGTCAGAGGTGGGGCTACTAATCTCCAGCATGGCCATGTTGAGCCCATGGTCTGGCGTTACCTTGATGTGTAAGGGCTTCCCTGGGGTGTGTGCAAGCATCACATCTCCTTTCTGGAAAAAGTTACCGTTCAACACTTTGCCCTTAATGGGATGGTGATTGTCGTTTCCGTTGGGTGAAGGTATGCTGAATCGCCTCACATGATTGTTTTGGTGGGTCAAGCTTTCAATGTTGTTCAGCGGAGATGAGTTGCACTTGTTGATGACACGATCCTCATTTTGATTTGGGTCCTCTACATCAATCTCCTCATACAGTTTACCGCTGAGCGCCAGCGGACTCAAGCTCCTGTAGTCAGGTGGCAGGGTGTCTGCGGGCTCCGTCTGCACCTCTTTGGTAGACAGGTGGAGGTCTGAGAAGCATCGGCCAGTCATGCCGGGCCGGAGGCTCTTGCTGAATCGGCGGTACCTCTCAAGCTCATGGGTCAGTCCCTCCATCTCCCTGGCCAGCTCCCTGTTCCTGACCTCCTGCTGGGTCAGCCTCTTCTGCAGGGTGGAGCTGTCCATCTGCACCCGACAGATTGACTCCTCTGTCCCCATCAGCCTCTGGACCTTCTCCTTGAGAGCCTCCACCTCCCTTTTGAGGAGGACAGACTTGACCTGCTCCTCCTGGAGTCGCCTGAGGAGGAGGTGCTCCTGGTTGTTCTCCTTCTTCTCTGCCAGCTGGTACTTGGAGAGCTCCCTCCGGGACTCCTCCAGCTCCTCTCCCAGAGCCCTTGCTCTCTCCTGCTCCTTGGAGCACCTCCTCTCCAAGGACTCAAAGTCCTCCTCTGCCTTCATCAGCTCTCCCTCCATCACTCCCTTCTGCGTGAGTCTCCGCCTCAGTCTATCTACCTCCTGGGTGAGTTCTTTGACTTTGTTGTCTTCCTGTTGGTAGCCGTGGTTAGTGTTGTCCAGCAGGGGGCACTTCACTTCTTTACATAACTCCCCCTTTTTGACCTCCAGTATCAGAATCCTTTTTTTCATGGCGCTAACTTTGCTTTGCAGATCCCCACCTCTATCCTCCTCTGCCCTCAGCCTCACTCGCAGCGCGTCCCGCTCTTTCACCACACTCTGAATCCTGTCCTCCAGCTCTGCTTTAGACCTCAGTGCCTTGCGGCTCTCCTCGATGGGTTTCTCTGTGGCTGTTGACACGCTGTCACTCTCAGCCTGGAGTTTCCCATCCTTCTTCTCCTGGAGTTTCTCCTCTGTCTGCCTGAGTCGCTCAGCCATGTTCTTCCTCTCTTCAACCAGTACCACTGTGAGTGTTCTCAGCTTGGCAAAGTCCTGTCTCAACGCCCCCTCAGATCTTTCCAGCTGGACCTCGATGGCTTCCAGTTCCCTTACCCGCACCCTGAGGGTATCCAGCTCTCCAGACAGCTGCTTGGTGCTGGCCCTCTCCTTCTCCAGGCTGCCCTTCAGAGCGCTGCACTCCTGCCTGCCTTTCGCCAGAGCCTCCTCCAGTCTGTCCAGCTCGCTGATCCGGCCGTTCAGCTTGTCCACCTCGGCCTTCAGGCTGCGGCTCTGGCTGGTCTCCCTCCCAAGTTTGCGGTCCAGGTCCCGGCATTGGTCCCCCATTCGGATCAGCTCCTCGTCCTTTCCTTCCATCTCCACCACCCTCCTCCTCAGCTGTTCCACCTCTGAGAGCAAGCCAGGGGTTGTTGCGCACCCTTCTCTCCCGTGGCCGAGCCTGTCCCTAAGCTCCTGCAGTTCGTCCTCGGCCCTCTGGAAGGCGCCCCTGGTCCCCTCCAGCTCGTCCAGCTTTCGACTGAGGGCAGCCAACCGTTGACGCAGCTGTCGGTTCTGGGTGTCCTCATTGGCCAGTTTGGCCATCATGGCTTCCTGGTTGAGGCGGAAGTGGGAAGCTTGTTTGTGTAGCTCCGCCTCCAGACGAAGTGCTTTAAGCTCCTCCTCTTTTGTCCTGGAATGGGTGGAGTTTAGCTCCTGTTGGGCGTGGTCAGCGATTTCTGTCAGTTTCTGGACGCGTTTGCTCTGCTGTGAAAGCTGATTCGTCAGGTGCTGCTGCTCATCAACAACCAACAATGCAAAAGACTTGAGTTTAGTCAGCTCTTCCTTTAAAGCAGAGACCTCTCTCTTGCTCTCCTCCTCCTTTCTTTCCCGGTAGGCTTTCTCCTGGATGAGCAGTAATTTCAGCCTGTAGAAGAGGGAGACAAACAAAAGGATGTGATTCAAAGAGAAAGGTGTGGTTTAACTTAGTGATGTAACATATTTAAAAGTCTACAACTTGACTTCTGTTCAAGGTTTACGAGCCTTTAACTTCAATCAAATGCAGACATGAAATAGCTGCCTGTATTTGTCTTTCATCTGATTGCAATGTTATCCAGTGTGTGGAAGTTCCCCCACACTCCCTTTCCTCTGTCTACTACAGTACACTGCTGAGCTGGTGAGCGAATGTTCAGACAGGAAATGTACCATGTCCATGACGGAGACATCATTTCCTCCCTGTTCCCTGGCCCTCTGTGCTCTCTCTAGGAACAATCTCTGTTCCTTCACCCGACCCGTGTGTGTGTGTGTGTGTTGCCCTTCTCATTTCCCTCCAGTCTCCACATCCCTGTCCTGCTGACGTTTGCGAGGATGTTTTGACAGGCATCACAGACGGTGCCTTGGCAAGGAGCAGTTGGTTAATTAATTTCACCATACACACCAACATAAACATGTGTTTGAATACACACAAACATTATACATATACACATACATAAATACACACACAAAAACAAACACACATACTGACGTTAGCAAACACATAGCTAATGTTTGTTCACATTATTTTGACATTTATTTGATATTCATTGTTTTGTGTTGTAACACATTTTTTCCCATTAAGGCAAGAACATATTTACAGTGACGGACGCCTGGGTTAGTATAGGGCAGGGCTAGCGTGCGGAATTACAGAAAACTTCAGAAACCCTCAATGATGTAAGCTCTTGCATGGAGCTTTATTACTTTTTATTAATTTGCAATGCAATTTAGTAGTTTATTTTCTCTGTAAATATTTATGGGGTTGTTTTTATGAGCATTTTCTTGGCATGTCTTACGTTTTACTACAATACCGAAATGCTAATGAGCTGGATGACTGTCAGTACTCAATGGGGATTTTCTCTCATGCACACACACACACGTGTACACACGTGTACACACACACACACACACACATACACATACAGGCCCAAAATACAGCCTAACTACAGAAATCTACAGCAGCTAGACAAACAGATCACAAAGTTTAGCCTACATTGTACACGTTTACAGTATTTCTTCATTGACAAACTGAGAATTCCGTGTTGTTATATTTCTATTTCACTTGATACATTTTAAATCTTCTCACTGAAAATTCCCAACTGATTTATAATCCACATGGTTCAGAATGCTGGAAAATCAATGCCGGGAGCGCAGCTGGGAAATCTAAATGGAGTTTGGGATTAGCTCATCTCTCTACCCGTAAATGTGATTTGTGATAGTGACCATATTCAACATTTTGTGTTTGTGTGTGAATATTTAGGCTAATGTAGCCTATAATTTAGAGCAATAGCAATTAAGAGGAATATTTTATAATGGTTTAGCTGCCTTATTATTATTCGTGTAATAGGCTACCTTCTCTTTAGACTGAGAATTGCTTTTAGATGTTAGGCTAACTGTTGGGTGTATTTCGTTTTTCTAGACTTATCTGATAAGTTGTTGAGGTAAGTTATCCAAATCAATGTATGGGCGGAATGTTAAGTTGAGTGTTTGTAGGAAAGTGAAGCCAAATACTGTAAGCATAATTTAGCACGTTATCATTATTTTGTATCATAACTCTAAGTTATGTGTAGGCTAATAAGAACAACAAACCTAAATCCATCCCTGTATTATAGGGTAAGGCAACTAGATTCAACCACGGGCCGATTTTTGTCGGAGCGGATGGTCGGGGGGCCGGAACATAATTATAATAATTTGTACACTGTAAATTGACCACAACTAAGCCCAATAAGAGTATTTGAAAATAACAATAATTGTATACCTTGATTACATTGAGACATGATCACATATGTCCCTTTTTCTTTTGTCCCCCCCCCCCCACCCAAAAAAAATATGTTTTACTCAAAGGGACTATACTGTAGCATGTTCTGAGTTCATTTGGGTTAGTTCCTACCTGATCTGTATGTCCGTAAAGTCTCAGATCAAATCCTATTCCCTCTCCGCTCTCCCACCTCTCCTTCCCGTAGTTCCCAGTAATGTGGACATTCCAGGCAGAAAACCAACATTATGAGAAGTGTTCTCCACACACCCCCAGCCAGACAGTACAGCCCTAGAGCCCATTACATCATCAACAGTACCTTATAAGGGGCTCTGTGATGTACAGCCTCTACCGTGTGTGAGTGCGTGTACATGTACATGTACATGTAAGCATCATGAACAATTTGTTTGTCATGTTTGCTACTCTGTGTGCAAACATATCTTAGTGTGTGCATGCATGCATATGTGTGTGTGTGCATGCGTGCTCGTGTGTATGTGTGTGTGTGTGTGTACTGGATTTAAGCCTATTCCAGATGAGGTCATGTTGCAGCCATGCCAGAGAGGCTGATGGGAAGGACAGAGGAAGAGAGTGTACTCAGAGAGAGATCGAAAGAGAGAAGAGGGACCTCACACTCAATCTCAGTTCTAACAAGTTACTTGGCAACACTCACATTAGTGTACAGTACAGAGACTGGTGTGTGTGTGTGTGTGTGTGTGTGTGTGTATGTGTGTGTGTGTGTTGTGTGGAGCCACATGTTTGTGCTAGCCCCCGTGCCTGGGGCCTGATAACCTGACTGAAGGATGACATCATCATAGGTCTGCAATCACATCCACATGTGTAGCGGTATGCTCTATCACTCTCTTTTCCCTCTCTATTTCTGGTACATGGGACAGATGCATTGAGGTGTAATCCATATAGGGTGTTCTATAGGTGCACCGAAATGCTTTCCCCTCAGGAACACTGGCCGAGGCACACACACACACACACACAAACACACACACACACACTTGTAGGCTCTCTCAAACACATATACATGTGTTCACATACGCATACGCTTACATATACAGTGCCTTTGTTAAAAAGGGGGGGATCCCAGCTTTCCATTCCTACTTTATTTATTTCTCAACTTCTAAATGCTCGAACTACACCACTTTAAACCCAGAGTATTTAGCAGCAGCATGGTGAAGCGTGTGCATAAAGATGGCGGCCCCCATGTACTTACCACAAACGGCTCCTTTGCTAAGTTCACCGTATTGTACAGTGCTCTCCATTACTATTTTTTTGTATTGGCATTAGCACAGTATACATGATCCCAATCTCAAAGACGGCGGCAAATTCTAAAAAGTAGATTGATCTGATTTATAGGTACATTGAACCGTGTCGCACGCCGTAGTTTAAAAAGTCTGTGGCTAGTGCTCAAACGAAGATGTCATATCTGAATTCCTCCATCTTTATGCACCTTAGCCATGTGCTGTGAGTGCATAGGGGAGAGTGGGGCTAAATGTAACACAGGTCAATTGTAGAGTAACTTGGGGTAAAACGCCACCCTACTTAAACATTTTTTGGGAGTGACTTAAATTGTGATGAGACAGATTACATTTTTATTTGAGCAAAAGTAGTGGCAACCAGGGAAAGTGTTAGGGGGAAAATGGTGACATTAAGTGTTTTCTGTGAGAAGCACAGGCAGGGGGCATTTTACCCCGGGTGGAAGTTTAACCAAGTTACCCGAACAGGTAGGGCTAGATTATATTCACTGTGTTTATGCAATTTTTTGACCCCATAAAACAAGGGACACACACAAACACACACCTGTTTGACACGCACTCATCTACACCAATGACTGTATATGAATGGAAAAAGCCATCAATCACGTGACAGCATTCAAATCAAATCAAATCAAATGTTATTGGTCACATGCGCCGAATACAACAGGTGCAGACATTACAGTGAAATGCTTACTTACAGCCCTTAACCAACAGTGCATTTATTTTAAACAAAAAAAATAATAATAGTACAAATAAAACAACAACAAAAAAAGTGTTGAGAAAAAAAAGAGCAGAAGTAAAATAAAGTGACAGTAGGGAGGCTATATATACAGGGGGGTACCGTTGCAGAGTCAATGTGCGGGGGCACCGGCTAGTTGAGGTAGTTGAGGTAATATGTACATGTGGGTAGAGTTAAAGTGACTATGCATAAATAATTAGCAGAGTAGCAGCAGCGTAAAAAGGATGGGTGAAAATAGTTTGCAGTGCAAATAGTCCGGGTAGCCATGATTAGCTGTTCAGGAGTCTTATGGCTTGGGGGTAGAAGCTGTTGAGAAGTCTTTTGGACCTAGACTTGGCACTCCGGTACCGCTTGCCGTGCGGTAGCAGAGAGAACAGTCTATGACTAGGGTGGCTGGAGTCTTTGACAATTTTGAGGGCCTTCCTCTGACACCGCCTGGTATAGAGGTCCTGGATGGCAGGAAGCTTGGCCCCAGTGATGTACTGGGCCGTACGCACTACCCTCTGTAGTGCCTTGCGGTCGGAGGCCAAGCAGTTGCCATACCAGGCGGTGATGCAACCAGTCAGGATGCTCTCGATGGTGCAGCTGTAGAATTTTTTGAGGATCTGAGGACCCATGCCAAATCTTTTCAGTCTCCTGAGGGGGAATAGGCTTTGTCGTGCCCTCTTCACGACTGTCTTGGTGTGTTTGGACCATGATAGTTCGTTGGTGATGTGGACACCAAGGAACTTGAAGCTCTCAACCTGTTCCACTACAGCCCCGTCGATGAGAATGGGGGCGTGCTCAGTCCTCTTTTTTTTCCTGTAGTCCACAATCATCTCCTTTGTCTTGGTCACGTTGAGGGAGAGGTTGTTGTCCTGGCACCACACGGCCAGATCTCTGACCTCCTCCCTGTAGGCTGTCTCATCGTTGTCGGTGATCAGGCCTACCACTGTTGTGTCGTCGGCAAACTTAATGATGGTGTTGGAGTCGTGCCTGGCCATGCAGTCATGGGTGAACAGAGAGTACAGGAGGGGACTGAGCACGCACCCCTGAGGGGCCCCCGTGTTGAGGATCAGTGTGGCAGATGTGTTGTTACCTACCCTTACCACCTGGGGGCGGCCCGTCAGGAAGTCCAGGATCCAGTTGCAGAGGGAGGTGTTTAGTCCCAGGATCCTTAGCTTAGTGATGAGCTTAGAGGGCACTATGGTGTTGAATGCTGAGCTGTAGTCAATGAATAGCATTCTCACGTAGGTGTTCCTCTTGTCCAGGTGGGAAAGGGCAGTGTGGAGTGCAATAGAGATTGCATCATCTGTGGATCTGTTGGGGTGGTATGCAAATTGGAGTGGGTCTAGGGTTTCTGGGATAATGCTGTTGATGTGAGCCATGACCAGCCTTTCAAAGCACTTCATGGCTACAGACGTCAGTGCTACGGGTCGGTAGTCATTTAGGCAGGTTATCTTAGAGTCCTTGGGCACGGGGACTATGGTGGTCTGCTTGAAACATGTTGGTATTACAGACTCAGTCAGGGACATGTTGAAAATGTCAGTGAAGACACTTGCCAGTTGGTCAGCACATGCTCGGAGTACACGTCCTGGTAATCCTTCTGGCCCTGCGGCCTTGTGAATGTTGACCTGCTTAAAAGTCTTACTCACATCGGCTACGGAGAGCGTGATCACATAGTCATCCGGAACAGCTGGTGCTCTCATGCATGCTTCAGTGTTGCTTGCCTCGAAGCGAGCATAGAAGTGGTTTAGCTCGTCTGGTAGGCTTGTGTCACTGGGCAGCTCGCAGCTGTGCTTCCCTTTGTAGTCTGTAATAGTTTTCAAGCCCTGCCACATCCGACGAGCGTCAGAGCCAGTGTAGTACGATTCAATCTTAGTCCTGTATTGACTCTTTGCCTGTTTGATGGTTCGTCGGAGGTCATAGCGGGATTTCTTATAAGCGTCCGGGTTAGAGTCCCGTTCCTTGAAAGCGGCAGCTCTACCCTTTAGCTCAGTGCGGATGTTTCCTGTAATCCATGGCTTCTGGTTGGGGTATGTACGTACGGTCACTGTGGGGACGACATCATCGATGCACTTATTGATGAAGCCAGTGACTGATGTGGTGTATTCCTCAATGCTGTCTGAAGAATCCCGGAACATGTTCCAGTCTGTGCTAGCAAAACAGTCCTGTAGCTTAGCATCTGCGTCATCTGACCACTTTTTTATTAACCGAGTCACTGGTGCTTCCTGCTTTAGTTTTTGCTTATAAGCAGGAATCAGGAGGATAGAGTTATGGTCAGATTTGCCAAATGGAGGGCGAGGGAGAGCTTTGTATGCGTCTCTGTGTGTGGAGTAAAGGTGGTCTAGAGTTTTTTTTCCTCTGGTTGCACATTTAACATGCTGGTAGAAATTAGGTAGAGCGGATTTAAGTTTCCCTGCATTAAAGTCCCCGGCCACTAGGAGCGCTGCATCTGGATGAGCGTTTTCCTGTTGATTAATGGCCTTGTACAACTCATTCAGTGCAATCTTAATGCCAGCATTGGTTTGTGGTGGTAAATAGACAGCTATGAAAAATATAGATGAAAACTCTCTTGGTAAATAGTGTGGTCTACAGCTTATCATAAGATACTCTACCTCAGGCGAGCAAAACCTCGAGACTTCCTTAGTATTTGATTTTGTGCACCAGCTGTTGTTTACAAATATACACAGACCACCACCCCTTGTCTTACCGTAGTCAGCCGTTCTGTCCTGTCGATGTAGCGTATAGCCTGCTAGCTGAATGTTATCATTGTCGTCGTTCAGCCACGACTCGGTGAAACATAAGATATTACAGTTTTTAATGTCCCGTTGGTAGGATAACCGTAACCTTAAGTCATCCACTTTATTTTCAAATGATTGAACGTTGGCTAATAGGATTGATGGAAGAGGCAGTTTACTCGCTCGCCGTCGGATCCTTACAAGGCACCCCGATCTACGTCCACGATATCTCCGTCTCTTCCTCACGCGAATGACGGGGATTTGGGCCTTGTCGGGTGTCTGTATGATATCCTTCGCGGCCGCCTCGTTGAAGAAAAAATCTTCGTCCAATACGAGGTGAGTAATCGCTGTCCTGATATCCAGAAGCTCTTTTTGGTTATAAGAGACGATGGCAGAAACATTATGTACAAAATAAATTACAAATAACGCGGAAAAACACACATAATAGTACAATTGGTTAGAGGGCTGTAAAACGGCAGCCATCTTCTCCGGCGCTGTTCTCTCACGAAGACTCAATAGCACATTTGAAGCCAAGGAAGTTTGTTAATCGGTTCAAGGAAATACACCTTGTGTAATCAAAACCATTGTTGGTAACATGATTGTCTTAAAAAAAAAAGTTTTATTTACACTAAGATTGACCACTAAGATTGCCATTCCCATTCAGTATAATGGGGGATCCTGTTTTCTGAAAACAATGCCTGCAGTACCGCGGTCGGCCTTGAAATTAATGGTTTCAACGAGAGGGGGCAGTCGATATTCTCTGATCCCCCCCCCCCCCCCTCACACACACACACACACACACACACACACACACACACACACACACACACTTTCCCCCTTCATTCAGTCACACAGAAATATGCACTTGGGGCTCTCTCTCTTTCCCTTGGGAACTGATTCTCTAGAGGAACAGCATTGTGGCTAAACACTGGTCAATTCACTCTGAGGAGGAAATAGACGTTTTTCCCTCCTTTTTGCTGGAGAAAAAGCCTCAAGTCCCCAATTAAGGATGAAATATGTCCCCTGTGACATGCCGTCATCACACAAGCATTTCCAAAACAGCCCAAAGACTCTGGAAACGTTTCTATTTATAGAAGGGAGTGTTGGTGAGTGTGTGTGTGTGTATGTATGTATGTGAATTAGTCAGCATAGGACTAAAGCTCTGGCCAAACACACGCACACACACACACACACACACACACAGACAGACAGACACAGGAGGGAGTCAGCTCATGTGACATCCATTAAACCTGGACCAAACTGATTAGCAGCATGTGGCTCCAATTCCAATAGCAAATAACAGCAACAACACTGTAATAGCCCTGATGCTTTCAGGTAGTAGTTTACAATGAAGGCAGGAACTACTGTACGTTGTGCAATTCATAAGTGTGGTAGCACTTTTTTAAAATCCATTTAACTCGGTCTGGAGTTTTACCTGGTCTGTTCCCATGGTCAGGGAAAAACTCCTGTTCACTACCTATGAATACTGTATAATCAATTATTTGGAAACTGAAGGAATGGGATGTGTATCAGACAGTGGTCATCATTCCAGCCCAATCCACAATCCTGGAATAGTTCAGGAATGTATTCTTCCTTCCTCCCTTGAAGTAGCTTAGGCCTATGGGGTGGCAGATGGCCTAGCGGTTAGAGCGTTGGATCAGTAACTGAAAGGTTACTAGTTTGAAACCCTGAGCAGAAAAATCTGCTGATGCGCCTTTGAGCAAGGCACTTAACCCTAATTGCACCATGGTCATCGTTGATAATGGCAGACCCTGGCTGTGATCCCACCCTCCGACGGTGTCTCAGGGGGATTTGGGATATGCAAAAAAAAACATTTCCAATTCACACATGCTTATTAATACACACTTGTACATGTGTGAAATGGTGCATGTTGTGCACCAAATTACTATACGTCCCTGACATAAGGATAGGTGAAAGCTATGTGATGGAAGCCTTGCAGATGGTGACACCTACACCACTAACTCTAACACAGGGTTCATGGGGTCCTGTTTCGCTTCAAGGAGGGGCTGGCTGCCTCATTTCCTGTCCACAATTACATGGATGATTGGATCCCTCAAAGGCATTTCCAGGAAAGCCCTCAAACATGACTGCCATGTAATAGGCCTGTTATATGAGGAGAGCTCTCTCTCTTTTCTCTTCTCTTTCCTCTTCTCTTCTCTCTCTCTCTTCTCTCTCTCTCTCTCTCTCTCTCTCTCTCTCTCTCTCTCTCTCTCTCTCTCTCTCTCTCTCTCTCTCTCTCTCTCTCTCTCTCTCTCTCTCTCTCTCTCTCTCTCTCTCTCTCTCTCTCTTCTTTCTCCCTCTCTCTTTCCCTCTCTACGGCTTTGCCTTCTCTCCACTGTTTGAGAGGTATCATTTCTAGAGATGTAGAGATTTCTTTGAACCACAGTTGGTGATGAGTCCACCAGTTGGCCAGCACTCCATCCCTCTCAGGGTAATTAAGAAGGCAGAACAGAGATGCACAGTGAGCTGCTGTTCACTAGTTATCATACACTGCTACACTGCCGTAGCTGCATGTTGTGCACCCTATTCAACATAATACTAGAACTCAGGCAATTGATCAGAATGGGTTTTGAACAACAATTGTGACTTTTATGAAACTGATGTTTGTAACAATCCTGTTGCTGGTTGCAGTTATCTGCTTGAGCTCACTATTTATTAAATTGTGTACATCTCTTATGTCCCTGTCAGTGGTAGGCCATAATCAGCAGTGTGTGCATGTGTGTCGGGGGTTTTACCCCATCAAATCATGGCCAGTGTTGAGTCAAGCAGGGCCTCCCTGCTGTCCTAAACGCCTCTAGTCTGCTCTTTTATAAAGAACTGACTCCATTGTTTCATGTCAAGCCAAACTACTCAGAGGAGTTCAGTTGTGATTTATAACTGATCTGTCTGAGGAAAAAACGATTGCGTAAATTAGGGCTGTGTGTTTGGAGTTTGGCAGACTCCAGAGCCTGTTCTCAACAGAGTCCTCTGTGCAAGGCAACTGTAATCCTTCGGGCTGTGGTATCCCCTTATTTTCCCCTGACCCTTCTCAATGGCACTATAGCAAAGTTCAGCCAACGTTTGAGACCAGCAGTTCAGACTATGGATTCACTTAGGCCTATTTGGAAATTATTGGCTATATCAATAACCAATAGTTCTGAATGAACCCATCAGTTTATACTGTAACAATAGAGTTGTACCTTCTGAATGAGTTTGCAGTGCCAGATCCTCCTGTTAATGGCCCTGACACATCACTGGCTGAGTGGACTGATGTGTGAGCATGGAGGACAGATGAAACAGCTGGTTTCCATGACGACTCGGCCAAATTTACACTGTCCTCAGTCCTGTCCATCGGGACGACCAATTAAAACATTTTATTGACACCCTTGATAAAGATTAGCAAATATTACTGTATAACATTAATTATTCAAATACTGAGCTATATTGTATGCGCAAAAAAATTGGGAAAATATATTATTTTACACTAATACAATTGCTCAGAGAAAGATATTTTGTTTAAAAATGAACAATTTGTTTAGAAAGCAATAATTAAAATACTGATTCTCATTTCGACACCAAAGAGCTCTCTTTTTATGTAATCTGACCAAAGCACCGGTTCCAATCCAAGTGCAAATGCCGTTTAGCAAACTCCATTTGTTGGATTACGTGAAAATAGAGCTGTTTGGCCACGCAGAAAAGAACCCCATACCTTCTGTAAAATATGGTGGTGGAACTTTGATGTGATGGGGCTATATTGCTTCCACTGGTCCTGGGGCCCTTGTTAAGGTCAACGGCATCATGAACTTTACTCAGTATTCTGTATGGTCCAAGATCCCTCCCAATGTGTTCTCCAACAGGTTCATTATTCTCGCAAGGTGAGGTATTAAAAGTTCTTGAAAATAGGGTGTCAATAATGTTTGTTAAATTAAATCTCTTTCTCTGAGCAATTGTATTAGTATCAAATAATATAATTTCCCCAAAAGATTTAGCATACAATACAGCTCAGTATTTGAGTTATTTATTTTATACAGTTATTTTTCCTTATCTTTACAAGGGTGTCAATAATTTCGGACCTCAACTGTATAGATACACTGAGTGTACAAAACATTATGAACACCTGATCTTTCCATGACATAGACTGACCAGGTGAATCCAGGTGAAAGCTATGATCCCTTATTGATATCACTTGTTAAATCCACTTCAATCAGTGTATATGAAGGGTAGGAGACTGGTTAAAGAAGGATTTTTAAGCCTTAAGACAATTGAGACATGGATTGTGTACGTATTCAGAGGGTGAATGGGCAAAACAAAAGATGTAAGTGCCTTTGAACGGGGTATGGTAGTAGGTGCCAGGTGCACCGGTTTGTGTCAAGAACCGCAACACTGCTGGGTTTTTCACGCTCAACAGTTTCCCGTGTGTATCAAGAATGATCCACCACCCAAAGGACATCCAGCCAACTTGACACAACTGTGGGAAGCATTGGAGTCAACATGGGCCAGCATCCCTGTGGAACGCTTTCGACACCTTGTAGAGTCCATGCCCCGATGAATAGAGACTGTTCTGAGGGGGGGTTGCAACTCAATATTAGGAAGGTGTTCTAAATGTTTTGTACACTCAGTGTAATATCGTGATATGTAATTGTATCAATTATTTCCCCCCATCCCTATCTCTCTGTCTTTCCCTCTCTCTGTCTGCGACTGTCTCCTTCTCTCCTTCTCTTTCCCTCACCCTTGGGGACTGGCTTGGAGTGGCCATCTGTTATGTGATGATGCCACAAGACTCTCTTACATTCAGAGGGTTTTGATGAGATCATTTGAACAATCCCGTCAATTTTGGGACGCGTTTGAGAGAACATGAAAGAGTTTGGAGAAGGTTGCTGTTGTGGGGCGAGATTTTAAGACGTGCGAGTGAGTAGAAGATAATGCACACAGACGTGTGCGTGTGCGCATTGAACATGTGTGTGTGTCGTCAACAACATGTGTGAGCAGTTAACACTTAAGACCTGTCAACCTAATGACGGGGAATAGAAAACTCACATAGATTCAAAGCATGGTCTGATGTCTGGGGTTTGAGCAGTCAGATCACTGCATTCTGATAGACATGTGTAATCATGCTGTAACACGCAATGATGGCCTAATCATACTATAACACGCAATGATTACATCATCCTTCACGCAATTAATAGCCTACAGTCTACAGTTCACGATCACAGCAGAACGTCTAGGCAAATCTCTGTATACACACTAGCTTGTAACTCTTCCACACAAACAAGTCTCTTACTCAATCTCTTTTATTTACCAGAGGATGGGGAAAGAGGGAGGGAAGGGGGATCAGATATTAAGTGGATGGCTTTAAACCACGAGTGGGTGGATTGAGAGAAGGAGGAAAGGATGGAGAGATTGAGAAATAGATATTAAGAGGAGAAGAGTGGGAGACATTCCTTACTGAGGCACTGTATATTATTTACTTAGAGGAGAGGAGGATGGATGAGAACTGGATAGAGAGATGGAAGGGCTGATAAACTTTAGATATGTTCCTGACTCAGTCGCTTGTCTTCTTTACGCAGGAGATGGGATGGAGTGATGACACAGAGAGAGAGAGAGATAAATGGCAGATTAAACGTGAGATACGTTCCCTGCTCAGTCTCTCATCTCCTACTTCCACTATTTCCTTTTTCCTCTCTAGCACTACTATGTGTAGTCTCTTGTCATAGCATGGATCATTTTATCTTTCTCTAATGTTTTTAGAGGTCATTATCACCGACTCACATCTCCAACCTTCTGTCTCCGTCAGGCTCCAAGGAATGTGTGTGTAGGAGTGTGTGTGTATTTTTAGAAAGGGAGAGAAGTAGAGGATAAATAATGCAGGAACAACAGTCTGATTGAACGAGTGTGTCTGATATCAAAGATAGACATGGCAAATGAAATGTAAGCCTTGTGAGGCTTAGAGTTCTGTGTGTGTGTATGCACACTGATCTCACTCTTCTAGAATGTTCTCAGTCCACCGGCACAATGCAATTTATTGTTGAGAAGAGGGTGAGACAGGAGGGAGAGAGAGAGATAGGATGAAGTGGGAGAAAAACATAGACCCTTCACTCTTACCTGTCCTCATCTCACCCTCACCTAGAATCTCTTCGCTGTGTGTATGTGTGTGCTCGCATGTCAGTGAGAGGACTTGGCCATGGTGTACTGGCTGTCTTGTCTGTATGTCTGTAGTGCCTGCCTGTCTCAGTGCTAAATCGAGGTTAGCCAGGAATGCATGAGTAAGTCGCACGCTAGGCTACAGATCGCCTAACATGGCTGTGACAGTGACTGTGTCTACTGCTCATTATATTCATCATCCTAGATGTATCGCAAAGTGTGGTTTATGTTGATTGGTCTGAATCACAAGCTGTATGAATGGGTGAGCGAGATAGATATTCACTGTTATAAGTCTAACTACCTCCAGAGCCCACACCACATCTAATAACAATGTCACTTATTTGGACCCAAAATCGTCCTTTGGACACAGCCGCTGTCACTATATGGTTTTGCTCAGAAACACGTCTTTAACCACAGTATCCCTCTCTGTGTAATCGCTGCTGTCCCAACCTGAAAGCCCACACATCTAAAGCTTTGGTGGCATACAAATGTGTGTGTGCAGGACTCTAGACTAACTTTTTCCACTGGTGGCATTGGTGCTACCAACCTTTTCTGTTGATTACACCAGCACATGATTTGGTCGCACCAATTTTCTACTACTGCGTACCAATAATGAATTGACCCATGTCCCATAATGTACCTGCATTCCATACAGAATCAGGCTAATAATGGCTAGCCATCTTTTAAATTAGCATGCCCTTGTGTTCTTACATTGATTTGGATAGATTTACTCAGGGTTCAACGCAGGGTTAATTAATATATTAACAGAACATGCAAGTCGAATTCTTACCGAATTCTGATGTGCACTTTAAAGATGTTAGAATAACTGTCCACATTTACTTTCCCCCAGCCAACAAGACAACTAACGAACAGCAAAATCACCAGCCTACATCAATCTACTATCCCACATAGTAGAAAAGGTATCTTATTCTATTGGTCAGCTTGTCTAGAAAGAAATATCCTTTTCCAAACAGACTCTGGGACAGTTGTAGGACGATAGATCCCAAATTCATACAACCAGTAGTTCTAGGCTACATTAAAAAAACATTAAAAAGCAATGAGTCTGATGCAACAGATCAGAACGTTTTGCTTAACATTTTGATAAACTATTAATTCTTCACATTATAATAGCACCAATGTGCACAAGGCAGTAGGCTACACACAAATGTTGGTTTCATAATGCAATTAGCTGGAAAACACTGTTGTCAAAAGGGCACAGCACATGCAAGCGGTTTCAGGTGACAGAGATGAAAGCATCCGTTAGAAATGTAGAAAGAGGGGAGATCTAATATGCAACAACTAGCATGGGTTGCTAATATGACTAGGATTGTGCCTTTGGCTACTGGACAATGAAAGAAAGTTGATATATAAAAAATGGCCTCCGCGGATATGATCTGATTTTGGCTAGGCTACTTTGAAGCAAAGTAAGACATGCCTCATAATATGTATTAAAACGTTCAGGTTTCAAACAATTAAGTATATGTTTTCAAAATGCATACTGCCTCCAGCTCATTGCAAAGTGGTGTGTGACGCGCTGATGAAGCCTGCCTTCCGTTGCCTATTGGCATGTTCACGTGCTAGTCGGAACTCCGAAATTTCCAAATTGCTAACTGGTTGTAGTTATACACGTGCCGCGTTCAACCAGTTAGAAAATGTATGTTTCCTAGTTCCTACTAGCATGTGAACGCAGCATATGCATCTGCTGTTTGAGATGCTGTAGCAGCAGCTCTCGTGCTCTCTGACAGATTTTCCACTCAAAGGCTCTGTATCTGTATGCTGTACGCGTGTGATAAATAAGATACATAACGAATATACAGTCGTGGTCAAAAGTTTTGAGAATGACACAAGCATTGGTCTTCACAAAGTTTGCTGCTTCAGTGTTTTTAGATATTTTTGTCAGATGTTACTATGGTATACTGAAGTATAATTACAAGCATTCCATACGTGTCAAAGGCTTTTATTGACAATTACATTACATTTATGCAAAGAGTCAATATTTGCAGTGTTGACCCTTCTTTTTCAAGACCTCTGCAATCCACCCTGGCATGCTGTCAATTAACTTCTGGGCCACATCCCGACTGATGGTAGCCCATTCTTGCATAATCAATGCTTGGAGTTTGTCAGAATTTGTGGGTTTTTGTTTGTCCACCCGCCTCTTGAG
This sequence comes from Coregonus lavaretus, assembly GCF_964263955.1. Taxonomy (NCBI): domain Eukaryota; kingdom Metazoa; phylum Chordata; class Actinopteri; order Salmoniformes; family Salmonidae; genus Coregonus; species Coregonus lavaretus. The sequence continues at coordinate 28,481,037 of NC_139992.1, read as the reverse complement.
GATTGACCACAAGTTCTCAATGGGATTAAGGTCTGGGGCCATGGACCAAAAATGTTGATGTTTTGTTCCCCAAACCACTTCGTTATCACTTTTGCCTTATGGCAAGGCGCTCCATCATGCTGGAAAAGGCGTTGTTCGTCACCAAACTGTTCTTGGATGGTTGGGAGAAGTTGCTCTCGGAGGATGTGTTGGTACCATTCTTTATTCATGGCTGTGTTCTTAGACAAAATTGTGAGTGAGCCCACTCCCTTGGCTGAGAAGCAACATGAATGGTCTCAGGATGCTTTACTGTTGGCATGACACAGGACTGATGGTCCTCAGCAGTCCAATCCCTGTACCTTTTGCAGAATATCAGTCTGTCCTTTATGTTTTTCCTGGAGAGAATTAGCTTCCTCGCTGCCCTTCTTGACACCAGGCCATCCTCCAAAAGTCTTCGCCTCACTGTGCGTGCAGATGCACTCACACCTGCCTGCTGCCATTCCTGAGCAAGCTCTGCACTGGTGGTGCCCCGATCCCGCAGCTGAATCAACTTTAGGAGACGGTCCTGGCGCTTGCTGGACTTTCTTGGGCACCCTGACGCCTTCTTCACAACAATTGAACCTCTCTCCTTGAGTTTCTTGATGATCCGATAAATGGTTGATTTAGGTGCAATCTTACTAGCAGCAATATCCTTGCCTGTGAAGCCCTTTTTGTGCAAAGGAATGATGACGGCATGTGTTTCCTTGCAGGTAATCATGGTTAACAGAGGAAGAACAATGATTTCAAGCACCACCCTCCTTTTAAAGCTTCCAGTCTGTTATTCTAACTCAATCAGCATGACAGAGTGATCTCCAGCCTTGTCCTCGTCAACACTCTCACCTGTGTTAATGAGAGAATCACTGACATGATGTCAGCTGGTCCTTTTGTGGCAGGGCTAAAATGCAGTGGAAATGTTTTTTGGGGATTAAGTTCATTTTCATGGCAAAGAGGGACTTTGCAATTAATTGCAATTAATCTGATCACTCTTCATAACATTCTGGAGTATATGCAAATTGCCATCATAAAAACTGAGGCAGCAGACTTTGTGAAAATTAATATTTGGGTCATTCTCAAAACTTTTGACCACGACTGTACTGTAAACACAAGCCAATTTCATTCTACTAAATTATGCAAATGTCCTATAGACCGATAAGTATGACCAGTCAAATGTATTTCCATTGACTGGTATTTCCATCAATGAATAGGCTAAAAAGCATTATTTCTCAATGGTATTATTTCTTCTTCCCCCGGACAATTGGCCAATGGCAATTTTATTAATCAGCTTTTAAATATTTTTAATCGGCCAAAAAACGGCTATTACCCACTAACGAAAACCTTTTTTTTTTTTACTGGCAGTTTATAAATGCATTGGGGTGCATACTTTCTCTCTACATTCAGCTAGTAATAGGCTACATTTGGTTATTAATTAATTATGTATTAAAAACTGTATGATATAATTTAGCAATGTAAGACATTATTCTATTCTTTAGGCCTGTCATTTTAAGATGATTCTTTTTACATTTTAAAATAGACGTTGCCCCTTTAAGACAGACTGCTTTTCAAAAGAGATTCAGTTTCAATATCTCTACAGTAGGCTAGACAAGACAAATGGTAGATTTCTTTTTGTAGCTTTCTTTTTGTAGACTATCAACCATAGCCAGTAGACATTTTTTTCCAGTGATAAATAAGACAACTGAGATGGTAGCCTATGATTCAAAAAGTAAGCTATTAGGGATGTAACAATTCACCAATACGCATAGGTTCCCATTCAAATGTTTATGATATCAAGTGCATCAGTCCCCTGACCCCAATCCAAATGTAGCATGCATTGGCCAGAAAATCGATTCAAACATTACAAATCGCCAGTTCACTATTTATTTATTTCTCATATTAAATTCTTTCTACCTTCCAAAAATACAGTACCTCTCATCTTTTGTGTCGACTGATGTGTCTTCTCCTTCAGTGTTGAACTGCATGTAACTGTGTTGACAGTCATTGATCTACAAGTCATTTTGTATGCCGAACAACCCCAGGCAAGCTTCGCGCGCTGACCAAAGCGAGGTAGGAGGCCTGTTCTTGATCTTGCACCTTCAGCATTCAAATTCTAAAATGGCGTGCATGATGTTGGTTTATTAGTTTAGTGACAACCTATGTAATTTGCTAGGTTATTGTTATCTATGCGCTGATGAAAATTGTGTTTTACCAGAATAAATGTAAGCTACCAGAGACACAACTCTCATCTGTCTATACCTGCTGAATGGGGCTTACAATAGGTTTTATTTTGTTGTTCAGGTTCACCATCAGAAATAGTTTTGCTTCAAACAATCAGTGGATATGGTCATTTTTAGATATACAGGATAAAGTTGATAATTTCATAACGAAGACAGCAATAGCTTTTGCGAGGCACACTGCATAGCTGAAGCAAGAGGAGAAGAGAAGATCACTCCGTAAAAACGTCCAAACGGTCAAAACCATTTGATTTTGAGATGGGGGTGAAATCCAAAGTGGTGCTATATATTTATTGGCTATGTCATAGCTACAGTTGAAGTCAGAAGTTTACATACACCTTAGCCAAATACATTTAAACTCAGTTTTTCACAATTCCTGACATTTAATCCTAGTACAAATTCCCTGTTTTAGGTCAGTTAGGATCACCACTTTATTTTAAGAATGTGAAATGTCAGAATAATAGAAGAGAGAATGATTTATTTCAGCTTTTATTTCTTTCAACACATTCCCAGTGGGTCAGAAGTTTACATACACTCAATTAGTATTTGGTAGCATTGCCTTTAAATTGTTTAACTTGTGTCAAACGTTTCGGGTAGCCTTCCACAAGCTTCCCACAATAAGTTGGGTGAATTTTGGCCCATTCCTCCTGACAGAGCTGGTGTAACTGAGTCAGGTTTGTAGGCCTCCTTGCTCGCACACGCTTTTTCAGTTCTGCCAACAAATTTTCTATAGGATTGAGGTCAGGGCTTTGTGGTGGCCACTCCAATACCTTGACTTTGTTGTCCTTAAGCCATTTTGTCACAACTTTGGCAGTATGCTTGGGGTCATTGTTCATTTGGAAGACCCATTTGCGACCAAGCTTTAACTTCCTGACTGATGTTTTGAGATGTTGCTACAATATATCCACATAATTTTCTTTCCTCATGATACTATCTATTTTGTGAAGTGCACCTGTCCCTCCTGCAGCAAAGCACCCCCACAGCATGATGCTGCCACCCCCGTGCTTCACTGTCGGGATGGTGTTCTTCGGCTTGCAAGCCTTCCCCTTTTTCCTCCAAACATAACAATGGTCATTATGGCCAAACAGTTATATTTTTGTTTCATCAGACCAGAGGACAATTCTCCAAAAAGTACGATCTTTGTCCCCATGTGCAGTTGCAAACCGTAGTCTGGCTTTTTTATGGCGGTTTTGGAGCAGTGGCTTCTTCATTGCTGAGCGGCCTTTCAGGTTATGTCGATATAGGACTCGTTTTATTGTGGATATAGATACTTTTGTACCTGTTTCCTCCAGCATCTTCACAAGGTCCTTTGCTGTTGTTCTGGGATTGATTTCCACTTTTCGCACCAAAGTACGTTCATCTCTAGGAGACAGAACACGTCTCCTTCCTGAGTGGTATGACGGCTGCGTGGTCCCATGGTGTTTATACTTGCGTACTACTGTTTGTACAGATGAACGTGGTCCCTTCAGGCGTTTGGAAATTGCTCCCAAGAATGAACCAGACTTGTGGAGGTCTACAATTTTTTGTCTTGGCTGATGTCTTTTGATTTTCCCATGATGTCAAGCAAAGAGGCACTGAGTTTGAAGGTAGGCCTTGAAATACATCCACAGGTACACCTCCAATTGACTCAAATGATGTCAATTAGCCTATCAGAAGCTTCTAAAGCCATGACATGGAATTGTGTCAACTTATTGTATGTAAACTTCTAACCCACTGGAATTGTGATACAGTGAATTATAAGTGAAATAATCTGTCTGTAAACAATTGTTGGAAAAATTACTTCTGCCAAAACTATAGTTTGTTAACAAGAAATTTGTGGAGTGGTTGAAAAACAAGTTTTAATGACTCCAACCTAAGTGTATGTAAACTTTCGACTTCAACTGTAATTTGTAAACAATAAATATTGATACATTACTAGCTCAAACGCTTAATCTGCAAAAATGACAAGTTAATTAGTGGGTGTTGGTGATTTAAGAACCAAAGTGAGGGGGACAAAAAACATAGGCTTCATTGCCCCCCTAATCTGATAGTGGTAGTGGGGTGGTAGATGCCTAGTCTCCTTTATGGCTCAATTCAGGTGCCTTCATAGTACAAACAGTGAGGGAAAAAAGTATTTGATCCCCTGCTGATTTTGTACGTTTGCCCACTGACAAAGAAATGATCAGTCTATAATTTTAATGGTAGGTTTATTTGAACAGTGAGAGACAGAATAACAACAAAAAAATCCAGAAAAACGCATGTCAAAAATGTTATAAATTGATTTGCATTTTAATGAGGGAAATAAGTATTTGACCCCCTCTCAATCAGAAAGATTTCTCGCTCCCAGGTGTCTTTTATACAGGTAACGAGCTGAGATTAGGAGCACACTCTTAAAGGGAGTGCTCCTAATCTCAGTTTGTTACCTGTATAAAAGACACCTGTCCACAGAAGCAATCAATCAATCAGATTCCAAACTCTCCACCATGGCCAAGTGGAGAAGCAGAAATAGAGAGAGAGAGCGATTTCGTCATTTTTTTTCACTTTCAGTTTCACTTACATAGCTAGCAAATGCAGCTAGCTAGTTTAGCCTACTGAAACACCCTGCTCAAACAGAGGGATGCTATGTTAGCTAGCTGGCTATGACTTTCCAACACAACACTGGAACTCTTCCAAGTCAAGGTAAGCTTTTGGTATTACTAATTTATTGCCACTGGGGCCCGCCGGTGTAACTGCTTACTGACTGACTGTAACATTATTGCATGATTGTAGCCGGTTTACTAACTCATTAGTTCTATTAGCTCTGCTGACTATGACGTTACTTTAGCTAATATGGTGAAAACGATGTAGGCTGTGTGTAGCGGTTTGGCTTGGAAATGTTTTTTCACCTGGTCACATACAACTGATGTGTTGTGCATTGAAGTCCACAAGTGAAGGGAAGAGGTGAGAGAAGGAGAGCGCATAGGGCGTGGCTGCCATGAAAGTGAACTGTGTTTACGCGTGATCAGGGGTGTATTCATTCCGCCGATTCTGTTGAAAGATGTTTCTTAAACGGAAGCAAACGGAACAAAACGGGGATAAACATACCTGAATGTGTCCAACAGAAACTCTTGTTTGCAACTGTTGGACCAATGATTACACCCTATATTAGATAGATGCAGACAAGAGTGTGCAAGGCAGTACTGAATGTCAATGTGTCACTGTTTGTCACCTCAAATTTGTCTCTTGACCTGTGTCCACCTACATTTGAAACTTTCATTCATAGGCTAGATTGTAGCAACCTCATGATGGGTATAGGGACATTTTGAGTATCATGTAGTAGCCTAAACCTATCGATGTTACATTGAACTGGGTGAATGGAATATGAATGAGAGACATCTGATATGCTGTAATAGAAATAAGGCCATGCGCATGAAAAAAATGTGTCCTCCCTCATCTTAAACGGCACTGACCGCCACTGCTACAGACACCTCCCCTTTATTTTATATTTTTATATTTTTATTTCACCTTTATTTAACCAGTTAAGCCAGTTGAGAACAAGTTCTCTTTACAACTGCAACCTGGCCAAGATAAAGCAAAGCAGTGCGATAAAAACAACAAACACAGAGTTACACATGGAATAAACAAAACGTACAGTCAATAACACAATAGGAAATCTATATACAGTGTGTGCAAATGTAGTAAGTTATGGAGGTAAGGCAATAAATAGGCCATAGTGGGCAAAATAATTACAATTTAGTATTAACACTGGAGTGATAGATGTGCAAATAGAGATACTGGGGTGCAAAAGAGCAAAATAAATAACAATATAGGGATGAAGTAGTTGGGTGGGCTAATTTCAGATGGGCTGTGTACAGGTGCAGTGATCGGTAAGGTGCTCTGACAACTGATGCTTAAAGTTAGTGAGGGAGATAAGAGTCTCCAGCTTCAGAGATTTTTGCAATTCGTTCCAGTCATTGGCAGCAGAGAACTGGAAGGAATGGCGGCCAAATGAGGTGTTGGCTTTGGGGATGACCAGTGAGATATACCTGCTGGAGCGCAGACTACGGGTGGGTGCTGCTATGGTGACCAATGAGCTAAGATAAGGCGGGGATTTGCCTAGCAGTGATTTATAGATGGCCTGGAGCCAGTGGGTTTGACGAACATGTAGTGAGGACCAGCCAACAAGAGCGTACAGGTCACAGTGGTGGGTAGTGTATGGGGCTTTGGAGACAAAACGGATGGCACTGTGATAGACTACATCTAATTTGCTGAGTAGAGTGTTGGAGGCTATTTTGTAAATGACATCGCCGAAGTCAAGGATCGGTAGGATAGTCAGTTTTACGAGGGCATGTTTGGCAGCATGAGTGAAGGAGGCTTTGTTGCGAAATAGGAAGCCGATTCTAGATTTAACTTTGGAGATTGGAGATTCTTAATGTGAGTCTGGAAGGAGAGTTTACAGTCTAACCAGACACCTAGGTATTTGTAGTTGTCCACATACTCTAGGTCAGACCCGCCGAGAGTAGTGATTCTAGTCGGGTGGGCGGGTGCAAGCAGCGATCGGTTGAAGAGCATGCATTTAGTTTTACTAGTGTTTAAGAGCAGTTGGAGGCTACGGAAGCAGTGTTGTATGGCGTTGAAGCTCATTTGGAGGTATTTGTAGATGTTAAATATGAGAGTCACAAGTGCGCATCTGGCATTGAAGGAGGTAGTGTCATGGTGCGTTCGTAACCAAGTGGGAATTTACCACATACAACTGGGAAAAATCTACTTGAACGGCCCTCAAACTGGTAATTACCAATGGGAAGTTGTCTATTATTCTGAGCACCCACTTCTCCCACATGGTGACCTCTGACGTTACCTTTTAAGGAAATGGCCCCTAAAACAGCATTTTCGGCAGTAAAATGCAACAACAAAACAATATTTATAAAACGCTATCTATTAATATGGTTTTTGAAATCTAGAATTTGTTTAGAAGCATGATAGAGGTACTTTTAGTTTATGGTTGACACAGCTTGTTGGCCATTAGCCAATCAGCATTTCTCAACAAGTTCAAATCACTTAAAAGCATCCGACTGGCATTTAAGACTTCACAACTGTTGTGAATGCTGAACATTGTGAATGGCATTTAATTTTTGCGCTGTACCCGAACCGAACCGTGACCCCAAAATCGCAATAGGTATAGAACTGTGGGTTTGGTGAACCGTTACACCCCTAACACACATACACACACACACACTGAAGTCAGATCAGACAGATCCAGCTCAGGAGCTCCATCAGCATCGTATCGCATCGAACCGAATCGCATCGATTTCAAACTAAAATGTCCTGTATCGTATCGGAGCCCATGTATCTAGAAAAGTATCAAATCATCTTAAAAGGGAAAGATGCACATCCCTATAAGTTACTTCATCTAACATATCCAGGGAATGCATGATTGATATTTTGATGTCGAAATAGGATCCAGAATTATCAGATTTATTTTTGGACATCTTTGTGCATATTGGCCGAGGCTATATTATTCACCACCTGAGGAAGTGGGAACTCAAAACACTTAGCTAGATTGGCAACTTTAAATATGAGCATGTTGCTAGATAGCTAATTGTAGGCTAATTGATTAATCTATCAGTAAATGTAATGTCCTACAAAAACTTTCCAGCGCTAGGCCTATACAGGCTACTTGATGTAGGCCTATTCACCACAAATGGCGCACTCCGTTCCACGGGACTCATTAAACCCATATACTATGTAGCACAGGAGGTTGGTGGCACCTTAATTGGGGAGAACAGGCTCGTGGTAATGGCTGGAGCGGAATAGGTGGAATGGTATCAAATAAATCAAACACATGGTTTCCACGTGTTTGATGCCATTCCATTTGCTCCATTCCGGCAATTATTATGAGCCGTTCTCCCCTCAGCAGCCTCCTGTGCTGTGTAGCCCACTCCAGTTGTAAAGTAGTGCTATGAACTCAATATTGAGAGGTGAGAAATAAATTATATAATATACTCACAGCAAGCCGTGGCTATCCTCTCTGTAACTAGAACAACAGAAGTTTCTTTGAAAACTGCCTTTTTTCCCGCAATTGCATTTTGAGCAACGGTCATATTGTTGTGCTTATTAGAATGCACCTCTCTCCTCCTCCGTGCACAAGGGAGTGGCTCACTCACACAGCAGCCAATAGCGAAACAGGGACATTTCTGATCAATTGCAAATTACTGTTTGTTTCACTGGCAACCTAGCGACCAATAAAATATTGGTTTCGCACTGGCAAGTCAAATGTTCGCAAATGCGAGTGTGTGTTTGTTTGTGTATGTGTCCATGCTAACGTGTGTTTCTAAGGGACTGAGAGTGTTTAAGGAGAGAGCAGGGGTAATGGTCCGTAAGTGAGGACAGTAGCTATGAGTACAGGCCTGAGGTCAGCAGCACTACACTGCTGCGTATATGAACACATTGTGGTCACAGTGGCCCTACACACTCACTCAGCCATGGAAATCATTATAGAGACTACTCTCTTGGCTACAACAGAGGAATCTGCAGCCCTTAAACTATATTACATTACAGGGTACAGATGGACTGGTTCCAATGTCCTTAGATAACCTCCTTTGCCCTCCGATCTCTTTCCCTATGTGACCTCTGATCTGATAGGATAGATTACTCTAATATGGTAGAGCCCCTACTCTTAGCCTAGGTGGCATTTCCACCACGAATCCTGTTGTGGTCGGTCAGTGGGTGTCACTGACCTCTCGCGGTCCTGCTCCAGTAGACAGGTGAGGTCGTCGCTGCGCTGCAGGAGGGCACGGTGCTGCTGGTCCTGCTCCTCCAGCCTGCAGAGGGCACCACTGTGGGAGCACTCCACCTGCAGCAGCTGCTCCAGCATCCGCCTGTAGCTCTGCTTTCCAGTCTCCACCAGCCGGTCCAGCTAACACAGAGAGAGAAAGGGACATGAAGACAGGGCTGAAGACTCCGTGGCTCTAATTGCGTTGTTGGAAACGGGCAATGGGTCAATGGTTTATCATTAGCTATCTACTGCAAAACCCATGCCTCAAAGCCTATACAAGCCTAAGTGTGACTGGTGGTTTTAATAGAGACAGTGGCTGTGTTTTCAATCTTAGTGTTTATCTCCTGTTACTTCAGCCATGGGTTTCTCGTAGACATCCTGCTGTGGGGCCTCCTGGGCCTCAGAAGCCTGGGCCTGGAGTGAGTCTCTTTGCAGGGCCCGTAGCACCTCTCCTGGGGTAACAAAGCCATACTGAGCCTCCACCAGAGCCAGATCCATCTTCTCTGCTTTCAGGACTGCGATCACCTCGTCTCTGGCCTGGTAGGATGGACAGATATAATAAAAAAGGAGGGATGAAGAATGATAGAGATGAAAAAGAGATTGCACTCCCAAGTCTTTCCTATACAGCTACGGTGTAGGCTGTGTGTGTGTCACGCTCTGCGAGGCATGTCTAGGAGGGTTTTACTCATGGTTTTAGTTACAGTCACAATAGGCTCCTCTGTTAGAGTCTGATTCATTCTGTCTCCTCTACAGCTCGTCTACAGCTGGGCTCAACTCAGTTTGGAGAAAATCTCCTATTGACGACGTCAATGTGCAATGTAACACTCGCATTTGTGCATATAAGGCTTTGGCACTAGTGTGGTTTTGAACATGGCCAAGTCTAAGCTATAGGCTACTAGCCCCGTACGACCATCCTGATCTCGTTATCTTACAGAGCACAGCGGATCAAACATCTACTATAAACCTAGATCCAGAAGTACTAGAATACATCTGTTCTGTCCTGTCCTCACCTGCAGCTCTCCCTCCATTATACTGAGGAGGAACACAAGGTCATCCCTGGACAGGTCTTTCCCCCTCTCTCCCCCCATGCTGTCCCTCAGGACGGTGCCCTTGAGGGGGTCGAGGTGAGCCACAGAGTTCTGTGAACCGTCGCTGTTCCGGGCAGCCATGTTGGGGCTGTTGCTATGGGAACGCATCTGTGGATACACCTGGGAAGAAGAGCGAGGGAGATATTTATGGACATGGAGAGGTAGTACAAGAGTGGCAGAGAAGAATAGGGAGGTTAGTGCAGTGACAATGGATGGTGATATCATTTGAAGCTGAGCACTCAAATAGGCCTATTTCTTGTTTGAATTACATTTTACATTTTAGTCATTTAGCAGACGCTCTTATCCAGAGCAACTTACAGGAGCAATTAGGGTTAAGTGCCTTGTTCAAGGGCACATCGACAGATTTTTCACCTAGTCGGCTTGGGGATTAGAACCAGCGACCTTTCGGTTACTGGCACAACGCTCTTAACCACTAAGCTACCTGCCGCCCCCACATCAATCAATGAACAAGTGCTTTGTGTGTATCAGTTATATCTTTGATGACTCTATTACAGCTAATGTAAACTGTTAGGCACCTTGTCATAACCAGCCGCCCAGGGCTAAAAAGATAGCTTTAGCATGTTTGCTTATGTTGCTTAAGTCACCCTTAGGTCATCTCATAGTTTCTCTATTAGCACATAAATGACTGGGAGGTCTGGCTGACAGCTTGGCAAGCATAAGGAGCGTGCCAGAGACCAAGGGCTTAATTACTGACCATATGAGGAGATTAACCATGTGTGTGTGCGTCTATGTGTAGTGTGTGTGTTCTCAACACTGACAGGTTACAGCAACAGCAAACAATGCTGGTCCAACCGCAGAAGATCCTATTAAGTAGGATATCTAGGCCTAATAGTATCTCTGCACATCCCAATCTATGAGAGAATCGTTTTAATACCCAGCCAAAGCATTCAAACTATATTCAGGACAGCTGTGTGTGTCCCAAACCTAGCCAGTAAGTGGGCACATACACAGAAAGCACACGTATGCATTATGCACACAAGATAGGCCTGCTAACACACATGCATGTACACAAACAAAAAAATACACTAGAAACAGGGCAAGTGTTTTCAGAGTTCTACAACAGTGAGAGATGAGTCAGATGTTCCAACACAAGAATGGGGGAGTGAGGATTTAGGCTACAGCTAGATGTTGACATCAAAACAGCCCATCTTTCTAAACAAGAGAAACACAGCTAGTACAGCAGGAACAAACCGAATGGTTTATAGGAAAGGTGGATTATAGGTTATAGGAAAGGTGGTTGTGTGTGTCTGCGTACGTGCGTGCGTGTGCGTGTGTGTCTGTGTGTGTGTGTCAGAGCTGTCTGTCTATCTGAGTTGTTATCCTCTCCGTATCAATTACTAAGACAGATGGCGCTATCTGGACAGAAAAGTCTAAATGGAATCTTTGAAACTTCCCAACTCTGACATCACCCCATTGAAATTGAAATGTAAAAGGTTTAGGGTTAGGTAAGGGTTATGGTTAAGGTTAAGGTTAGGGTTAGGTAAGGGTTATGCTTAAAGTTAGGGTAAAGGTAGGGGTTAGGGTTATCGTTTAGGGTAGAGATGTCCCAAGGATCTCAGATAGCAGTAGCCCAATCTGGACTCCCTTTCCTTTCTGGCCTGCATCGCTCCACTCGTTTACTGGGATGGAAGGAATGATAAAGTAACACAGAGGCCTTTTATAAGGTCCCATTATTACAGCAAGGAATTCCAACCTACGACTCACAGCCGCAAACGTGAGCCCATAACCCACACACATACACACACACACACACACACACACACACACACACACACACACACACACACACACACAGGTACCATCTTGGAGGACACACACAGCTGAGGTCTACACACACACACACACACACACCACTCATGCCTACATTGTGAGCAGACATATTTTGAGGTTTTGAGCTGAACACCTTTACAGGGTATGATAATAGAAATGATATTGTGGGTTTATTTTGGCTGATATGTTCTACTGACTTGATCTTTGTTTTCCTTTGGACTAGTTCATGTTCTCTTGTCCCGTCCATCCTGCTAGCCACTACGTGCACTTCTCTGTTACCTATGCCTAATGATGACAGACACTTAGGTCTGCATGCACACACAGCACTTAAGCTAGGCCTAAGTGCTCATCTGAACACACTCACAGATATGCACTCATGCTTACACACTTATGGACATAGGCTTAATCTCTTAGACAAATGTAGACTAATTTGCGCATACACAACACACACCTAATTGTAAGTGCCCAGTACATGTCCAGTGTCAGCGCCGGTCATAGACCCAGTTGAGGGCTTTCCCTTGGCAAACAGACTGGCAGCGCCATGTGCCCATTGGCTCCTTGGGGTATTTTCTTAACCATAGAGAGCTGCCCGCGTCTCGCCTGTCTGCCCCGTCTACACGGAAGGGCACCAGCTGCCCCGGGATACAAAATAATTAACACATCGAAATGAAAACATGGTCACAAGTGTGTACACACATGCTTTCACCACCCACCCATTACATACCTCAGATATTGTACATGGTGATACACTCACACACACTGCCCTCTTATTAAATATCACCTCTAACCCAGATGCCATCTTAAAGCTTGATTAATATAAAAATGACTTCAGTCTATGAATGCACATTTATTCACTGACATTCTGAACCATGTTATATAACCATTAAGCTAATAAACCATGAAGAGGTTTATATATGTTTAATAAACCATTAATAAAAGGCTGAGAAAGGGCCTGACTTGTCCAACCTGTGTCTACCCATTCACTCCCAATAGCCCGATAATATCCACCTGTTGTGGGAGGCCTAGGTTCAGATGAAGGTTCCCTCCTACTCAGGTTAGGTGGCTAGGTGCCACGGTCATTAAGGTTATGCCCTACGGTGGTCTCTTCCTAGGGAGGGTGACTGGGTAGGTGGGTGATTCTCAAGAAACTGGCATTTGACATACAACTTTTTCACAAAAGAAAGCAACACATTATCCACCATAATTCCTATTGGATCACTAAAATCTGTATTTATATATTTCATAATTATGTTTATTGATCAGATATTATGCACTTTACCACAATTTCCACAACTACCAATGCAGAAATTCTCATTACCGCAACAGTTTTCGAAGTCCCGAAAAGTTGCAAACAAATCCATTTCTAATATATTTTTTTACATTGTCATCTAATGAAAAGGCCTCAGTTCAACATAACACTGAAAACAAATATATTTTAAAGTAAATTATTACAATGTTTTTGTAATTTCTCATTACTGCAACACACAATCTTTTCTGAATCTTGGTTTTTGTCAATGACTTGTGTATACATGTTTATTTTATGTACACGTTTAGATAGAGAACAAAAGGCACCCTATCAGATTAAGCCCAAATTACTTAAGTATACATTTCCTTTTTCCTAATATTTCCTAAATATTGGTGCATTACGGTAATGATAAGTAGGTTTCGGAGATGAGAATGCATGTTTCGGTAATGAATGTTGCATAGTTTGCCATTGAAAAAATACTGAGCACTATTAGAGATTTAGTAATGAGTGTTGCATAGTTTGCCATTTAAAAAATACTGAGCTCTATTAGAGATTTAATAACCCAATAAATCATCAAACTATGTCATTTGTTAATCCCAAATTACTTGAACAAAGGCACTGACAGACAGCTTGCGGTGGGCAGGGTGGCTCATTCATATTCAATGAAGCCTAGGCGGGGGGAAATTCTATCCAGGCAGAGCGGTCGGCGTTGCTTGTGCAAGTGAAGGCCGATCAAGCGAGGTGGAGAAAATATAAATTACATTTACATTTAAGTCATTTAGCAGACGCTCTTATCCAATCTGTTCTATTTCTGAAGTGGTGCCGTCGTTGTTGACCAATCACAGGAGAAACCGTAGCCTGAGCTATGATACGTCAGCATGTATGTGTATTGCCCACTCTAGCTAACTAGCTGGCTAACACACTCAGTTTAAAGAGCCATGTTTAACAATATAAATAATTGTTTTCTAATGTATTTTGGGATTCATCATTTCTGTTGCATGTAAAAAAAATGTTATGCATGATTATGGTGTTATAACGATTCACTTTTCACGTGTCGATAATGTTTGTTTATTTGATCTTAATGCAATTTACTAAAATACTAAAATATTATTTTAGCATAAGTATAAGTACTGTAATTATGTATTTTCAAAAATCCAACGTTTTTTTTACAAGTAATACTGTTGTATTAGGACATGGATATGTGTGGTTCTAAGGTATTTTAGATTATTTCTAAATTGAATAAGATCATATGGGCAAATGGCATAACATGATATGCCTATGGAGTATCTAAATATGTGGGATATGGACCAAAAACTTTATTGGGATATCAAACAACAGTATAGTTAAGTGCTAAAACAGGTACACATGTCAAAATGGGTGATATCCTCGTTTAGGTGGCGGGGTTGCTCCTTGCTGAAACACAAACTCCAGATTGTGGCTTTAAGTAAATTAAATGGGGTTTATACACCCATATTTCTTGACAACCCCTACTTAATAAAATAACTGATGTTTTACCAAATCTATACATTAGGTGTAAGCAGTGCTAGTAAATAATTAAAGTTACCAGCACAGCACACCCATTGACTACGCATTAGTATTAGCTTAGTGTCATTAACGAAATTAAGGTTCTCATTACCAAAACGGACCTAAAGATTATGCAGTAATGAGAAATGTGTGTTTCGTTAATGAGGCCTTAGCTCAATCTGCAAGTAATAGGTGACAGCCATAATAACTCAGCAAACAATTGATCACATCACTAAAGCCCATTTATGCCTCCATGTTGGTAAGGTAATGGTTCTCTAAGTTATTCCCAATTTGATATTTTTCATCATTTCGGTAATGAGAAGGTCAAGTGTAATAAAGGGGGTGTTTCAGAATAAGATCCTCATTCTGAAGGCATATAAGTGAAGAAATTAAAGGAACTAAGGACTACTACTCTAGATGATGCATCATGGGTGAATAAAATGTTATTTAAAAAAATTATTGGAGTTTTTAAAGCAACTTGAAAAAGTGTTACGGTAAAGTGTTTTTACATAATAAATATTATAGTTTAATATAAAATTCAACTAGTATACAATTTTTATGATTTATGGACAAATTACAGTAACATATTTGGTGTTTTATTCAAATAGGTTAGGTTTTTCTAAAGTAAAATTGTATAAAATTATCAGAGAATCCGGACGCATTTCGGTAATGAGAATTTGGGGAGAATTTATTTATTTATTTATTATTTATTTATTTAGAATAAGACACTGTGCCATAAACTAAAGTAGGTATGTTAGTCTTCAGAATGATAGTTAATTGTTGCAGATACATCATGTTTTTTAAATTCAATTTGCTACTGCCATGGTTAAAACTGGTTTCATGAGGATCACCCAGGTTCCCTCTGCCAGTTTTCTCCTCAACTCCTCACTAAATGGACTACAGGAAAAGGAGGACCGAGCACGCCCCCATTCTCATCGACAGGGCTGTAGTGGAGCAGGTTGAGAGCTTCAAGTTCCTTGGTGTCCACATCACCAACAAACGATCATGGTCCAAACACACCAAGACAGTCGTGAAGAGGGCACGACAAAGCCTATTCCCCCTTAGGAGACTGAAATGATTTGGCATGGGTCCTCAGATCCTCAAAAAGTTCTACAGCTGCACCATCGAGAGCATCCTGACTGGTTGCATCACTGCCTGGTATGGCAACTGCTCGTCCTCCGACCGCAAGACACTACAGAGGGTAGTGAGTACGGCCCAGTACATCACTGGGGCCAAGCTTCCTGCCATCCAGGACCTCTATAGGCGGTGTCAGAGGAAGGCCCTAAAAATTGCCAAAGACTCCATTCACCCTAGTCATAGACTGTTCTCTCTGCTACTGCACGGCAAGCGGTACCAGAACGCCAAGTCTAGGTCCAAAAGGCTTCTTAACAGCTTCTACCCCCAAGCCATAAGACTCATGAACAGCTAATCAAATGGCTACCCAGACTATTTGAATTGCCCCCCCACCCCCTCTTTTACGCTGCTGCTACTCTCTGTTTATTATCTATGCATAGTCACTTTACCTCTACCAACATGTACATATTACCTCAATTACCTCGACCAACCTGTAACCCCGCACATTGACTCAGTACCAGTACCCCCTGTATATAGCCTCGCTACTGTTATTTTACTGCTGCTCTTTAATTATTTGTTATTTTTCTATTTATCTTCTTTTTTCTTTTTACATATCTATTTTTTACTGCATTGTTGGTTAAGGGCTTGTAAGTAAGCATTTCACTGTAAGGTCTACACCTGTTGTATTTGGCGCATGTGACAAATACAATTTGATTTGATTTGATTTGAAATGGGGGGGGGGGGGGGAAACTGTCATCACCACCCCTTCCTTTAACCTCTCCTCTGTTAGAAAATGACTCAGTTACCTCTTTCTCAGCATGAGAGTTCTTCACTTTTTTTCTCTCCTCGCTCTCTCTTTCTGCTTCTATGGAGGGCTAGTAAATGTGCCAGACATATTGGAACAGTTGTGCAGTAGAGAAGGGGTTCCCAAACATTTTAACTTGGGCCCCCCTTCCAGCATTGGGAAGCATCCCGCACCCCCCCCCCCTGCGCCACGTCTATTTCTATAGGCACAAACTGTTCACACCCCTCTTGTTGGTGGAGAGAATTTTGCAGGTTTAAAGCTTATTTCCTGCAATTCTACACATTTTGTCATGGCGTGGCAAGAAAATGTGGCAGTTTTAAAGCAAATATTGTGCAATTCTATACATTTTGCCATGTATAATGTGTATTCATGTGATATTTCAGTGACAAAAAAAATACAACAATATCTATGTGCTAAAAAACCTAAATGAAAAAATGTTAGCTGACATGGGCTCGTTGATCTGGTCATTTCTGACAAGTTATAAATAGCTCTCTAAGGTATGCAATGACTAACATGACAAGAGGAACTGATGATGCACTACCCAATTTTGAAATTGCACCTTGTGCATTCTACTATTAAAACTTTCAAGAGTAAGTTTAAAGCTGGACTGAGTTCCTTTAAAATAAAAGGGGGGGGGGGGGGGGGGGACCCACAGTTTGGGAATTACAATAATTCTTGCATATTTAGTAAACACTTGCTGCAGTCATGCAGATTAGGAAATGTTCATCCTGTATGATTTGTTCACATGAAATTGTATGAATCATGAAGGCTATTAACTTAAAATAAGTCGGTGTACAATTATTTAGGCCGAGTTTCTATGCCATAAGTCTAGCACAATATATATTACATCAGGACTTGTTAAATCTGAGGCCAAGAACTTATCTTAATGAGGTTTTCTGCTGATTGTAAAACAGTTATATTAGTGACATGAGTCAGAGTTACGTTTCAGACAGCGAACCATTACCACAGAGATCAAAGGCTCAAGCAAATCTCAGCGCTGCTTTATACGCTGTGGACTACTGAGTCAGCTCTGATGGGAAAACAAAGCAAAGGAATTAGCTGCACCCTCGTGACCCTAATGAAGTCATATGTTGATATGTAGTGGAGCTTTTTATGCCTATGTTAATGTGGTTTATTATTCGGATCCATGGGAGTCTTAGGTTGGATCTCTAATACTCTATGCACATTCACTCAAGTTAGCTGACATCAAGTTAGGATTCAGCGGCCCTCAGAGAAGCAGGGTTTTATGGAATCTTGGGGGTGAGGTAGTTTTCACAGATATGAAGTTTTATAGTATCCTGTTCATGGTATGGCACCAGAGGAAAAAGTCATGAACAATAAAGTAAAAAAAAATATTTAACATTGAACATTGCACCTGTGACGGCTGTTTGTTATTAATGACACGCCTAACCGAGAATTAAAAACCTTTTTAAATATCCCCTTTTCTACTTCACTTCCCTTCGATCTTCTGAGGCATTTGTTTGAACTACTGTCAGAAAGTGTTAAATATTTAGGTTGGCCATCCTCGTCACCCTGCCTTCATCGCCACTGATAGCTGAAAGTACCAGATAGGTCTACTCTTCTCCACCATATTTCTATCACCTCTCCAATTCTTTCAAATTAGTGTGCATGAAGGAAAAGTTATTAGGAAATGGAGCTATTGGGATACAGTCCAGGAAATGTCTATGGTGAATGTTGTGAACCTTCTCCTACCTTTGAAACTGTATGCTAGAAAATCACAATTCATGGGACTTAACAAGCTGGCTGCCATTGTGATGAGTCACCTTGCACAAGAGGTTTGCTTTGTAGGTTTTAATAGTCTAATACTGTAAGATTGATCATTTGATACAATGGTTAGACACACTAAAGGCTTTTTACCGCTTATGAAACAGTTATTTGTGTAGTTTGTCTCTCTCTGTTTCTTGTCTTTGGAGCGTTCCCACTTCTGGCCTCTGGAGTTTCACACATGCATGGCTAGTGCTCCGTTCTCACATAATAATATTACTGATACAAATGAAATGTACCTTATTTATTGTTATTATTTTGGCAAAACTGCCCTGTCAGTGGGTAATATATATTTTTATGATTCCCAATAATTTTACTGGTTATTTTCTTGGCTGGATGCAGTCTCTTGGCTTTAAACATACTTAAAATCACTCTTTCCGACTGTAGACCTCTCTTTTTCCAAGTAGAGTATGCCTGTCAATCACAACAGCGTAAGATGGACTCAAGTGTGGAAAGAAAAGCAGAGTCCATGTGGATGTCAGTGTGATGTAATGAAATGTGGAGCGACGATATAAGATGGTGTGTGTGTCCTCTCCTGCAAAATTAAGATTGTACTAAGCTCTCTTGGCAGAAGGTCAATCTCTGGAAAGGGGAAGCATTTGAAATTCCACTGGTGTGTCTTTGTGCCTGTGTGTTTGCACACTCACATGTGAGACTGATGTGTATTTCTGTGAGATGGATACAGTATGCTTGCAAGGTAGAGTGAAGTTTGCAATTTGCACATATCACATTCACGCATGCACACACACACACACCTGTGTTTGCCATCCATCCACAGCCATCAGATCCTACATTCTTCTGGCATTGCTTCAGAGTGCTACAGAGATGATTGATAGAGAGAGGATGGAGTGATCCTAAACATCAGACACACACTACCTGTCAGGGGGAGAGAGGGAAAGTTTAAAGATGCGCTTTGGCCCTCATAGACACATGGATCTCACATGCAACCGTTCTGACATCACAGGTCAATGGTTTAATGACTCTGTACCACTGCATTGTGAAAAACCCAAAGCTTCTCATTCTGGATGTTACCACAAGAGAGGGGAAGAGAACCAGCTGGGAAATGACAGTCCACACACACACACACACACACACATACTTTATTTTCATTTAAGTAAGACATATTGGCAGTTACACAACACACACACTCACATGCACAGAAGGAAGGGGTGAGGAGAGAATGTGATGTTCTTGTCCCTGTGGATATTAACCTCTGTCTTTGTTTAGAGAACATTGTGTCAAGTACAGTACAGTCACTCAGGGTTGATGGATATAAAGCCTTTAATGGGACATCAGCTTCATGCCTTTTATCTTCATCCCTTAAAACAAATAAAGAATAATTATTGATAATGATAGTTGTAATTGTCAAATAGCTGGAGTGTTTTATATGTACGTTCAGTTTTAATTTCGCCATCACTGTCTGGGATTTACATGAGGTGATGTACAAGGGGAACTAGACTGGCCTGTATGTTTTTGCTGTGTTTATATATAGACTGTTTCTCTACGATCCTAATGGAACACTTTCTATACTATAATACTGTAAACCCCCAGAGTGCACTGTGGTCTTGCATGACATGCTTGTGGCTTTGGATCAGGAAATGTAGACATTAGCGAATCACTCCCCGGGGCAAGCACACACACACTACCACAATGGAGAGAGAGGGTCAACTTTATTTAGAATTATATGTGCTGGCTTAGTGGCCCTGAATAGTGCACACTCGGCTGCCAAAATAAATGTCAATACTCTAAACTCAAAAGAGTCTTATTCAGTATAAATCATTGGAGTGTTTTGACACTTGCCTGAATGAAAAGGCTTGCTTGAGTTCATTACCACCTCTCTGCTTAGCATGTGAAAGCTGAGATATGTTGGTCAATCCAATAGGCGGCAGTATTTAGCCTAGTATTCTGCCGTGGTGACACCAGTGACTGGAGAACTCTATCATCCACAGATCTAAATAGACCATAGGCTAGTGGTTGATCCATGTCACAGTGTGCAACCTGTGCTCCCTCCCCTTTCCTGAAACTGCTTGATTTCCTAACCCCCCATAAAATGTATTACTACCATTAAATCAAAGGAAAACAATCAACAAATGTGTTACCCCTTTCTACGGAAAGGGGGCCGAAAATGTTTCTTGACCTCATTCTATGAGCAGAACATCTCCCCTGACACATTTCATCAATCTGACTTCTTCCACTGACTCAGACACTAAAGTGGTCGTTAACTTTGTGCTTATAGGAGGCTAAATTCAGTATTGATTTAACAATAACACATGTTCAATAGTGGTTTTAGGAGGAAGAAACAGCAGGCCTCAACATCACCAATATATCCTCGGACTGCAAAATAGGCCATTGCTACTTGACCTGGGATGAAGTATAGATTTTTGTACCACTTCAAATTGATTAAAAAGTCGGCTAGAATTTCTGAAACACAGAAACATGTTATTTTGCTGACCCGGAAGGTCAAAATGAACATTAACTATAATGAAAGAAGAGATTAGAAAACTCTATCTGGTCAAAATGGGCCTGAGGGGACATCATAGTGGTCAGTTTTAGCCTTCATAACTATCCCTGTACTAAGCTACTGACATACTAGTATCCAGGGGCGCAACTTTGGTTTCAGAAGTGGGGGGACATATATATATATATTTATTATTATTATTTTTATCCAGTTGGATAAACACTCCAAACAGCCTACCCGACCGCTCGGAGGCGTCCGCATGGTCTTAAAGCACACCATTGCCTTGTTTTCTATCACATTCCAATGATAAAACTGGAGGGGACATGTCCCCCCTGTCCCTAGTGAAAGTTGTTCCCCTGCTAGTATCCAAGTAAGCCAGGAGAGTGGAAGATGGAATTGTGTTGATGAGTTAGGCTTTATGGGTCTGTCTACAAACTAGGGTACCAGTGAGCATTTCTTGTGGTGGACAATTGTTTGGAGCTGTTACAAAGTCATTCATAATAATTAGCCTTTTTTTCACGTCAATACATTAAGATATAAAGGGGGGACATAGAAACATTCAATATAATTCATGAGTTGAATCAAAACCTATATTTAAACCCTTTCTCATGCTTGGAGTCTTCACAGATTTGGCAAAAATGTTGTGACATAAATCACTACCTTTCTTTCCTTACATTTGTGATACTGCTGTTTGTCGTTATATCATATACTAAGCATTTAACAATTGAATTACACATTGAACTTGATCCTGTAAAATTCCTAGATATTGCTCTCTGACTTTTTTTTGTATGGAGATCTCGGAAGTGTACTGTAACATCATAAAATGTTGCATCTCCCTATGTTATGGTGTGAAAACAGTTTTCATGGGCACAGATATCCAAAATAATGTATGGATTGCAAAATCGAATGCTTATAACTAAAAGAGTAACTTTAACAAGAAAAAAAAATCGATACTGTCAAAAATCGATACTGTCATTAACGGAGTTCTTCAATAATTATGCATAATAATTTAGTTGTTTGATGCGCATTTGATGTCTATCTGTTTAGTTAAGTGGAGAAATTATCACACAACATCAGCTGATTCAGGAAAGGACTTTTTGAATGACAGTCAAGTGATGAAGAGCTGGTGTGATACTGCACGTGATGAACAACAGCCAAAGTGCAGGAATTCATGTTGATCTGGACAATTGACAAAACATTTTGATGTCTATGTTGTTGCAGCGGTCAAGATAATTAGCCTATGTTGTGGACAACATTATGTCAAGATTCCTGAGGTAAGATTACAGTCTGTGTACATTTTGACCATTTGTTTTCCGAGTTAAAATGGAGCAATTGGGAACGTAAAAATGGCTTGTTTGTTCTTTTTTTAATAGAAATAGAAAAAATAAAAAGTAAGTTGTTTTTCGTTTTTGCATATAAAACCAAAAAAACACCTTATTTCGATTTTCGTGTGGGTCGGGTTAAATTTGGAATTCCTGTCATTGGTTAAGTGCACAGCCAACATTTCCTATCCTTTCAAAGTAGGAGTTCACCCTTCTAACTCCATTCTATGAATCTATGAATCTATTATCTATTAATTAATCAATTAATAGCTGCCCATATTGTGCCACTGTGCCAAGATAAAGTAATATTTCTCAATTTCTGCATAAGATTTAGTGTGTATTGACTTATTAATTAACTGCTGTTACTGTAAATAGTTATCTGACTGATATATGCTAGCTACCTAACTAACCATGGGTAATCTAGGTAGGCATCGTGGGCTGTTGTAGTATAGGTAGGCATCGTGGGCTGTTGTGGGTAGCTGTTGTGTAGTTATTGTAGGTTACTTTTGTATTCGGCGGTGCCGGATGTAGCACGAAGCTAGCTCGCTAACTCACCTCCTGGATTAGCTGGCGAGTTGCTATTAGCAACGGTAGCAACTAAAAACAATATCCTTTTAGCCAGCTACATTCGCTCACAGCGACGCCGTTTTTCAAACAAAGTCAACACAGTAGCCATTGCTAGCTAGCCAACACTACCAGCAGGCTGTGGTAGCTAAATACAATATCTTTGTGCTAGCTACCCAACGTTTAATCATTGCTGCGTTATGAAAGGTAAGCTTGGCTTCTTATATGGTGTTGAGTTAAGCTTAAACCATGTATTCAGATTGTAGGTAGGTATTGTAGTTTGGTATTATAGGTAGCTTACTCCGGTAGTTATTGTAGGTTATTATTGTAGGTAATTATTGTAGGTAAGGATTTTATTCGGCGGAGCCCAGGCGAAGCACGAGGCTAGCTTACCCACTACCTGGACCAACAAAGCTAGCTAGCTAGAGGGTAGCTACCGGTAACTTTTAGCAACGGTGGTTAGCTGTTTCCAATGTTATTTCACGCTTAAGAGAGTACCTGTAATTGAGCCAGCTAGCTGCCACCTTCAGCTGTTTTTTCTAACCTCATTATCATTAACGTTAGGTGGTCGGTAGCTGCTGTACCTAATTTCGGCTACTGATTGCAGTCTGCCAGTTTGGCTTTATACATAGCTTGGGCTTTGTCGAGTAAGGCTTAAACTATGTATTTAGATTGTAGTTAGGTACTATAGGTAGGCATCGTGGGCTGTATATTATTAAGTAGTATAGGTAGGCATCGTGGGCTGTTGCGGGTAGCTGTTGTGTAGTTATTGTAGGTTACTTTTGTATTCGGCGGTGCCGGATGTAGCACGAAGCTAGCTCGCTAACTCACCTCCTGGATTAGCTGGCGAGTTGCTATTAGCAACGGTAGCAACTAAAAACAATATCCTTTTAGCCAGCTACATTCGCTCACAGCGACGCCGTTTTTCAAACAAAGTCAACACAGTAGCCATTGCTAGCTAGCCAACACTACCAGCAGGCTGTGGTAGCTAAATACAATATCTTTGTGCTAGCTACCCAACGTTTAATCATTGCTGCGTTATGAAAGGTAAGCTTGGCTTCTTATATGGTGTTGAGTTAAGCTTAAACCATGTATTCAGATTGTAGGTAGGTATTGTAGTTTGGTATTATAGGTAGCTTACTCCGGTAGTTATTGTAGGTTATTATTGTAGGTAATTATTGTAGGTAAGGATTTTTATTCGGCGGAGCCCAGGCGAAGCACGAGGCTAGCTTACCCACTACCTGGACCAACAAAGCTAGCTAGCTAGAGGGTAGCTACCGGTAACTTTTAGCAACTGTGGTTAGCTGTTTCCAATGTTATTTCATGCTTGAGAGTACCTGTGATTGAGCCAGCTAGCTGCTACCATTCAGCTGTTTTTCTAACCTCATCCGAGGCATTAACGTTAGGTGGTTGGTAGCTGCTGTACTTAATTACAGCTACTGATAACAGTCTGCTGTAGCTTACAACAATTCTAATTTCTAAAGTGGATGTTGGGAGAGTTTTATTCGGGTGGTTCAGTGAAACAATTATAGTTTCTGAGGTGGAAGTTGGGAGAGTTATATATTTATTTATTTTTTTTGGTGAGGGAGGCCTGCTCTCTCCTTTCCCTGATGTTCAGTTCATTTCATCCCGATCTCCTCTGCATTATTGTAGCCATCTGTTGCAGCCTGTCAACTATGCCTCTGCCTATCCCTGTTCTCTCCTCTCCGCACAGGCTACACAAACGCCCCACACCGCGTGGCTGCTGCCTCTCTAACCTGGTGGTCCCTGCACGCACCCCACACCTGGAGTTCCAGGTCTCAGGCAGCCTCTGGAACTGCCGTTCTGCTGCCAACAAAGCTGACTTCATCCCAGCCTATGCTAATCTCCAGTCCCTCGACTTCCTGGCGCTGACGGAAACATGGATTACCACTGAAAACACTGCTACTCCTACTGCTCTCTCCTCATCTGACCATGTGTTCTCGCATACCCCGAGAGCATCTGGTCAGAGGGGTGGTGGCACAGGAATCCTCATCTCTCCCAAGTGGACATTCTCAATTTTTCCCCTAACCCATCTGTCTATCTCCTCATTTGAATTCCATGCTGTCACAGTCACTAGCCCATTTAAGCTTAATATCCTTGTCATCTATCGCCCTCCAGGTTCCCTTGGAGAGTTCATCAATGAGCTTGACGCCTTGATAAGTTCCTTTCCTGAGGATGGCTCACCCCTCACAGTTTTGGGGGATTTCAACCTCCCTATGTCCACATTTGACTCATTTCTCTCTGCCTCCTTCTTTCCACTTCTCTCCTCCTTTGACCTCACCCTCTCACCGTCCCCCCCTACTCACAAGGCAGGCAATACGCTTGACCTCATCTTTACTAGATGCTGCTCTTCTACTAATCTCACTGCAACTCCCCTCCATGTCTCCGACCACTACTTTGTTTCCTTTTCTCTCTCGCTCTCCTCCCACACTACTCACTCTGCCCCTACACAGATGGTAATGCGCCGCCGCAACCTTCGCTCTCTCTCTCCCACTACTCTCTCCTCTTCCATCCTATCATCTCTTCCCTCTGCTCAATCCTTCTCCCTCCAATCTCCTGATTCTGCCTCCTCAACCCTCCTCTCCTCCCTTTCTGCATCCTTTGACTCTCTGTGTCCCCTATCCTCCCGGCCGGCTCGGTCCTCCCCTCCAGCTCCGTGGCTTGATGACTCATTGCGAGCTCACAGAACAGAGCTCCGGGCAGCGGAGCGGAAATGGAAGAAAACTAAACTCCCTGCCGACCTGGCATCTTTTCACTCCCTCCTCTCTACATTTTCTTCATCTGTTTCTGCTGCTAAGGCCACTTTCTACCACTCTAAATTCCAAGCATCTGCCTCTAACCCTAGGAAGCTCTTTGCCACATTTTCCTCCCTCCTGAATCCTCCCCCCCCCGCCCCCCCCTCCTCTCTCTCTGTGGATGACTTCGTCAACCACTTTGAAAAGAAGGTTGACGACATTCGATCCTCGTTTGTTAAGTCTAATGACACTGCTGGTCCTACTCACACTGCCCTACCCTATGCTTTGACTTCTTTCTCCCCTCTCTCTCCAGATAAAATCCTGCGACTTGTGACTGCAGGCCGCCCAACAACCTGCCCGCTTGACCCCATCCCCTCCTCTCTTCTCCAGACCATCTCCGGTGACCTTCTCCCCTACCTCACCTCGCTGATCAACTCATCCTTGACCGCTGGCCATGTCCCTTCCGTCTTCAAGAGAGCGAGAGTTGCTCCCCTTCTCAAGAAACCAACACTCGATCCCACTGATGTCAACAACTACAGACCAGTATCCCTTCTTTCTTTTCTTTCCAAAACTATTGAGCGTGCCGTCTTTAGCCAACTCTCTTGCTATCTCTCTCAGAATGACCTTCTTGATCCAAACCAGTCAGGTTTCAGGACTGGTCATTCAACTGAGACTGCTCTTCTCTGTGTCACGGAGGCTCTCCGCACTGCTAAAGCTAACTCTCTCTCCTCTGCTCTTGTCCTTCTAGACCTGTCTGCTGCCTTTGATACTGTGAACCATCAGATCCTCCTCTCCACCCTCTCCGAGCTGGGCATCTCCGGCGCGGCTCACTCCTGGATTGCGTCCTACCTGACCGGTCGCTCCTACCAAGTGGCGTGGCGAGAAGCCGTCTCCGCACCACGTGCTCTCACCACTGGTGTCCCCCAGGGCTCAGTCCTAGGCCCTCTCCTTTTCTCCCTATACACCAAGTCACTTGGCTCTGTCATATCCTCACATGGCCTCTCCTATCATTGCTACGCTGACGATACACAACTAATCTTCTCCTTTCCCCCTTCTGATAACCAGGTGGCGAATCGCATCTCTGCATGTCTGGCAGACATATCAGTATGGATGACGGATCACCACCTCAAGCTGAACCCTGGCAAGACGGAGCTGCTCTTCCTCCCGGGGAAGGACTGCCCGTTCCATGATCTCGCCATCACGGTTGACAACTCCGCTGTGTCCTCCTCCCAGAGTGCGAAGAGCCTAGGCGTGACCCTGGACAACACCCTGTCGTTCTCCGCCAACATCAAGGCGGTGACCCGCTCCTGCAGGTTCATGCTCTACAACATTCGGAGAGTACGACCCTGCCTTACACAGGAAGCGGCACAGGTCCTAATCCAGGCACTTGTCATCTCCCGTCTGGACTACTGCAACTCGCTGTTGGCTGGCCTCCCTGCCTGTGCCATTAAACCCCTACAACTCATCCAGAATGCCGCAGCCCGTCTGGTGTTCAACCTTCCCAAGTTCTCTCACGTCACCCCCCTCCTCCGCACACTCCACTGGCTTCCAGTTGAAGCTCGCATCCGCTACAAGACCATGGTGCTTGCCTATGGAGCAGTGAGGGGAACGGCACCTCTGTACCTTCGGGCTCTGATCAGTCCCTACACCCAAACGAGGGCATTGCGTTCATCCACCTCTGGCCTGCTGGCTCCCCTTCCTCTGCGGAAGCATAGTTCCTGCTCAGCCCAGTCAAAACTGTTCGCTGCTCTGGCACCCCAATGGTGGAACAAGCTCCCTCACGACGCCAGGACAGCGGAGTCACTCACCACCTTCCGGAGGCATTTGAAACCCCACCTCTTTAAGGAATACCTGGGATAGGATAAAGTAATCCTTCTACCCCCAAAATTGTAAAGTGGTTATCCCACTGGCTATAGGGTGAACGCACCAATTGGTGAGTCGCTCTGGATAAGAGCGTCTGCTAAATGACGTAAATGTGCCCTTGAGCAAGGCACTTAACCCTAATTGCTCCTGTAAGTCGCTCTGGATAAGAGCGTCTGCTAAATGACTAAAATGTAAAAATGTAAATGTAATCTTATTCAATAATGCCATACAGCCAAAACAACAGTATCTATTGCTAGACTAGAGATATGCTCCTAGCTATAGTTAGTCAGTTGTTGCACATCTAACTAGCTGGAATGAAGCAAGGGTGTGAATAGTAGACATGTAAGTATATCCTTTCATTGTTTTTTTTCTGTTTTTGTTTTTGTTTTTTTTAGGGGGTAGATCAGCTTTACTATTGCAGATAGATTGTAAATTCCATCAATGTAATTGTCTGCATCACTTCCAATCCCCCATATGTTTTTTTTAATTATTGCATATATATATACAGTGGGGAAAAAAAGTATTTAGTCAGCCACCAATTGTGCAAGTTCTCCCACTTAAAAAGATGAGAGAGGCCTGTAATTTTCATCATAGGTACACGTCAACTATGACAGACAAATTGAGAAAAGAAATCCAGAAAATCACATTGTAGGATTTTTTATGAATTTATTTGCAAATTATGGTGGAAAATAAGTATTTGGTCACCTACAAACAAGCAAGATTTCTGGCTCTCACAGACCTGTAACTTCTTCTTTAAGAGGCTCCTCTGTCCTCCACTCGTTACCTGTATTAATGACACCTGTTTGAACTTGTTATCAGTATAAAAGACACCTGTCCACAACCTCAAACAGTCACACTCCAAACTCCACTATGGCCAAGACCAAAGAGCTGTCAAAGGACACCAGGAACAAAATTGTAGACCTGCACCAGGCTGGGAAGACTGAATCTGCAATAGGTAAGCAGCTTGGTTTGAAGAAATCAACTGTGGGAGCAATTATTAGGAAATGGAAGACATACAAGACCACTGATAATCTCCCTCGATCTGGGGCTCCACGCAAGAACTCACCCCGTGGGGTCAAAATGATCACAAGAACGGTGAGCAAAAATCCCAGAACCACACGGGGGACCTAGTGAATGACATGCAGAGAGTGGGACCAAAGTAACAAAGCCTACCATCAGTAACACACTACGCCGCCAGGGACTCAAATACTGCAGTGCCAGACGTGTCCCCCTGCTTAAGCCAGTACATGTCCAGGCCCGTCTGAAGTTTGCTAGAGTGCATTTGGATGATCCAGAAGAGGATTGGGAGAATGTCATATGGTCAGATGAAACCAAAATAGAACTTTTTGGTAGAAACTCAACTTGTCGTGTTTGGAGGACAAAGAATGCTGAGTTGCATTCAAAGAACACCATACCTACTGTGAAGCATGGGGGTGGAAACATCATGCTTTGGGGCTGTTTTTCTACAAAGGGACCAGGACGACTGATCCGTGTAAAGGAAAGAATGAATGGGGCCATGTATCGTGAGATTTTGAGTGAAAACCTCCTTCCATCAGCAAGGGCATTGAAGATGAAACGTGGCTGGGTCTTTCAGCATGACAATGATCCCAAACACACCGCCCGGGCAACGAAGGAGTGGCTTCGTAAGAAGCATTTCAAGGTCCTGGAGTGGCCTCGCCAGTCTCCAGATCTCAACCCCATAGAAAATCTTTGGAGGGAGTTGAAGGTCCGTGTTGCCCAGCGACAGCCCCAAAACATCACTGCTCTAGAGGAGATCTGCATGGAGGAATGGGCCAAAATACCAGCAACAGTGTGTGAAAACCTTGTGAAGACTTACCGAAAACGTTTGACCTGTGTCATTGCCAACAAAGGGTATATAACAAAGTATTGAGAAACTTGTGTTATTGACCAAATACTTATTTTCCACCATAATTTGCAAATAAATTCATAAAAAATCCTACAATGTGATTTTCTGGATTATTTTTTCTCATTTTGTCTGTCATAGTTGACGTGTACCTATGATGAAAATTGCAGGCCTCTCTCATCTTTTTAAGTGGGATAACTTGCACAATTGGTGTCTGACTAAATACTTTTTTTCCCCACTGTATACAGTATCTCACAATAATAATAATAATGATAATATGCCATTTAGCAGACGCTTTTATCCAAAGCGACTTACAGTCATGTGTGCATACATTTTTACGTATAGGTGGTGCCGGGGATCGAACCCACTACCCTGGCACCATGCTCTACCAATTGAGCTACAGAGGACCACAAAAGTGAGTACACCCCTCACATTTTTGTAAATATTTGAGTATATATTTTCATGTGACAACATTGAAGAAATGACACTTTGCTACAATGTAAAGTAGTGAGTGTACAGCTTGCATAACAGTGTACATTTGCTGTCCCCTCAAAATAACTCAACACACAGCCATTAATGTCTAAACCGCTGGCAACAAAAGTGAGTACACCCCTAAGTGAAAATGTCAAAATTGGGCCCAATTAGCCATTTTCCCTCCCCGGTGTCATGTGACTTGTTAGTGTTACAAGGTCTCAGGTGTGAATGGGGAGCAGGTGTGTTAAATTTGGTGTCATCGCTCTCACAATCCCTCATACTGGTCACTGGAAGTTCAACATGGCACCTCATGGCAAAGAACTCTCTGAGGATCTGAAAAAAAGAATTGTTGCTCTACATAAAGATGGCCTGGGCTATAAGAAGATTGCCAAGACCCTGAAACTGAGCTGCAGCACAGTGGCCAAGACCATACAGCGGTTTAACAGGACAGGTTCCACTCAGAACAGGCCTTGCCATGGTCGACCAAAGAAGTTGAGTGCACGTGCTCAGCGTCATATCCAGAGGTTGTCTTTGGGAAATAGACTTATGAGTGCTGCCAGCATTGCTGTAGAGGTTGAAGGGGTGGGGGGTCAGCCTGTCAGTGCTCAGACCATACGCCGCACACTGCATCAAATTGGTCTGCATTGCTGTCCCAGAAGGAAGCCTCTTGATGAGACCAAGTTAAACGTATTTGGTTCAGATGGTGTCAAGCGTGTGTGGCGGCAACCAGGTGAGGAGTACAAAGACAAGTGTGTCTTGCCTACAGTCAAGCATGGTGGTGGGAGTGTCATGGTCTGGGGCTGCATGAGTGCTGCCGGCACTGGGGAGCTACAGTTCATTGAGGGACCAATGAATGCCAACATGTACTGTGACATACTGAAGCAGAGCATGATCCCCTCCCTTCGGAGACTGGGCCGCAGGGCAGTATTTCAACATGATAACGACCCCAAACACACCTCCAAGACGACCACTGCCTTGCTAAAGAAGCTGAGTGTAAAGGTGATGGACTGGCTAAGCATGTCTCCAGACCTAAACCCTATTGAGCATCTGTGGGGCATCCTCAAACGGAAGGTGGAGCAGTGCAAGGTCTCTAACATCCACCAGCTCCGTGATGTCGTCATGGAGGAATGGAAGAGGACTCCAGTGGCAACCTGTGAAGCTCTGGTGAACTCCATGCCCAAGAGGGTTAAGGCAGTGCTGGAAAATGATGGTGGCCACACAAAATATTGACACTTTGGGCCCAATTTGGACATTTTCACTTAGGGGTGTACTCACTTTTGTTGCCAGCGGTTTAGACATTAATGGCTGTGTGTTGTGTTATTTTGAGGGGACAGCAAATTTACACTGTTATACAAGCTGTACACTCACTACTTTACATTGTAGCAGTGTCATTTCTTCAGTGTTGTCACATGAAAAGATATACTCAAATATTTACAAAAATGTGAGGGCTGTACTCACTTTTGTGAGATACTGTATATACACTGCTCCAAAAAATAAAGGGAATACTAAAATAACACATCCTAGATCTGAATGAATGAAATAATCTTATTAAATACTTTTTTCTTTACATAGTTGAATGTGCTGACAACAAAATCACACAAAAATTATCAATGGAAATCAAATGTATCAACCCATGGAGGTCTGGATTTGGAGTCACCCTCAAAATTAAAGTGGAAATCCACACTACAGGCTGATCCAACTTTGATGTAATGTCCTTAAAACAAGTCAAAATGAGGCTCAGTAGTGTGTGTGGCCTCCACGTGCCTGTATGACCTCCCTACAACGCCTGGGCATGCTCCTGATGAGGTGGCGGATGGTCTCCTGAGGGATCTCCTCCCAGACCTGGACTAAAGCATCCGCCAACTCCTGGACAGTCTGTGGTGCAACGTGGCGTTGGTGGATGGAGCGAGACATGATGTTCCAGATGTGCTCAATTGGATTCAGGTCTGGGGAACGGGCGGGCCAGTCCATAGCATCAATGCCTTCCTCTTGCAGGAACTGCTGACACACTCCAGCCACATGAGGTCTAGCATTGTCTTGCATTAGGAGGAACCCAGGGCCAACCGCACCAGCATATGGTCTCACAAGGGGTCTGAGGATCTAATCTCAGTACCTAATGGCAGTCAGGCTACCTCTGGCGAGCACATGGAGGGCTGTGCAGCCCCCCAAAGAAATGCCAGCCCACACCATGACTGACCCACCGCCAAACCGGTCATGCTGGAGGATGTTGCAGGCAGCAGAACGTTCTCCACGGCGTCTCCAGACTCTGCCACGTCTGTCACATGCTCAGTGTGAACCTGCTTTCATCTGTGAAGAGCACAGGGCGCCAGTGGCGAATTTGCCAATCTTGGTGTTCTCTGGCAAATGCCAAACGTCCTGCACGGTGTTGGGCTGTAAGCACAACCCCCACCTGTAGACGTCGGGCCCTCATACCACCCTCATGGAGTCTGTTTCTGACCGTTTGAGCAGACACATGCACATTTGTGGCCTGCTGGAGGTCATTTTGCAGGGCTCTGGCAGTGCTCCTCCTGCTCCTCCTTGCCCAAAGGCGGAGGTAGCAGTCCTGCTGCTGGGTTGTTGCCCTCCTACGGCCTCCTCCATGTCTCCTGATGTACTGGCCTGTCTCCTGGTAGCGCCTCCATGCTCTGGACACTACGCTGACAGACACAGCAAACCTTCTTGCCACAGCTCGCATTGATGTGCCATCCTGGATGAGCTGCACTACCTGAGCCACTTGTGTGGGTTGTAGACTCCGCCTCATGCTACCACTAGAGTGAAAGCACCGCCAGCATTCAAAAGTGACCAAAACATCAGCCAGGAAGCATAGGAACTGAGAAGTGGTCTGTGGTCACCACCTGCAAAACCAGTCCTTTATTGGGGGTGTCTTGCTAATTGCCTATAATTTCCACCTGTTGTCTATTCCATTTGCAGAACAGCATGTGAAATGTATTGTCAATCAGTGTTGCTTCCTAAGTGGACAGTTTGATTTCACAGAAGTGTGATTGACTTGGAGTTACATTGTGTTGTTTAAGTGTTAATTGTTTTGAGCAGTGTATATGTACATATACACAGACACACATACATATATACACATATACAGTGGGGAGAACAAGTATTTGATACACTGCCGATTTTGCAGGTTTTCCTACTTACAAAGCATGTAGAGGTCTGTCATTTTTATCATAGGTACACTTCAACTGTGAGAGATGGAATCTAAAACAAAAATCCAGAAAATCACATTGTATAATTTTTAAGTAATTAATTTGCATTTTATTGCATGACATAAGTATTTGATCACCTACCAACCAGTAAGAATTCCGGCTCTCACAGACCTGTTAGTTTTTCTTTAAGAAGCCCTCCTGTTCTCCACTCATTACCTGTATTAACTGCACCTGTTTGAACTCGTTACCTGTATAAAAGACACCTGTCCACACACTCAATCAAACAGACTCCAACCTCTCCACAATGGCCAAGACCAGAGAGCTGTGTAAGGACATCAGGGATAAAATTGTAGACCTGCACAAGGCTGGGATGGGCTACAGGACAATAGGCAAGCAGCTTAGTGAGAAGGCAACAACTGTTGGCGCAATTATTAGAAAATGGAAGAAGTTCAAGATGACAGTCAATCACCCTCGGTCTGGGGCTCCATGCAAGATCTCACCTTGTGGGGCATCAATGATCATGAGGAAGGTGAGGGATCAGCCCAGAACTACACGGCAGGACCTGGTCAATGACCTGAAGAGAGCTGGGACCACAGTCTCAAAGAAAACCATTAGTAACACACTACGCCGTCATGGATTAAAATCCTGCAGCGCACGCAAGGTCCCCCTGCTCAAGCCAGCGCATGTCCAGGTCCGTCTGAAGTTTGCCAATGACCATCTGGATGATCCAGAGGAGGAATGGGAGAAGGTCATGTGGTCTGATGAGACAAAAATAGAGCTTTTTGGTCTAAACTCCACTCGCCGTGTTTGGAGGAAGAAGAAGGATGAGTACAACCCCAAGAACACCATCCCAACTGTGAAGCATGGAGGTGGAAACATCATTCTTTGGGGATGCTTTTCTGCAAAGGGGACAGGACGACTGCACCGTATTGAGGGGAGGATGGATGGGGCCATGTATCGCGAGATCTTGGCCAACAACCTCCTTCCCTCAGTAAGAGCATTGAAGATGGGTCGTGGCTGGGTCTTCCAGCATGACAACGACCTGAAACACACAGCCAGGGCAACTAAGGAGTGGCTCCGTAAGAAGCATCTCAAGGTCCTGGAGTGGCCTAGCCAGTCTCCAGACCTGAACCCAATAGAAAATCTTTGGAGGGAGCTGAAAGTCCGTATTGCCCAGCGACAGCCCCAAAACCTGAAGGATCTGGAGAAGGTCTGTATGGAGGAGTGGGCCAAAATCCCTGCTGCAGTGTGTGCAAACCTGGTCAAGACCTACAGGAAACGTATGATCTCTGTAATTGCAAACAAAGGTTTCTGTACCAAATATTAAGTTCTGCTTTTCTGATGTATCAAATACTTATGTCATGCAATAAAATGCAAATGAATTACTTAAAAATCATACAATGTGATTTTCTGGATTTTTGTTTTAGATTCCGTCTCTCACAGTTGAAGTGTACCTATGATAAAAATTACAGACCTCTACATGCTTTGTAAGTAGGAAAACCTGCAAAATCGGCAGTGTATTAAATACTTGTTCTCCCCACTGTATATATATATACACATACATACATATCCTTTAAAAATATATGTATTTCCCTTTATTACTTTCCAACCCCACCATCCCCTCCCTAATTGGAGTAAACTAGTGAACAACAATGCTTAGGCCTCTACTTCTTGCTTATACATACTATATACATTTTATGGACACAGTCACTTATTATATTTTGTTTGTTTTTACTCCTGAACTTCCTCCAATCATTTTCATGATGTCCATCTGGTATGCTTCTATATGCCATATCTTTCTAACTGTGCTCTTTCACAAAAGCTCACAATATATAACCTATATACCTATTATGGACACAGCATGTCTTACACTAGTTATCTTGTTGTTATTAGTTGTTGTTATTAGTCCCATCCTTCAGCTCCATTCAACACCTCCCATCTATCTCTTAACACCATCCATATTGGATTTCTATTTGCCATATATTTTTCAACTGTACTGTGATGTTTTACAAAAGTTCTGAACCTTTCTATTCTCATTGTTTCTACAGTTTGTGAATTGAAAATAAACATATTTGCTAAAAGTATTATTATTGATCGATTGACTATGACTTTTCAGATCACCCAGTAGTGCTATCTGCAGGGTCAGCTCCATGCAAATATTGCAATCCTTCAGCCATTCCTGGACCTGTGTCCAGAAACAAGCTACAAATGGACAGTACCAAAACAAATGATCTAATGATTCTGTCTCTTCACAGCCAAATCTGCAGAGCTGGGAAGATTGTTACCCCATACAAATAACATTCTATTGGTAGCAAAAATTGTATATAATAATTTAAATTGAAAAATTATAAGTTTTGAATCCGGCGTTGTTTTGCGTATCAGTTCATAAACACTATGCCATGGAATCGGTACATCAAAAATCTCTTCCCAACTATTTTGCAATCTATATGGGACGGCTGTCAATCTTTTGGTCCTTAAATTAAACTGGTAAACTTTTTTATTTATCACAATTTTCCTTTACCAATTATGTTCTTTATTGCAAGGCCGACAGACAAGTTCCTTACTTTTTCCTCCTTCCACTTTCCTCTTCCGTTTTCGCGGTAATGCTGCTATTATTTGGTTGTAATTTTGGGTAGAGCAGACATTTCCATATGTTTTTGTTAGTTGCATGTGCGACATAACTCCACCATTCCTACCGATAATATCATTTACGAAGAGTATACCTTTTTTTTTTTTTTCTCAAAAAAGAAACTTTTTTTTAATCAAATAGTATATTTGAGTTTAACCACAATATTTGTTGCAATATTTGTTCTGTCATTTCCGGAGGATTAAATTGAAATTGCAACCAACTTTCTATGGCTTGTTTTAGAAATAGTGATATTTGGGGGATTATTTCCTTTTCAAATACCTGAAAGTGAGGGATTGTAATCTGAATAAAAGGAAAAAGTCCCTTCTTGAACATTGGGTGAGACAATCTTACTAGTTTGCTAGAGAACCAGTTCGGATTTAAGTATAATTTTTGTATGACTGAAGCTTTTAGTGATAGGTCTAATGCTTTAATATTTAATAATTTCTGTCCTAATTCATATTCATTATATAAATAGGCCCGTTTAATTTTGTCTGGCTTGCCGTTCCAAATAAAATGGAATATTTCTTTCTCATATAATTTAAAAAACTGTTCGCTAGGCGTAGGCAAGACCATAAGCAAATAGGTAAACTGGGATAATACTAAAGAGTTAATCAGGATGATTTTTCCACAAATTGACAGGTATTTACCTTTCCATGGTAGCAAGATCTTATCTATTTTTGCTAACTTTCTATTTTTTTTTTTTGGAGTGAGATCATTTATTTCATTTGGGATATGTATTCCGAGTATATCCACATCACCATCAGACCATGTTATTGGTAAACTACATGGTAATGTAAAAATAATACGTAATATAGGACATTTATCATAATTTGGTTGTAATCCAGAGAGGTTATAACATTTATCTATATCCTCTATGAGGCTGTGGAGGGATTCAAGTTGTGGATTTAAAAGAAAACATGAATCATCAGTGTACAATGACACCTTTGTTTTTAAGCCCTGGATTTCTAATCCCTTGATATTATTGCTAACATCTCGATGGCAATAATAAATAGATATGCCGATAGTGGACAACCTTGTTTCACTCCTCTTGACAGTTTAAAACTTTCTGAGAAATAGATGTTATTTACTATTTTACACCTAGGGTTACTATACATGAGATTGTCCAAAATTGAAATGCTCCAGGCATTTATATATAAACCCCAGTCGTACTTTATCAAATGCCTTTTCGAAGTCTGCTATGAATATTAGGCTTGGCTTCCCAGATATTTCCTAGTGTTCTATTGTTTCCAGTACTTGCTTTATATTATCTCCAATGTATCGCCCATGTAAAAAACCTGTCTGATTAGAATGAATAATGTCCGACAATACCTTTTTAATTCTATGCGCTATACATTTTGCTAGAATTTTTGCATCACAACACTGAAGTCTAAGGGGCCGCCAATTTTTTTAATGGACTGGATCTGTCACGCCCTGGTTCTGGGGACTATTAAATGTTGAGCCAGGGTGTGGATTTTCTATTGTTTAGTTTTCTAGGTTTGTGTTCTAGTTCATGTTTATCTATGTTGGCCAGGGTGGTTCCCAATCAGAAGCAGCTGTAGCTTGTTGTCTCTGATTGGGGAGCATACTTAAGGCAGCCTGTTTGGCACGGTTATTTTGTGGGATCTTGTTCCGGAAGGTTTGTGTTCAACCCAGGACTTCACGTATCGTTTGTTTTGTTGTTTTGGTTCGTGTTGTGTACTGCAATAAAAGAATGTACGCATATTACGCTGCGCCTTGCTCCGCTTCATCTAACGACGATCGTGACTGAAGATCCCACCTCGACTGGATCAAGCAGTGTGACGAGGAGAGAAGATGGACCTGGGAGGAGATGAGTGAGAGTCTGGCAAGAGGGATGGAGGGCATGAGCACGGGGGAGAGACAAGCCCAAACATTTTTTAGGGGGGGGCTCACGCCGTGGACGACGAGGCAGCGGAAGGCCGCGATAGAGCGGTTCAGCAGGTTGGCAGAGGAGGCCGCCAGGTTACGGGGGCCACTGGTCACGAGGGAGAAGGATAGTGTGGAGGCACGGCGAGAGGAACTGAGTAGGCAGCAGAGGGAGCGGAGGTTTATGAGGAAACCCAGTCCCGCTCCTCGCACCAAGCAAGTGGTGTGTGTCACCAGTCCGGTCCGGCCCGTTCCTGATTCCCGCACAAGGCCAGTGGTGTGTGTTCCCAGTACGGTCAGGCCCGTTCCTGCTCCCCGCACTAAGCCTGTGGTGCGCGTCGCCAGCCCGGTCCGGCCTGTTCCTGCTCCCCGCACCAAGCCAGTGGTGCGCGTCGTCAGCCCGGTCCGGCCTGTTCCTGCTCGCCGCACCAAGCCAATGGTGCGCGTCATCAGTCCGGTCCGGCCCGTTACTGCTCCCCGCACCAAGCCAATGGTGCGCGTCGTCAGCCCGGTCCGTTCCTGCTCCCCGCACCAAGCCAGTGGTGCGCGTCGTCAGTCCGGCACGGTCCGTGCCTGTTCCACCGGTGCCTGGTCCGGCATCGGTCAGCTGCTCCACGCCGGAGCCAGAGCAATCCGCTCCACCGGTGTTCAGTCCAGCTCCGGCCAGCGGGGCCGGTCCAGACCAGGGGCGCTACGGGGGGGTAGAGATAGAGGGGTGGTCACGCCCAGAGCCGGATCCGCCGCCGAGGCGGAATGCCCACCCGGCCCCTACCCTCTTGTGTTTGGTTGGCGCGGTCGCAGTCCGTGCCTTTGGTGGGGGGGGGGGGGGGTACTGTCACGCCCTGGCTCTGGGGACTATTAAATGTTGAGCCAGGGTGTGGATTTTCTATTGTTTAGTTTTCTAGGTTTGTGTTCTAGTTCATGTATATCTATGTTGGCCAGGGTGGTTCCCAATCAGAGGCAGCTGTAGCTTGTTGTCTCTGATTGGGGACCATACTTAGGCAGCCTGTTTTGCACGGTTATTTTGTGGGATCTTGTTCCGGAAGGTTTGTGTTCAACCCAGGACTTCACGTATCGTTTGTTTTGTTGTTTTGGTTCGTGTTGTGTACTGCAATAAAAGAATGTACGCATATCACGCTGCGCCTTGGTCCGCTTCATCTAACAACGATCGTGACAGGATCTTTATATTTTCCACTTGTATCCTGTTTCAGTAATAATGAAATCAGGCCTTCTTCTTGGGTGTCTGATAATCTACCATTTACATAGGAGTGGTTAAAACATGCTAATAACGGTCCTCTGAGTATATCAAAAAAGGTTTGGTATACCTCGACTGGTATGCCATCAAACCCTGGAGTTTACCCGAACTTAAAGTCTTTAATTGCATCCAGAAGTTCCTCCTCTCCTCTTTCACCTTCACATGAGTCTTTCTGTATGGTTGTTAATTTTACATTATCAATAGAAAAAAATCTCTACAATTTGCTTCAGTTAGAGGAGATGGAGGCAACTGAAACGAAAACATACAGTGAGGGAAAAAAGTATTTGATCCCCTGCTGATTTTGTACGTTTGCCCACTGACAAAGAAATGATCAGTCTATAATTTTAATGGTAGGTTTATCATCCAATAGGCTTTGATTAAATTTCCAATATCCTCGCCCACGTGGAAATTCAGTAAGAGTAATGTATTAATTATATAATGGTCCGACCGCATTCTGTCCCCTATCCTATCAACACTTTTTAAACTTTTGGTGCCAATGAGAATGACATAAGAAAGAAGTCAAGACCACTAGCTTGATTGAGTCTCCACCATGTATATCTCACTAGATCAGGATATTTAAGCCTCCATATATCTACTAGTTCTAATGTATCCATGACATTCACGATTTCCTTAAGAGCATGAGGGTGATTGTTTGTAGTGTGATTTCCTTTACGGTCCATTGAGCTATTTAAAACGGTATTATAATCTCCCACTATAATAATAGAGTCTTGAATTGCTTGCAAGGTCGATAATGTATTATATATATTTTCAAAGAAGTGTGGATCATCATTATTTGGTCCGTAAAGGTTAATGAGACATATTTGTTTATGGTCAAATAACATATTTAAAATAATCCATCTACCTTGCGTATCTGTTTGGACAATTTGCACATTCGGATCGAAATTACTTTTAATTAATATCATCACCCCTTTTGAGTTTCTTAGCCCATGGGAGAAGTATATTTGCTCATTCCTTTTTCCAAGCAACTTCATCTAGAATTGTTGAATGGGTTTCCTGTAAACAATAGATATTATATTCCTTCTCTTTGAGCCATATAAATATTGTTCTTCTTTTGTTATTATCTGCTAAGCCATTACAATTATAACTGGCTATACTTATTTCACCACATACCATAATGAGATACAAGTTTCAAATCTATTTGTCATTATATATGTTTGTAAATTTACCAATAAAAAATGCCATAGTGATTGAGTGTCCATATAGCTATACCATGATATTTGCAATATTACTAAATAACCCTCCAATTGTTCTCAACTAATTCCCCCGCTAAAACCCCTCCCCATCCCAAGATGGGCCGTCATCCCAGTGATCAGCATACCATCTCTGGGTGGATTTAATGGTGCTCTGTGGGATGTTCAAAGTTTCGGTTATGTTTTTATAACCCAACCCTGATCTGTACTTCTCCACAACTTTGTCCCTGACCTGTTTGGCGAACTCCTTGGTCTTCATTGTGCCTTGCTTGGTGGTGCCCCTTAGTGGTGTTGCGGACTCTGGGGCCTTTCAGAACAGGTGTATATGTACTGAGATCATGTGACAGAGCATGTGACACTTAGATTGCACACAGGTGGACTTTATTTAACTAATTATGTGACTTCTGAAGGTAATTGGTTGCACCAGATCTTATTTAGGGGCTTCATAGCAAAGGGATACATATGCACGCACCACTTTTCCGTTATTTATTGTATCCGATTTTGGACTATTTTGTGTATGTCCATTACATGAAATGTAAAAAAAACATTCATTTAAATTACAGGTTGTAATGCAACAAAATAGGAAAAATGCCAAGGGGGATGAATACTTTTGCAAGGCACTGTATGTATGTTTTGCTGTTGCTAGGTGGAGATATGGTCTCATTGTGCCTACCTATACTTTTATTCCTGTAACTGCAAGAAAATAAATGTATATCAAACCATGTAGAAATGTTGACCCGGATGTCACACATTGGCCCCTTTATTTATAGAAAGACCCGTATACACCTCTTTTACGGGTGCTTAGGTTGATTTATATTGTATTAGGGGTAGGGATGGGCACAGTTATTCATTTGTCTAAAATGTAATTAAATTATCTGTGACATTGCTACATACAAGGATAGACCATAACATTATACATTTTAATAAAACAGCATTTTTATGAGTTTTATGAGTGTGCCGCATATAAAAGACATCCCGGTTCTAATCAATGCAAAATTGAATTATAATTACGGAATTAAGTTGGCTAAATGAGAAGGAGTAGGCTACAAGGATCAACCAACAGGTAGGCTGTTGTTTATTATGAACCAGAGTTGTTGTAGACAAGGATGCGGGAGCACAGCAAAATAGCCTCAATTAGCCATGCTAGCTAGCTAACTTAGCTGGCTAGTGTAGCTAACTAGCTTCTTTATATCGATTTGATGCAGTTAAGACACTACCAGACAAGATGGTAGATAACATATTGCAGTAACAAGTTTGTCTTGCAAATTGGACGCTATTTACATAAATTGAAAGTAAATGAATGTGGGAAGAAAAATGATGCTCTTTACTACCCACTGCCTAGCTAGCTGATTGTTTAGCTGAAGTTGTCCTATAACACTGCGCCAAGTGACAATTTTCTCTGTTGTGGTACTTTCTTGCTGTATTAACATATTTGACGCATGGTCGACTGCTGGACACAAACACAAATTGTTATCTAACTTCGGACGCTTATTCTGATTGCAGCGGTCTCTAGTTTTCTGTTTTATTAATGAAAAATGTTCCTGGTTACAATGGCGAATTGCACTGACCTGCTGAGGGTGTCAGATTCTCATATCAGGTTAATATTGCCATCTACTGGTCATTTTTAAAGGTAAAATGTGTCTACTGCACCATGACTGGCATTTAAAGAAGAGGGAATCAATCAAATAAAATGGAAATAATTTGTAATGCATCAATCAAGTAATGCATTTAATTTGTATTGGTTTAATGTGTCAACAACATTTATTGATTTTGAATCCATTTATTGATCTTGAATTGCATTGCAATGTCTGCATATGATTCCAAATCCGCCAGCTGAGAAACCCATCTCCTCATTCCGCTAAGGATCTCCGTCTACCAACAGGAAAAAATAATCTCTACAAATTTGTTGGCTTTTGTAGGTATTGGTGTCATGGCAACTAACTCAACAAATGCTAGCCTCCATGACCTAAATGGAGAGAGATTTTCGAGATGACAAGTGAGGAGCTGGCAGAAGCCAGTCATCGCAAGTTAATAATTTAAGAGCTTAAACTGTACATTATGTCACATGTAGAGTTGAGGCTGTCTTTATATCACTAAATATGCGCGTAGAGTCGTGAAATTTTGTATTTGTAATCTTGAATATTTTAAAATGTATGAGACCTACTTTTTTTGCCAGGGAGGTTTAAATCGTCGCGAGTCTACTCTCTCCGTATCAGACACACCGGTCCCTGCTCCTCTTGTGTCCCTCCTCTACCTGTCTGTGCTGAAACAACAAGCAGAGCGTCTCTCCTGAGTCACACGAGCAAGTCCCCATTGAAGTAAAATAAATTATATAAAGTGTATTTAGACTATCCGCATATCCCCAGTAATTAATGATATTATTTGAATAGTGAAATCATTTCAAATGCCCATCCCTAATTAGGGGGTAACTCATCTCATCCACTACCAATGGATGTTGAAGTTATGCATACACTATATATCTCAAGTAAGGAATCAGTAAGTAAGTATACGGCCTTGAGTGATTAAAAGTGAGATTAATCGTGTTGAAGCAGCACACAAGCACAAACAAACAAACACACACATGGGTTGATGCTATCCTGCAGGGCTGAGTGGTATCTTTAATCAGACTAATAGAGTTCGCCCTGTTAGTGATAAAGAGCTTTACTCAGGGAACTTAGGCCTATCTGCCCCGCAGGGATAATCACCATGTATTTTGAAAAGAGTCCACCTGGTTTTTATACAGTACTCAAAACCATTCCATAATTTTATCATACATTTACAACAGCAACAGGGTATGTTGTACTACAGAGACAATTTCGGTGGGTGTGTGTCAGTGAAAGCATGGTGCCTGTCTGAGACAGAATCAGCTCTATCCTGAAACCAGTCTATTGATCTCCAAAACCAATCACCTCTTGATTCCCATTAAAACCAGTCGTCTTCATTGATCTCAATTAAAACCAGTCAATCACCTCAATTTATTTTAGTATTGGCCCACTCTAAGGCCATTCACTTCCATTGATCCCTGTGTCTCTCTCCTGAGAACTCATTCACTTATAAGCCTTACAGTGGGGAAAAAAAGTATTTAGTCAGCCACCAATTGTGCAAGTTCTCCCACTTAAAAAGATGAGAGAGGCCTGTAATTTTCATCATAGGTACACGTCAACTATGAC
Source organism: Coregonus lavaretus (assembly GCF_964263955.1). Taxonomy (NCBI): domain Eukaryota; kingdom Metazoa; phylum Chordata; class Actinopteri; order Salmoniformes; family Salmonidae; genus Coregonus; species Coregonus lavaretus. The sequence goes on along the minus strand of NC_139992.1, from coordinate 28,438,134 downwards.
AGACAAATTGAGGAAAAAAAATTCCAGAAAATCACATTGTAGGATTTTTAATGAATTTATTTGCAAATTATGGTGGAAAATAAGTATTTGGTCACCTACAAACAAGCAAGATTTCTGGCTCTCACAGACCTGTAACTTCTTATTTAAGTGGCTCCTCTGTCCTCCACTCGTTACCTGTATTAATGGCACCTGTTTGAACTTGTTATCAGTATAAAAGACACCTGTCCACAACCTCAAACAGTCACACTCCAAACTCCACTATGGCCAAGACCAAAGAGCTGTCAAAGGACACCAGAAACAAAATTGTAGACCTGCCCAGGCTGGGAAGACTGCATCTGCAATAGGTAAGCAGCTTGGTTTGAAGAAATCAACTGTGGGAGCAATTATTAGGAAATGGAAGACATACAAGACCACTGATAATCTCCCTCGATCTGGGGCTCCACGCAAGATCTCACCCCGTGGGGTCAAAATGATCACAAGAACGCTGAGCAAAAATCCCAGAACCACATGGGGGGACCTAGTGAATGACCTGCAGAGAGCCGGGACCAAAGTAACAAAGCCTACCATCAGTAACACACTACGCCGCCAGGGACTCAAATCCTGCAGTGCGAGACGTGTCCCCCTGCTTAAGCCAGTACATGTCCAGGCCCGTCTGAAGTTTGCTAGAGTGCATTTGGATGATCGAGAAGAGGATTGGGAGAATGTCATATGGTCAGATGAAACCAAAATATAACTTTTTGGTAAAAACTCAACTCGTCGTGTTTGGAGGACAAAGAATACTGAGTTGCATCCAAAGAACATCATACCTACTGTGAAGCATGGGGGTGGAAACATCATGCTTTGGGGCTGTTTTTCTGCAAAGGGACCAGGACGACTGATCCGTGTAAAGGAAAGAATGAATGGGGCCATGTATCGTGAGATTTTGAGTGAAAACCTCCTTCCATCAGCAAGGGCATTGAAGATGAAACGTGGCTGGGTCTTTCAGCATGACAATGATCCCAAACACAGCACCCGGGCAACGAAGGAGTGGCTTCGTAAGAAGCATTTCAAGGTCCTGGAGTGGCCTAGCCAGTCTCCAGATCTCAACCCCATAGAAAATCTTTGGAGGGAGTTGAAAGTCCGTGTTGCCCAGCGACAGCCCCAAAACATCACTGCTCTAGAAGAGATCTGCATGGAGGAATGGGCCAAAATACCAGCAACAGTGTGTGAAAACCTTGTGAAGACTTACAGAAAACGTTTGACCTGTGTTTACAGGCCTCTCTCATCTTTTTAAGAGGGAGAAATTGCACAATTGGTGGCTGACTAAATACTTTTTTTCCCCCACTGTATCTATGGCCAGAGCCGTTTCTAACCTTCTGGACTGACCTGGGAGGATCAGGGGTCAGGGGTTAGGGGTCAGAGAAATAATGCATCTTGTGGCACATTTTTTACCCCCCCTCTGACCTTTCACCTTTTCAGGCTGGACCGGCCTGCTAAGATGGAGCAGGACCAGGAGTGTGTGTGTGTTTGGTAGGACTGGCTGGCCCAGATGTAGTGTGTGTAGTGTGCGTGCGGTAGATACGGTGTGTGTGTAGCCGGACTGACCCAGATGTGTGACAAAATTGTTAGTCCCAAAATGGCAGTGACTTTTAGGAGCGACCTCTGTGTGGTGCGTCATGGGGGGTATTTTTACTTTTCACACGTCACACGTGTATAAATGAGGGATTAATGTGCCAGTATTTGGACAAGAACAGTACAGGTCAGTACATAATAATACAGTACATAATAATACAGTACATAACACAGCCTAGCCTAGCAGTGTTTCCGACACATAAACTAGCAGACTTTCAAACACCAAAACACGTTTGCTTTTTTTGTGCAGTTATGTAGGCCTATATCTGAATGTGTTTAGCATCTATACTTACGTTCTAGGCTACAGTAGTTGTGTATGTAGGGTACTGCACGTATTTGATCATTGATAGCATCCTTGCTAGTGGCTGTAAATGTGATTAGCTTTAGCCTTTCCTCCCAGCGGTCCAGCTGCTCTGATGGGGGTTTCATGCTAGCATTAGCATAGTGTGTTCTTGTTCTAGCATTAGAACGTTATATTAATAGAGATATTTTCCTAGAGTCACCTCCAGGGAAATGTGATCCCTCTGCTGTTCCATGGGGGGAAACCATATCCCTTGTGCCCTCAGTAACCCTGTTGACCATACTACACACACACACCTGGCACGCACCATACACACACACACATACACACACATACACACTTATACTGTTCTAGTCTTTGTTCACTCAAGGTAAACTCGGCCCCAGCATAATCCTAAAATCAGTCAGACACTTGCTGAATCAGCTCAACAATCACACACACACACACACACTGCTTGAAAGGTTGTCAGAGTGGTCTTTGTGGTGTTAAAGAGATTAAAGTTGGGGTTTAAGCCCCCCGTCATCCATCGCTCAGCACTTATTAGTCATACAGTGCTTGGCTCATCATTATCCTACATATTCCTGAGCGATTTATGTAGTTAACCAGGAACTGGTGTTTGGTGAGTCAGTCCCTGTTTCCCAACACCAGACTGTACAGAAGAGAGGGCATTGTTTCAGTCTCACACAGTCAGTCACACACTCAGATCCTCACACATCTACAGTGTAGATGTAGTATAAAGTGAGTCAAGCGTGAGAAGCAGAGAAACTCAATCTTAGAATTTTAGAATAGAACAGCAGCTAAAACTGGCTCAACCAAACCAGTCCAGAGCAACCACAGAACTAGAATTTTATTTATATGAGAGCAAGCCAGTGTTCACACAGCCAGACCAGTTAACAGACAGACAGACAGACAGACAGACAGACAGACAGACAGACAGACAGACAGACAGACAGACAGATGGACAGACGGGCAGGCGGGCAGACAAATGTACCTGCAGGACTGATGGAGCAGACAAGTGATTCTGTCCGGCCTTGGTTGTGCTGCTCCGTCTGAGTCTGATACTCCTTCCCCTTATCTGTCATCCAGTAAAGTGCTCCCCTACTCTTTTTTTTCTTCTTCTTATGCTCTCCTCTTGTCCCCCGTTTGTCTGTTCTTTTATACGCTTTTCTCTCTCTTCTCTGTTTCTCCCTCTTTTGTGTCCTTACATTTTCTCCAAGTGGTCCAGATAGAAGGAAAGAGAGGGGGATGTGTGTGTGAGAGAGAGTGTGTGGTTTGATCCTTAAAGAAGGGATGGAGGCTTAGAGGGGAGGATGGACGGATGGAGAGGGAGCGATTGCCCTGACAGATGACTGTAAAGGATAGAGTGAAGGGGTGGGGCCAGGGAGTAGTGGTTGGATCAGACCTACCATGCAGAAATGAATCGGTGCTAATTAAATGTAACATGCACACTCTCTCACACTAGACACACACACACATACCCTCTCTTTCCTGCTACAACCCCCTGTGCCTAAACACACTAACCTATCCTCTTTCCCCTGGACAGATGGTCATGACTGAAAAGTGACAGAGCAGGAGAAAGAGAGGGACAGATCAAGATAGAAAATGAATAGATGGAGAGAGATCGGTGAGATGGGGACAGGGAGGGGAAAAAGAGAGGGTGACCAAGATGGAGAACAAGGGGAAAGGAGATGGCTGATAACCCTCACACGTGCATGCACAGACACACACTCGGGTTGGTCGGCGGTGTGTTTAGTGCAGTTTGTCATTGAGGTATATTGAGCGGCTAATGCACGTCATTGTCACCTATGCTGGACACTCAGAGAATGACCCAACCATCCTGCAAAGTGTCCTGTGAGTGTACTAAGCCTAAAAAGATCAGTGGACACCCATGTGTTACTCCAAATATACTCCTTCATTACTCTAAATATACTCTGTAGCCACATTGATGTTACTCCACAAGTGCTTGGCAACCATAGTGATATCTAAATCCCCAAGTGATTTCCAGAAACTCTTAAAGTGACAGACTGTAAGATTTCCTGCAATTCATTCAAGTTATTGTTAGGCTATACCAATTGATTCATGCATTATGAATATAGGCTAGTGTGAATTAATGCCTATGCATACATACACTAATGTGTAAGATCTGTCACTGTCTGGGCAGACAGACACTCACCGGGGTCATTATCACCCCTTCACCTTATAGGCCTATGAATCCATGGGAATTGGGAATTACCTATTGGTGTCCTATTGGTGGTATTTATGAGGGTCACATGAAGAGGGAATCAGGCAATGGCGTCTTATAAACGTGTTATAAATGTTGAAACTCCTCAGCCTACACATTCAGTCTAGCAAACACCACAGCTTGGGTTGATCTCGTAAAACCCAGCCATGCCACATGCCACTAGGTCCCCAATAAACCCTGCTCACATTGTGATCATTACACACCTGGGACCGACAGACAGACAGGCAATGGAACATACATGGGCTTTATTAAGGACGTGCCACAAGGCAGCCTCGGGGGTAGATAATGTTCTCTGGGACAAGTGAGATTCAACCACAGATATGGAATAGATAGAATTAACATGATCATTAAAAGGCAGACTTGGTATGTACTTTATGCCAGACAGGATGTCAATATCTCAAAGTAACCATTCAATTCGATCACCATGTGGGTGGGTCCATGACATAACCTGTAGAATAGAGACCTGTGTCAGTCTGTTCTATAATAATAATAATATGCCATTTAGCAGACGCTTTTAATCAAAGCGACTTACAGTCATGTGTGCATACATTTTTACGTATGGGTGGTCCCGGGGATCGAACCCACTACCCTGGCGTTACAAGCGCCATACTCTACCAATTGAGCTACAGAGGACCACATCTTTACAGTCTATATCTATGGTTATACACCAGAGTAGAGGAGTGGGTCCTCCCTCTTTACTCGTGGCCAGTGAGGGCAGTGTAGTGAAATGTCCAGATTTAGAGGTGGGACTGTGGCATTAGCCTGTTTAAATTAAACCAGAGGTATTTATGAGCGGACATTCTCTCTGTCCTCTGTTCCCATGGGGCCTGAACAGGATTTCACAGCAGGGGGGGTAAGATGCGAGGGGTGAGAGATGGGGGGTGGGGGGTGGGGGGGGGGGGGGGGGGGATGTGGTATAGAGGGTGCAGAGGGGTGTTAAAGATAGCCAGGCATTTTGTTTGGCTGTATGTTACAACATTGATATCCATGGTGACTATAAAGTATACTCCCCTTGGTGTCCATGGTGACAATGCACCGTGTCGTTGTGGTAACTATGCCTGTCCAGTGGGCAGAGGTTGAGGTTGCGCAAAGTCAAATATAATGGACACTTTTTTCTGCTTTTTCAGATGTCTCGGGGGGAGAGGAGGAGAAAGAACGGGAGAAAGAGGAGGAGAACAGCCTACAGAAGCCACCCCACAGGAGAATAAAGGAAAGAAGAGGAAACAGGTGTGTTCTCCTCCTCTGGTATGTAATAGTTTGTTTTAAACTTCATTGCGTTTCGTTTGGTGTACAACTGTACTACTACTGTCTCAGTTATATTTGTCTACACAGAAATCCCAGAAGGAGTGTTTTATGGCTCAGGAGAAGAAAGCGGATGAGGGCGAAAAAAAGCCCAAGAAACAGAGAAAGGTAAAACTGAGGATGGAGGGGATTGAAGAGACACTTGCTGTCCTAAAAAGGAACTGCAGTTAAAATGTGCCTAAATTCAATCACATTGGTGTTAGAAGTGGGAATTGTATCTCTGTGTGAATTCAGAAGAAGAAGACGATCACAGATGCCCTGGCCACATCGAAACCCAAACCGGGCTCTCCAGGCGACCTGCAGAACCTGGTTCTAAAGTATTTCAAATACGAGCGCTCTGTCATCGAACTGGAAGAGCTCAAACTGCAGGGCGAGTCACCTTTAACCTTTCAACTGTCACACCTGACCTCTGTCTTCTGTTACCAGCAGGTATAAGGGCTGTCAGCCTTTTTGTCAGTCTCTCTATATCTTTCTTTCTCTCTTTCTCTCTCTCTTCTTTCTCTCCCCCTCTCTCTCCCCCTCTCTCTCGTTCTCTCACTCCTACGCACTCACTTTCTCTGAATTACCTAATGTGACTTTTTTCACTGATTCCTGCTTCCTGATGATTAATGACCTCACACACACCTCCTCCTACCTGAAAGAAAGTGAGTACAAACCAAACCGTCACTCCTTACATACCTACATGCCTCACCAATCCATTACTCATTTTTAACCTCAATGTTAAACTAATAGGACTTCTGTCCCATTTGTGCTTTAAGTCTTCTGTCATGTTCCTAGATGTGTACTTGGGTATAACTCAATAGTCTGGTGCAGTGGCGGCTCCTGAAAAAATTCTCAGGGGGGGGCAATTTTTCTGATGATTTAGGTGACCTACACACATTTTAAAAAAGATATGTCCAGCAACAACATGAAGACAGGGGCAGCATATAAGTCAATACCAGAAGCATTTATTGACTGATCTCAAAAGTGTTGGCTTACCAGGGTTGGTGGAGCCCTCAGTTTCATCTTTGCCTCGCAAAGCTAACTCAAACACTCCGCAAAACTTCACACACTGGATTAGCCGGCTGAGGATGTGGCGGTTCTTGCTAATGTCGTAGTAAATATATTTGTTATAGTGAATATGGAATATGATATGTTGAGTAAAATGTTGTGCTAAGATCTATTTAGGTCAGGAGCTGGTTATAAGTTCTGTTCCTATCCAATAACAATGGACAAAAGGGTCCTATCTTGTCAGCCTTGTCAGCAGGTGGCCAAGGACAACACCCACGCCATAGGCCTCTCAGTTCTTCCAACTCACGAGTTCTTGCTCTGAGGACACACACACACACACACACAAACACACACACACACACATCATCACTGTTAAACACACACACACACACACACACACACACACACACATCATCACTGTTAAACACACACACACACACACACACACACACACAAAAATCCCCTCTCTTAGGCTGAACATTTGAAGACAGAGAACCCGACTCAGAGCCAATGCAACAGTGACACTAGCCTGGAGGGGACCTCGCCCAACTCATCAGGACCAATCAGAAGATCAGAACTACTAGATTCAACCTACTTCATTTATTGCATAAAATGTCTGCACACAATGTTTCGGGGCTCTCTTCAGATAATAATAATAATAATAATAATAATAATAATAATAATATGCCATTTAGCAGACGCTTTTATCCAAAGCGACTTACAGTCATGCGTGCATACATTTTTGTGTATGGGTGGTCCCGGGGATCGAACCCACTACCTTGGCGTTACAAGCGCAGTGCTCTACCAGCTGAGCTACAGAAAGTGGATACTCATGGATGCGCATCGCAATTGTAAAATGTCAACACAATTGGAGACACCACGTCATTTTTGGAGACATGTTATTGACAGTAAACTATTGTAGATGCGACTGCTAACTAAATAAAACATTTTAGCTGGCTAGCTAATCATCTTAGCTAAATGTGGGGCAAACAATTCAGTTATTTACCGTTAATTTGAGGGATTGGGGTGAAAGAAATCGAGTTACATAGTGATACTTTACGATATACTGTATTGACAATATCGCAATATTTTAGCGCTAGTTGGCTGTACCTGCACCAAAACACCATTATTGTTCCTTCATAGCTTGTTCTCAATCTTTTCACATTGGGAGCCAATTTGTTTTCAGCACTTTTATTTCCATGACTGATCAAAACTCGTTCTCATGGCTTTCTGATCCCTCTGCAACAGACATATGGTGCGCAATAAAATCACAGTATCGAATCGCAATACGTATAGAATCATGAGACTCGCAATGCATATATCTTATCGTGAGGTTCCTGGCAATTCCCAGCCCAAGTTCATTTGCCACAACAAATCTCTTCGCTAGCAAACGCGATGTCTTCTCCAAAACGGCAATGTGTCTCCAGCAATGTTAACTTTTTTGACGTTCTATGGCATCTCCACTTTCCAAGCATATATGACCACATGTAATATTTTGGTAAGTGATGCAAATAGTGAACTATGTAGGGCCAGGATGTAAAATATATGTAGCTGCAGCAATTTCTCTTATCTGATATGGTAAGTAATGGGGCTTAATGTATAGCTCCCTAAGAGTTTGACGAACGGGTCCGTGCACGCGATTCCAGATATCTTTACCTCTGAATAAACTGCCTTTATTATACCATATCCACCCTGTCCAAAGTCTCTACTTGGTCTCAGTTCTCCAGTAAACTTGTGATTATCAACACTAACCTCATCGTTGTGGCGGCGGACAGCTAGCCTGTATCCCTCATCCAGTTGAGTGGCAATGTCTTTTTTCGTTCGTACCAATTTTTGGAAAATCCTCGGGTGTAGGACTTTCCGCCTTTAGAAACCTGTTGAATTATTAAATTTGGTCTGGGAGGTCCTAATTGTTTCGTTGCCAATTTATCTTCATTTGTTCGCCGACAAAAAGGAACTTCTTTCAAAGACACAATCGAGTTGCACTGAACGCTATAGCCATCTTGATAGTAGTACGTGAATTGATTGATGAGGCTACCCGCTCTTTTCTTAGTTACGTTCATGGTTACGTTACGTATGACGAAAGCGCGTAAGTGCAAGCCCTCAGACACCCATAGAGATTGTATTGAAAGCTCTGAAATTTGAAAAAAATAGATTTTACATGGGAGTCTATGACAGACTTCTGGGCGATTTTCAACCTGACTGAAATCGCCCCAAAAGGGGGGGGAGCCATTTGAAGCACGACTTTAGCCTGATTGGACATTTAGTGGCAGTGTGGCACTGTGGCAGATCAGACGTCTAGATTACAACACTGATAACTACAGTTGCCGTGATATAATTGATTAGAAAAAAAATCCCTTCCTTTTCCCGTTTGGCAGTGCGTCGCCCATATCGCCCTATTGAACACACCGCCCCTGGTCTGGTGTTGGCTTCCCCTCCTCATCTCCTATTATTCATCTGACTGATCTGTGGAGGAAATGAGAAGAGGAAGCCACTTTAGACTATTGACATCCGTCCCTTGTATCACAGTATATGTTTTTCCTTTTCTCTTTTTGCTCAGTTTGTCCCAAATGGGCTAAGGTCCAGACGCAACACACAGAGAAGGGTTCTGTAATTCTGCTCATTGTCTGTAACTCCGCCCTCAGACTCATCAAGCTCACACATTGGGATGGGAACACCATGGAGACTGAAAGCCCTTCTAGGGAGAGGTAAAGGCTTGTCCTTAGTGTGGCTTAATTTACATGATACTTTGTTCTGATCCTCTACCCTTCACCCTGAGGTGGGGCCTCATTTTCTCCCCCTCAGGGATTTAACCCCAGTTTGGCACTGCCAGCGCAGCGCTTCCTGGTTCTGGACTGGAACTGGTGGGACCAGAAGCTTCGCATGATGGTGGATGTCCCTGAGGTGAGACTACAATGCCCCCTGCTGGGTGAACAACACAGTCACACTTTACACAGTACTGAAAATATTTTCTAGTAGTACATGGGCTTTCTGTCAGACAGACTAAATGGAGTTTCTTAATAATATAGCCCTCTTTTTCACTTCCAGGTCCAAATTGACTTGCTGAAGCTGCTGGATAGGGGCATCTTGAAAGGCTGTAGAGAAGGAAAAGTAAAAGTGGGACTCTTCTGATACACATACACACACACCAACTGCCATACTTTGCCCTCTGCCATAGACTGACACACAAACACACACCCAACCATTTTGAACTGGACCTCTTCTGATCATGCTCTCACACAAACACACACACACACACACCAAAGTTATTGTAGTAAACAATTTAGTAAAATAAAAAAATAAAAAAAATAAAAAATAAACATTTGAAAAGCAAACTGCAAAACTAACTAAAATACAATCAAAATCATCATAAATTATGTTTAGTTTTATTGTTTTTTAAAGTTTGGGCAAAAATCTAATGGGGTTTTCAAGCTTTTTTTCTATTGGGGTTTTCGAGCTTCTGAATCTGGTGTGTAAATGCTGCTAGTAGATGCCGATGTTTCAAATAGGCCTACCCACTGGGCACAGACGTCAGTTCAACGTTTAGTTTTGATTTATATTTGGTTGAGATGTCAACTAACGTGATTTAAATGTGAAATCAACAACAAATGTCACCATGTCATTGGATTTCAGTAAAAAGTTGGGTGAAAAAAATATGAAATGCCCTTACGTTAATGACTTTTTGCAAATCCAATCAGTTTTCCATGTTGATTCAACGTCATCACATTGATTGATTTTGGTTGAAATGACGTGGAAACAACGCTGATTCAACCAGTGTTTGCCCAGTGGGTAGCATGTGCATCACTACCACTAGCTATCACTAGCTAACAGGGAAGAAATCTGAGTGCGAGCAAGGAGCGTGACTAGGCCAAGCTAGAACAGCTTATGAAGTTGCTGGAGCCGTTCGCAATCCACATGACCAACTTGCTGACCAGTGACTGGGCCAAGCTAGAGCAGCTTGTGAAGTTGCTGGAGCCGTTCACAATCCACAACGACCAACTTCAAACTGTCTGATGTGGTACCATGCCTTCTCAACCTTGAGGCACACTTGCAGTCATCTACTGTTGCAAAACAGTGGGCACAGGTCCTCCTGAAGTCACTGCTTGAGCGCTTTGCATGCATACTGAATCCTCTGGCAGCCAACTTCGATCCAACCCCTGCAGCAGCTTGCCTGATAGACCCAAGTATGTCTCTGGCATTTCGCTCAACAGAGATGGAGCCACTGATGAGGGAAGCAGAGTCATTTGTACTTCAGCAAATCAGAGAGTACAGCCATGGAGCAGCAGGACCCCAGGAAGATGCCAGCACGATGAATCAAGCAAAAATCTCGACCACAGTTCTTCAGAAAGATAGCCTCGCATCAAAGATTGTGTCTGAGGTCACTGTCCAGCGGGTCAACCTGGCAGGGCATTAAGTGCCCCGTGTGAGCTGCGGAAAAACCTGGAGGAGGTAAGGGGAGCATGTTTACAGAGTCACCTCTCCAGTTCTGGCAGACAAGGATGGCTGTTTATCCAAAGCTGTGTCCTGTGGCACTGGATCTGGTTTCTGCCACTGCATCTCGAGCGTTCGTGCAGAGAATATTCTCTGTCTGTGGACAACTGTCATCAGGCTTGAGAACACGAACGACCTCCTCTCTGGAACACAGAGTCTTATTGAAGATAAACCAGAACATTTTGTATGGTTGAACAGAAACACACACACACACACACAAGCTGGCTGTCAACTGATAGATTTGTGAAGAAGTGTTGTATTACATAAGTTTTTGCTGTTGTTGGAGCTGTTTTTATTAACCCTATGGGGTTAGTCAGTGATACTTATTTAATATTACATAAACATAATATGTCAAATGTGCCATGACTTCATTTGTAGTTTTTTCCTCTCTCTTTCTGTCAGATAAAGGTAAATATACTTGATTCTTCTTACTTCTAATACTAAAATTAAAAAATAATTGGATTGGTTTAAACATGGGCAAGGGAGTACCCTTCCACCATATTTATTGCACCAGTCTAGGCGCTTATCCTTTAAATCCAAGTCACATTACGATTGTTTTATAGTTTAAACCTAACCAAACCAATGTCCTGGCCATGGAGTTGTATGGAGCCCTCTAGTGGCCAAAAGCTGGTGTTATCATGGGCAGCGCCATAGAGGATTCTTGCCATTTTTATTTAGTCAACTGTGCGGGACTTCCAATTTCATTGGCTGATCCCTGCTGATGACCCGGTTGGCATGACCTGATGACCTGGTTGGAGTCGTGACAGCCGGGTCATCAGGAGGAATCAGCCAATTACTTTTACTTGTGAAGAAGAAAATGTACGATTTCAAGATGGAGATGGCCTCAATGGCGCTGCCCATGCTCTCACAGACGTCATCATGACACAGATACAGAGCTGTTATGTCTATCCAGGTCTATGGTCCTGGCCCATCAATTTATGTATTACTGCCCCCCAGTGGCAAGAAGTGACATCCCAAAAACCAAAAAAACTATAGGCCTTCAACATATAAATGGCTCCTAGCCTCCCACACATAGGCTACTTTCTGTCCCTAACACTAAAATTTTAATTAAATAATATAAAACGAAATATAAATGTTTTTATCAAACTGAAACTAAATAAAAACGAGCAAATCAAGTCTGAACTAACTGAAACTAAACTGAATTTCCAATAAAAATCTAAAAACGAATAGAAATAAAAACTAATATTAAATCACGAAACTATAATAACCTTGAAACACACACACACACCTACACACAACAAAGTTAAGTGGGGCACCTCAAACCAATTATGTCTCCATAACAGAGAGAGACTGCTGGACACTTCCCTATCCTGTTTTTACCTTCTCTGTGTGACACTGTTGTTGTTATTTTTCTATTTTAAGTGACCATGTAAAATGTCTGATATTGTTTATACAGTGTTGTAGTCCCTGTGGGATGGTTTGAATAAAGCCATTCTGAATGGAACCAGACTCTCTGTTTGTTCACCCACACCAGCGGGAAGCCCATCCCACTGAGTCTGAGGTCATGAGTTGTTTCGCCCAGTAGGAAGTCTGATTTATCATAACATCCTGTGTGTGAAGTTGTTCTACAACAACGAGGCAGGTACAGACACAGGCAACTGGTTCGAAGGGGAAATGATCGTAAGTTACTGTCTAAAAATAAACCTGCAGTATTTCAGCTCGATGATCTGTTAGACTGTAAAACATCTGTATGTATGTAGGACTGAAGCGCTAAGGAAGGAGTGAGAGAATAACAGTAGAAAAAGAATGAGAGAGAAGAGACGGAAAGAGGAAGTAGAGCCAAGGATTCTTGGCAGGGAGGGGAGCGAGAACAAGGGAGAGGAACAAAGAGATAAGACCATGTTAAAGAAGACGGGAAGAGAAGAGAGACAAGACTCCCATTCCTTGCTTGTTCTCTGGTTGCCTGACCCTATCCGTGCTCCTTTCCCTGCCCCAGCCGGAGCTCTCTGTCATGGGCAAGGCGAAGGCCCACGCTGGGCTCCTGGCCCGGAGGCCTGATAACTCGGCTTTCAAACATCAGAGACTGCCTGTCTGGTCCCCCATGCTCACAGCTCACACCGTCCTGCCTTTCTTCTACTGTATGGCCACTATATGGTCTACTGGGAGTGTGCCTATATGGGGGATACAATCTTCCCAGCTCTGCAGATTTTGCTGCGAAGAGACAGAATCATTAGATCATTTGTTTTGGTACTGTCCATTTGTAGCTTGTTTCTGGACACAGGTCCAGGAATGGCTGAAGGATTGCAATATTTGCATGGAGCTGACCCTGCAGAGAGCACTACTGGGTGATCTGAAAAGTCATAGTCAATCGATCAATAATATAATAATACTTTTAGCAAAAATGGTTATTTTCAATTTATAATCTGTAGAAACAATGAGAATAGAAAGGTTCAGAACTTTTGTAAAACATCACAGTACTGTTGAAAAATATATGGCAAATAGAAATCCAATATGGATGGTGTTAAGAGATAGATGGGTGGTGTTGCATGGAGTTGAAGGATGGGACTAATAACAACTAGCAACAACAAGATAACTAATGTAAAGCATACTGTGTCCATAATAAGTATATAGGTTATAGGTTGAGAGCATTTGTGAAAGAGCACAGTTAGAAAGATATGGCATATAGAAGCAAACCGGATGGACATCATGAAAATGATCGGAGAGGTTGAGGGTAGAGGAAGTTCAGGAGTAAAAACAAAAAAATAGAATTATTGTAAAATTGACTGTATCCATGAAATGTATATAGTATGTATAAGCTGGAAGTAGAGGCCTAAGCATTGTTGTTCACTAGTTTACTCCAATTAGGGAAGGGGTGGTGGGGTTGGAAAGTAATAAAGGGAAAAATATTTTTTTTAAGGATATGTATATGTGTATGTGTATATATATATATATATATATATATATATATATATATATATATATATATATATATATATATATATATATATATATATATATATATATATATATATATATATATATATGCGAGAGAGAAAAAACATATGGGGGATTGGAAGTGATGCAGACAATTACATTGATGGAAGTTACAATCTATCTGCAATATTAAAGCTGATCTACCCCCTAAGAAAAAAGAAAAAAAAGAAGAAAAAAGAGAGAGAGAGACAATGAGAGGGAGAGAGAAGAGTTTAAGGGTATCCTGAGAATGAGTGTACAGTATAACAGGAGGAGTGGCAGTGGCGAACAAGCATCAATCTAAAGTTCATATAGGTTTTAATGTTTGCTATCTCTATTTCTCTCTCTCACCATCTCTTCTGTTCTCTCTCCACAGGTGGACTACACACACGCAGGGTCATGTGATAATTGTGTTTTGAGAAGCGTAAAGACAGTGCCAACGCCAACCAGAGCTGCAACTGCACAATGGTGTTTAACATTGAAGACACATTGAAGGTGTGAGTGTGTGTGTTTCTGTCTTGGTGTGGACACTTCGACAAGACCACAAGCTGTCGAACCAAATCCAAGTCCTTTGAGACGCATAGTGATGACGCATTTCCTGTTTCCTGTCCCAGAGAGACATGTTCTTCTACAATGGGCTGATCAACTTCCACCAGAACATATACATGTACTCCAGGGACGATGGACAGATGGTCGGGAGAAAATGAAAACCTCAAGGTAGCAACTGTTTCTATCTACTCTATCTATCTATTCCTGTCTGTCTGGCATTACCCACACTATGTTATGAGTCTCTGCTAACAATGTGACTGCATGATATATAGGATTCGGGGGAAAACACCTTTTAATATCCAGTGATATGATCAAATCAATCTGACATGAGACCTGATTTTGATTAATTTACTGACTGACTGATTTCTTGATGAGTTTTGTTTGTTTGTCCCAGTCTCCTTGACTCTGACGTATCACTCAGAAAAGGGGGGTCCGGTGGTCCATGTTCCTCTGTTCAGGAAGGACATCACCTGGTACACCGACAAGAACGTCAAGTTGCACAACCCACCGGTTGAGAACAAGACACTAACGTTAGCACAGGTGTTTGAAGGTGTGTCTCACAATACACCCACACAGTGTGTTCATGGCCATCTCTATTATTAATAGTTATGGTGTAATACCACATTCTTATTTAATATACATTTATATCACCGCTTCCTCTTACTTGCCTTTCCAAATGTTGGTATCACTGTTGTCAAAACTCTGTCCTAGTTGTCTATGTGTTGTCAGGCACGGCACGGCCTCTGTACTGGCAGAAAGCAATGTGTGACCTGGACCCCTGGTACCACAACAACAACGGATTCATCAATGAGGACCTGATCGTGTGGATGAGGGAGGCTGCCTTCCCCAATTTCAAGAAGCTCTACGAGGGCTGCCGCCTGGGAACTACAGCGTCCATATCTCCTACAGTGTCCTTTATTATTCATCTGGTTATTCATGCTTTATTCTACCAGATTGATCATTTTGAGATTTGAATCAATTGAATTAAAACGGTTTCCCAATGGCAGGTTCCTAGTGGGGTTAGCTAGTTTCTCATTGGGTGGAAGTGAAACAGTAGGTTGTGGCTTGAAATGTTGATTTTTGTTTATTTGGTCAGTTATTAGAACAGTGTGGGTCACAGCACATCAAGCACAAAAACACCAACAGCTTTTTCCTTTGTCATCTGTGTGAAGAAGAAAAAAATCGAAGAACTAACAGTAAGCCTACTGACTATTTGGAGCCTCTGTGTTTAGATATAAGGTGTGTACCGTATGTGGCTCTGTTTATCCTTGACCTTTGCAGTGGAGTCCTTCTGGGGCAGAAAGGAAGTGGCACTGTCCAGTCAGCTGGGTCGGGGGTCAGAACAACTTCCTCACCGAAGCCTACCAGATCACTGACTGTCTCATCCTGCTCCTCGCTGTAATCTTTACCGCCATTTGGTGGAAGTTTGGTATGAACGGTCAGAACATGGAGGAGTGATGGAAAAGGACCAAAAAGGGTGAGGAAGAAGAGGAGAAATATTGAGTGAATCATGAGAAAGAGAAGTCTGATATTTCATTCTAAATACTGTAAATGTGACTGATTTATTGAAATGGTCAATGGTCCAAATGTACGTAGTTCTACATTTGAGATGTGGTTTGTGTTATTAGCGTTTGATCATCATGAATGCTTGTGCTTGGTTTAATTTCCCTACATCACCATGTGATGGCAGTAGTGGTGTTAAAATGACATAAGGTGGGATATCATTGGAAATTGTTTTCAGATGTTATAATTTATACCAGTGCTTGAATATCTATTAAGATGTTATCTTCAAGATATTGATATGAAGTAATGTGAAATATGAAGGAATCATTTAAGATTAAATTTTTTACTGTTGACCGTATGAATGTGTTGTGCATTAACGTTTTTGTAAAAAAACATTACTTATTTTTAAAGTCTTTATTTCTCTTTGTACAATCTGTGAACTCACAGAAACACACACACTGACCTAGGGCCAGCCTTCCCTACTGATGTCCTAACCTTTAACAAACTGGTCCAGGATCAGATTTGGTGTTCAGGACAGGGAGTGACCTGACAAATTATTTCCTGACATCCATTACTACAGACATGACTAATCAAACACAGATACAGTACACTCATACAGACATAGCTAGATTCTCTCTTTAGGACAGCCATACAAAGATAGACATACACCGATACAAAGGTTCAACAGACACAGCTACTTGCACAAAGACACTAAGGAAAGTTATCACATACACACACACGAAAGACAGCAATCATACAGTAGAGACAATCAATGTCCAAGAAATACACACAGCAGAGTCATTCAGACAAAGATGCACATTCACCTGCATACTGTATATTGGAATTTGAAGTGTTTCTGACTTCAGTATGCTGACTGGTCACTAGTGATATTGTTTCCTCTCCGTACCATCTTCGACAGGATCCGTGACCTATACGCAGCTCTTTAAGGCTGACGCGGTAACCTAGACCAGGGTTTCCCAAACTTGGACTACCCCCCCCCCCCTCCCCCCCCCATGAACCATGTAACCATGAAAACAGTGCAACCATAATTATTTGATGCCTTCCGTGTGGAAGAGGATTCGTCACCGCTGTCCATAATGGTTGGGAACATTTGCTTTTCTTAAGTGAGAGTATGTCCTTTTCAGCAGGAATTATGAAAGAAAAATAAATAAAAGATAATCATTTTGAGAAACACAGGTTTTTGGTGTGGATTTCACTCTAGATTTATGTACAAAGGTGAATGGTTACATTCAAAAGTTTTATGAGATCTGATTTTGAGAACTAACAGATCTAAAAGCCTCCAATCAAAGCGTACCGTAGTAAAAATGAGGAAACTCCTCTTTAGACATAGGTGACCTTCGGCCTTTATGCAGAGAACACTATTAGAACACATTAGTGGTAGAAACATTGCCTATAATAGAAGGCAACCATTTCAGAGAACCTATCTTTGGAGAATTACTTCACTTTTAAATTGACACATGAAAGGAATTAAAGGAATATAAACTCACAGTTTGACTAAACATACAATTAAGACACATTGACAGAGTGGACTAAGCCTGGCTGAAACAGTAGTGAGCTCTCCATCTCTCCTCTTTCTCTTTCATGTAGACATTCATCTTTGTGGTTTCAGTGATAGGACTGGTATGGCACTATGCTAGCACTCTCCGGCCACGCATGTACATGTAAACACACACATACTGTACATACAGACTCCTGTGTAGACACACTCACATACAGACAAAGTGAACTCACTTTAAGGTAGTGTGTTCTTTACAGACTCAGACCCAGGGTTATATCCCCCTCTCTCTGTCCATGGGGGATGTGGTTTATGGTTTCGGCCCTGTCAATCACAGTCCTCACTCCGCCCCTTCAGCTCTGCCCTGCTGGCTTCTGAGAGCTGCTCTGAGGCACCTGATAGGCTAGATCCACAGTGGGCATGGCCTGTCCTATACTCTTGGGTGTGTCGTACATTGACCTCCCCGATTGCCCACTGTCTGTCCGTGCGAGCAGGGAGGCGGGGCCATGGCCGATGAAGCTGGAGACTGTGGTTGGCTGGCTCAGCGAGGAGCTCCCTGATAGGTGGCTTGCAATGTCAATCACGATGGGCGTGGCGTACTCGGCGCCGGAGGCAGGCAGGGGTTCAGCGTAGGCGTGGTAGATGTCTGTTGCTATAGGAGCGTCGTAGAGGTCAGGGTCAGTGTAGCCAGGGTCAGAACCTTCCTCTGGCTTGAAGGTTGACCTCTGACCTAGTGATGTCACCACACCGCTCACCAGGGGCTGGGCATATTCTAATGCAGGAGATGAAGAGGGTGTGTTACACATACAAACACTCAGTTCGCTGTGTGTGTGTGTGTGTATACCTGCGGGTTCGGCCTGTAGTCTAGGGGCGTTCCCTCTTCCTCTGAGCCGGCCCACTTCACTGCTGCTGTAGCGAACTGACTCCTCCCCCTCTGCCATCTTGGATGGCAGGAACTGCTTCATACTCTTCCACCAGTCTGGACAGAGACACACACACACACACATTAAACACACACACACACACACACAAACAAACACACTGAGAGTGTTGTGTTTACCTGTACGGTCCCAGTGAGGTAAATCATAAGCCCCCTCAGAACTCTTCTTCCTGAGGAGAGAGAGAAAGAGAGAACAGAGGAGAAAATCAAAGAAAGTGTGATACATCAAAACGTCTTCAAATACTATTTTAAATAAGACATCTGTCACCCCCCAAAAAAAGAATTATTGCACATCTTTTCCTACTAGCACTGGCTTTGCTGATAACTTTAATATTGAGGAAAAATGTACTTACTACAACTGTGATATGTAGTTTCTTACCTAGCTATCTTAAGATGAATGCACTACCTGGATAAGAGCGTCTACTAAATGACTAAAATGTAAATGTACTTTGTTGGGAGCTACTGAGTGCATGGGTATTTAGTTGTTACTAGTTATAGTTAATCATCACCTGTTTCTCCAGTGCCAGGCACAGACCATTGTCAAGATGAGGGAGGTCAGAACCATGACCAACACTGGCACCAACACTGCTGCCAACGCCACGTCTATGACCACAACACAACCAGTGTGAACCAATCACAATCATCAGCACAATTAGATACTGTAACTATTTTCCCTCTATCTGTTCCCTCCCTCCCTCACCGTTGCTGGTGCGTGGGGGCATGGTGGTGTTTCTGATGTCAGGGGTGTGGGTGCTCAAGCCGTACAATGGGGGGGTGTCTGTGGCCACTGGGGGAGTGGGAGGCCGAGGGGGGCGGTATATCCGTGGTCTCGCTGTCCAATGGGAGAATAGGCAGAACAGTTATAATCATTCTATGACAATATAATCCCTTCGACTGCCCACAAGAAAAATCGAATTCACAAATGGGCTAAAAAGTCGAAACACCTGACTTGCATCTGATTGGCTGGTTTGGTTACCTTGATGGAACTGGCATCCGAGCAGCTCAAACTTGAGGGCGATTCGCTGGTGCCACTGGGCAGGGCTCATCCTCACATACCGCGCCTCGATTGGTGGGATGAAGTTATTGCGTACTTCATGGAGATAGTTGGTGTTTCCTTGAAAAGTCTGTCATGAAACAGAAAGAGAGACAGTCATCACTACACACAGACATTGAAGCTACAGTATGTTTCCAAATGATATCTCATGTTATCTTGCCTGTGCCTACAAGACTACTGTATTGTTAATATTATGTATGGTTTGTAACAAATGTTTGATTGCTACCTTTTTGGGAAAGGTTTCTCTTGTAAAATAGATTTTTAACCTTAGTGATATTATCTCCTGTTAAATATAGGATAAAAAGCCCTGATTACAGATCCTGACTAACACAGCCACTCAATCAATCTCCATCCATCTTTAATGAGCTGCTGTCCTGAGTGACCACAGCGCTTAACAACCACAGTCAGCTCTCATGTTTCCTGCTATAAACAACCGCAATCAATCACTGTTGCCATAGAAACAAACTCACAAACCCCCCGCTCCCCTACTCTTGTCTAAAGTAGCTTCCTCTCTCCTTAAAGGGAAAGTCCACTCAAAACTATCTTTTAGTATTTCTTTCTTTAGTCCACTGTTGATACATTCCCAAAATGTTTTGTATGTCAGCAGTCAAGTTTTCAAGATATTGGACTTTCAAGAAGCAAAGTGTCCCTTTAATGTTATTGATGAGAGGGGTGTTCACCTTGTCCTGGGTAGCATCTGCCTCCCGATAGGCGCTCCAGTTCTGTCCGTCATTGCTGTAGAGGACCCGATAGGCTGACACGTAGAACTGATACTCCAGGAGGGAGGAGCCTGTAGTGGTGATGCCTGTAATCCTCTTCTCCTTCTTCAGATCCACCTGTAGCCACTGCTGCTGGTCGCTGTGAGCCGACGCCCAGGGAAGCCCTGTCCTTTTAAGGCGGGCCCCAGATGGGCCCCACTCGCTGGGCTGGCCAATCACGTCACTCCATTCCCACACCGAGGAAGCAGAGAGCTGGGAGTCCCTAACAACGCCCGACTCTAGACCCAGTGTCCCATAGCAACCTAAGAGAGAGAGAGAGAAACTGAGTGTATTCAAGTGGGAGGACACATGACTGTCTTCGCGATTGTGGTAGTGATTGTGGTGGCAGGTGTAGTTGAAAAGGTTACAGAAGCATGTGTGGCTGTGGTGGTATCATGGTCTGTTTTTGTATTGTAGCTTAACTCACCACTGGTCTTGAAAGTGAAGAGGCTGTTGGACAAGGGACCACTGGAGAGAGGCAGAGAGAGATAGACATAATGATGGAGCGATGGAAAGGGAAGAGAAAGCAGATGTATTCTCCCAGACAGACAGTAGTACTTACACAGTGGAGGAGACGTTGTTAGCCAGCGAGCCATCGTAGTGAGGGATGCCCTTACTGCTAACCACACTGATCTGACCGCCCACAGAGCTAGACACTACACCTGCATGGATGGCTGCTAGACACACTGGAGACGACTAGAGGAGGGAGGGAGAAGGAGATATTGATTATGATCTATTCAAGAGTGTTTAGAAATGTGCATTTTTATGTATGACCATCTTCATCAAATTACTTCTATGTCAATTGAATCCTCGCTGCTGTGAGAAAAGGGGTTAGAACACTGGAGGGAGCAAGAGGGATGATGAGAGGGGGAGATAACAAAGAGACAGAGAGAGAGGAGAGAGACAGACGGAGAGAGAGAGCGTGAATCTTGTGTTTAGGATTGTTCCGGTGTCAACTGAGAGGCCATATATCCCAGTGAGTGACAGTAATGGCTTGTATAAGGTTTTACAATGATATAGATCACAAAGAACAGCTCTCAGTCCCCAGACCTCAGCTCCACAGATAACAGGAGATAAGTCGGCACGATGATGTCACTTCCTGGCAGGGGGAACCCTGAGTGCTATGAAGAAGAAAAAATGCTGATCCAAGGCCTGTTTCAATAGATTTCTATCTATGAAGTGAAGGTGGTAAATTACCTTTTAATGGCGTCAGACCAAGGCTCTGCGTCTGTCCTCGTGCTCCTAGACCTTAGTGCTGCTTTTGACACCATCGATCACCACATTCTTTTGGAGAGATTGGAAACCCTAACTGGTCTACACAGACAAGTTCTTGCCTGGGTTAGATCTTATCTGTCGGAAAGATATCAGTTCGTCTCTGTGGATGGTTTGTCCTCTGACAAATCAATTGTAAGTTTAGGTGTTCCTCAAGGTTCCGTTTTAGGACCACTATTGTTTTCACTATATATTCTACCTCTTGGTGATGTCATTCGGAAACACAATGTCAACTTTCACTGCTATGCGTACGACACTCAGCTGTACATTTCGATTAAACATGGTGAAGCCTGTGTTTCAAACATTAGGAAGTACTGCTTACCTACAAAGCATTACATGGGCTTGCTCCTACCTATGTCTCTGATTTGGTCCTGCTGTACATACCTACACGTATGCTACAATCACAAGAAAAAGGCCTCATTATTGTTCCTAGAATTTCTAAGCAAACAGCTGGAGGCAGGGCATTCTCCTACAGAGCTAATTTTTTATGGAATGGTCTGCCTATCCATGTGAGAGATGCAGACTCGGTCTCGACCTTTAAGTCTTTACTGAAGACTAATCTCTTCTGTAGGTCCTATGATTGAGTGTAGTCTGGCCCAGGGGTGCGAAGGTGAACGGCAAGGCACTGGAGTGAAGAACCGCCCTTGCTGTCTCTGCCTGGCCGGCTCCCCTCTCCCCACTTGGATTCTCTGCCTCTGACCCTATTACAGGGGCTGAGTCACCAGCTTACTAGTGCTTTCCATGCCGTCCCCAGGACGTGTGCGTCACTTGAGTCCCTGACGTGATCTTCCAGTCCGGTTTTTGCCCCCTCGGGCTCGTGCGGTGGAGGAGATATTTGTGGGCTATACTCAGCCTTGCCTCAGGGTAGTAAGTTGGTGGTCTGTTGATATCCCTCTAGTGGTGTGGGGGCTGTGCTTTGGCGAAGTGGGTGGGGTTATGTCCTGCCTGGTTGGCCCTGTCCGGGGGTATCGTCAGACGGAGCCACAGCCCCCCCTGTCTCAGCCTCCAGTATCTATGCTGCAATAGTCTATGTGCCGGGAGGCTAGGGTCAGTCTGTTATATCTGGTGTAATTCTCCTGTCTTATCTGGTGTCCTGTGTGAATTGAAGTATGCTCCCTCTAATTCTCTCTCCCTCCCATCCCGGAGGACCTGAGCCCTAGGACCATGCCTCAGGACTACCTGGCCTGATGACTCCTGGCTGTCCCTAGTACACCTGGTCGTGCTGCTGCTCCAGTTTCAACTGTTCTGCCTGCGGCTATGGAACCCTGACCTGTTCACCGGACGTGCTACCTTGTCCCGGACCTACTGTTTTCGACTCTCTCGCTCTCTCTACCACACCTGCTGTCTCGAACTCTGAATGCTCGGCTATGAAAAGCCAACTGACATTTACTTCTGAGTTACTGACCTGTTGCACCCTCTACAACCACTGCTGGTCATCTATGAATGAAGAACAATCTGGCCTTAATGGCCATGTACTCTTATAATCTCCACCCAGCACAGCCAGAAGAGGACTGGCCACCCCTCAGAGCCTGGTTTCTCTCTAGGTTTCTTCCTAGGTTCCTGCCTTTCTAGGGAGTTTTTCCTAGCCACCGTGCTTCTACATCTGCATTGCTTGCTGTTTGGGGTTTTAGGCAGGATTTCTGTATAGCACTTTGTGACATCATGTAAAAGAGCTCTATACATTTTTTTTTTTTGAATTTGATATACATCCTTCCTTAATTCCTTCCCTCCTTCCGTGAGTTAATATCATATTAAGATCACTGAAAAGGTTGGATTGTTTAAACATTTCCCTTTCTCTTCTTCATGTATTCCCTTAGCTTTCCAGTAACTAACTCAGTAATTTGCAGACATCATAAAATCGATCTATTCATGCATATATTGGCAAAACACGTACACACACTAGTGAACACACATTTAGTGAGACCACAGTTCCCAGCAGTGGGCAGCTGGGTGAGTGAAGTGGGATGGTTTTCCTGGAAAGGCCCCACATGGGGTTTCACAGCTGACAGGACTGTGGGTAACACCAAAGGCACCGTGTTGTGACATACACACACACACACACACACATTGTGCGATCATAGACACGTTCTACACATTCACACACACACACACACACACCACATAGTCAAGGTACCCACAGGCACTGAACACTTGCCCTCTCAGCTCTAAATCATCCCAGTAACACACCACATCCGAAGCAGCACCCAACCAAACCACTAACACAAACACACTGCACTGCTCCAAACCACCACACCCAGCAACTCAGAGCACAGACCGCTTACACACACACACAAACTCTCTCACTCATTACAACACATTACACACCAACCCAAAGGGATGGGAGAAGGAACAGGAGAACCGGTAGAGCAAGAGAGAGAGAGACAAATTCATACTGAAAAAGTTGACAGAGTGACAGAATGTGAGAGTAAAGTAGACGTGCAGAGATGGGTGGGGTGCACTGACCCCCCTGTGACATGAGGTGTGGTCCAATGAGCAGCAGATGGCAATGCTCCATGGAAACCAAAGTCAGACTGACTTGGGTTGTAACCCCGTACAGCTCTGTTTGGCTGAACATGTAGAACCCAGGATCCTTTTCTGCTATGTAAACTGCAACACCGCCTACACAAGCTCAGAAACACACACACACACCACACGTCACAAACATATGCCTGCACGCATGTACACGCCACATAGGCACGCTCACATGCACACGCACGCACACACACCAGTCCGCTCAGCACCCTCCTCCAGCTGGAATGGATTAGAAGAGGCTGTTCCTTCGGGCCAAACAATTAGCTCACCTCCCCCAAACCCCCTTCCCCTCCCCTATGCCTCTGAGACACCCCCTGACACACATACATACACACACACACTCTTGCCCTCTACTGTGCCTCTGAGCCACCCCTGGGCCCCCCCTCTTTGATAACACCCACACCCCCCATCTAGCCTTCCCTCCCCTCTTTCCCACCCCCATGGCCCCCTGACCAGCCCAGGCATGAGGTCATCAGCCGCAGACTCACTCAGCCCCCATGACCTCAGACACAGCCGGGGCATTGTGAGGACATCAGCCTGGGATGTGCATACGCTGAGAGAGGCCCTGTTTACAAAGAACTTCATGAGAGAGAGACAGAGAGAGAGGGGGGGGGGGGGTGAATTGGGACAGACAAGGTCCAGCAGGGTAAAGAGAGAGTGAATGAGACTGGAAAAAGAGAGATGGGGAGAGAGTAAAAGAGATATAGAACGAGAGAGAGAGGGGAACATAGCCATGAAGTGAGTCATGACTGTGTGCGTGGCCAGTTAGTTCCTGTGGGTTAGTGGCAGTGGTGGTGGGTACTGCTGAGTGATGAGCAGGTTGGTGGAGGAGGGTATTGGGCAGTGTGAATCACCTGGGAACTGTGTGCCCTCCACAATGACTAACACTGACACACACACACACACACACACACACAAATGCATACGCTCACACAAAGATGCACACACCCACGCACATGCACTGTTCCCACCCAGTCTGTCTCTGTTTCGTTGACTTGCTCATCTCTCAGTCCCCAGCACCACTCATGCACATGCACATCCACAAACCATTCCATGAGTACTGTGCATATACTCACGTCTCTGTAGCCATGGGGTATGGTCCCAGAGATCTCCCCAACAGAGGTCAGACATCCTGCAGGACAGTATCTTGTGAACTCTGCCTCAGTGAAGTGGATTCCCTTGTCTTGACAGGTGATCAGATCTACAAACAGGGATGCAAACTGGTGACAGTCCAAAACATGCAAAAAATCTGTGTAAACTGCAAGAAAATGTGCCTATTTCCAGAGAGGGGTTGTCACAATACCAACATTTTACTAACGCTGTGATACCAGGCCAAGTATCACCATACTTAGCAATATGGTGACACCACATGGTTTGCTCCCAAAAGTTAGGCACCAAACAGAATTTAAGGAACGCCAGAAAAATACAGATTGTTTATTCATATTTAGCTTAGAATTACATTGATTAGGCATATGCATCCTACCATTGAAGCATATTTTTGAGTAAGCTATCTCAGTGGTTCCCAACCTTTTTTTGAACCATGGCACACCTTGATGGGATAACAAATTCTGCGGCACACCAAAAATGTCCCTCTTAATATATTTAGTGGTACTGACCTCCATCTCATCTGATCCATACTGCAAATCATCTATTTTCTGTGAAAGACATTTATAGATTAAGGGCGTTTTCTTATATCCCCTTATGATCTGGATCCTACCCTGATCCGCTCTATAAAGCACGTGTGAAACGCAAATGAACCCTGGCTGAAACTAATCCTGGACCTGAGTTGGTAGCTGCAGCGCAAGTCGCGTGGAACTTTTTTGCCCGTTGTAAACAAGCTAGCTCGCTAACGTAATGTAGAAGATGTGTTTTGCTAATCATACCCTGAAACGGTGAAATGTATTCTGTAGAATCACATTAACTCAGCTCTCTCTCTCTCTATTCCACCCTGTCTAGGTAGACACACGCACATGAACACAAGCAGAACAAACACGCACAGACAGACACACACACAGTGTGCTGTAGCGAGCAAGAGTGTTTTTTTTTTTTTTAACACTGAGGGGATGCCCACAAGGTTAGAAATCCCCATCCAGTCACTGAGGATGATAACACTCTCTAACATATGAATGTGCAATAACATATACATCAGTCTTTCACCCCATCTCTTTCTCTCTCTTCAGTAATTTGATTTCCCTCTTTCAGAGGATGTGGATAAAAGCTTTGTTGTATCTCACTCTCTCTGTTCACCCTCAACTTCTCCCTTCTCCAACCTTTCTCTCTCTCCACCCCCCTGCATCCCACTTTAGTTTTCCTCTAGCTTCCTTCCCCCTCCATCCCCTCATCTATCTCTCCTTCTCTCCAGGGAGACTGGCGATGTAGACAGACTCCTGACACAACAGACAAGTGTCACCACACGCTGGATCTGCAGTGCACAGCGCTAATGGCTCTAAACACACACACACAGTCTGTGCCACTCTAGTCTGCAGAGATAGACAACTCTTTGGAGTGGTGTGTGACAAAGCCCAGCCACACAGGGACAGGGTGGGCTTCACCTAAGGGTTCTGGATACGTACACGCACTGTTCTGACACTCTCACTGCAACAGAACACCCCATCATTAAGGCCGGGATTCAATCCAATCGCGCTTATAGACAATGCAGATTTTAAAGGCGCTTAGAGACGGGCTGCAGTAAACGACAATTTAACCGTGAGAAAATCCACCTACCTTGTGTAGAGAACAGCGGTCCCAGTTGTTGTCAGCTCGAATGTTGTCATTAAAACATTGTTTGATTGGTTGACAAGGTGAACTATGCTCATTGGTCAACCATGCGCGGCAGCCGCTCAAGACTTCAGCTAATTTAATATTTTGGCGCCTCAAGCGCTGAGCCATCAGCACCGTCCACGGTAGTGAGCACGAAGAACCGCGCGGCTTGCAAAACTACTTGCGTTTTGCCACTCACCGCCCTACTCCCATTGAAGTCTATGAGACCTTTGCCGCTAACTGCGGCCTGTCTGTAAACGCCTTAAAAACAATGTTACCGCATTCGCAGGAGATCGCATTCAAGGTAAACAATGCAGATTTCGGCTCAATTGGAAATTAACTGTCAAGCGCATTATATACCGTCGTTACGGATTGAATCTTGGCCTAAGCCTCCCTGTCCTTCCATCTGCCCTCTACCATAACGCTCCTTTAACTTCCTTCTCTATTCACCTCCCATCTCTCACTGTACCCTTTCTTATACCCTCTCTCTACTACTCTCTCACAGTAGACACACAAAAAACAAACCCACACATGCATGATGCACACACACAGAGCTGCAGTATGTCTAGATTAAGAACTCCAGTATTAAAACACACACACACACAGTTATGTGGAGATAAATGCCAGCTGTAATACTCTCCAGGCATGCTCCATGTCTGTCATGTTACAGCAGATCACTTTCCTTACATCTCCCTGTAACTGAATTCACTCCATATATCTCCCACACCCTGACAGAGAGAGCAGCACGAGGTACCACTTACAGACAACACAGTCAGTCTCATACATTTAAAATAGTTATTTATCCAGTAAGGAAAAGGTGGAAAAGGGAGAGAGAGAGTAGAGGAGGAAAGGGAAAAAAGAGGGAGTAGAAACACATTTATAATAGGACTCACATGAGACCCTGCAACTCCCAATCATACAAACACACACAGTTACCTAGGCAACTCCATCAGCCATGGGGGCACAATGTTACTGTAAAACAATCTATTGTAATCTCAACTAAGAGTTAACACAGCGGTCTATAATGGGTGACATTGTCATATCTGAGGATTGGGACACCAGCAGCAGCTTGAATGATCACCTCACAGTTCACACAGTTAGGATGCAGCTCAGACCCCACCCCATGACCGTTGACCCCTTGTACCTGTGTGTTCTGTGGTGGAGTAGGACAGGGAGAAGCCCCGCCCACTGCGGTGAGTTCCACTCATGAACTGGATGGTGACCCGGTTCCCACCGGACTGGATGAGCTCAGGAACCTTCAGACCCAGACCACAGAACTTCACTGGTGGTCGGGAGGAGAGGGGTAAGTTACTTAATCTTGCACTCTGATCTAGCGGTTATTATCTACATTCAGATAGTGGCACAGACAGTGTTATTCTATTGACGTGTCTGTCATATACTGACATACTGTCATATAGTGGTTGCTATTGATTGATTATGTATATTTCATACACCCCTCTCCTTTCCCCTAGGAGATAATAGAGCCATTCCCTATCCCCTCCCCACCTTCCCTCCTCATCTCCATCCCTCTCTCACCTATCTGGGTCCTCTGGGGTCCTACACCGTCGTAGATTCTGAGGTAGTTGACCTGACAGTTGTTGTCCTCTATGTCCAGGTCAGCGAAGCGGAAGTGTAGCCTCAGGCCCTGCGGCACACTGATTTCCCACTCACACACTGTGTGGTTGGGGTACGTCCCTGGGTAACCCAGAGAGGACAGGGTCCCACTGCTGGGGCCCAACACACTGGGGCCACAGCCATCACCTGTAGACACACACACACACACACTGAGTGACTTAGGGGAGACATACATGTACTGTTTCTACCCACACATAATGGGTGGATGTATATGCACATAAGGGTTGTGTTACACAAATACACACACATTATGGAGTTAGAAATATCAGTGGGATTAGATATGTTCAGACTTTGACACACCAGTAGTTTGGACAGCAGAGGGTGAAGGTAAGGATTTCACCATCACTGTTTAGTTTAGTTATCAGGATTCCAACAGAGTTCTAGTGAACAAATCCATTGCAGCTGATTTAAGCCAATTGGGGCTGTGGTTTTCGGCTTGACCTTTGACCCTGTCCTATACTGTACTAGGCCCAGTCAGAGGCCTCATCCGAAAACAATCCCAAGACCAAGTAGGTGTCGCAATATGGCGTGGCCTTTAATCCATTTAAAGTCAAGCTAGGTGGAGTCAGCCCCATATTGCTACACTTTACAGATGTGCAAAAACTGAGGGGTAAACAGTGCAGCTATAGGGGAATGGGCTAGGGCTTGTTTTCGGACCAGAGATAACAGGGGACAGTCATGCGTCATGGGCGGCAGGTAGCTTAGTGGGTAAGACCGTTGTGCCAGTAACCGAAAGTTCGCTGGTTCTAATCCCTGAGCCGACTAGGTGAAAAATCTGTCGATGTGCCCTTGAGCAAGGCACTTAACCCTAATTGCTCCTGTAAGTCGCTCTGGATAAGAGCGTCTGCTAAATGACTAAAATGTAATGTAAATGTATGTCATGGGCTAAGAGGATCCGCGGCTGGGCTGGTGTTATGTAACATAACTGACATTTTATTCAGATGAACTGGACAAAAATGGGTCTCCGTTCAAACACGCCACTTCGATACATGTGACTTTACGTAGCAAGTTAGGAGAATATTTTCGCTTACCCTAAACCTTTTTCCTAACCTCAACCTATTTATCCTACATGCTACGTTAATTCTCATAACCTGCTGCGTAAATTCTCATAACCTGCTACCAAAAGAAAAGTCGTAGTTATATCGAAGTGGCGTGTTTTTAGGGGATCTCTAGAGAGAAGCAGCTTTCGGATCAGCTTACACCAACACTAACCAATTTTTTAAATGTTTTTAACCTTTATTTAACCCTCCCGTTGTCCTAGGGTCAAAATGACCCGCCACTGTGTTGAACCAACTTTATTTAATTTTTATATTTTTGGGATCATTTGTGAGAAGGAGGCAGTGAGACTTTAAATAAATTAAATAAAGTTGGTTCAACACAGTGGCGGGTCATTTTGACCCTAGGACAACGGGAGGGTTAACTAGGCAAGTCAGTTAAGAACAAATTCTTATTTACAATGACCGCCTACCAAAATGCCTTACTCTGCCACCAATGTTTCCAAAAGAAAAAAAAAACGTTATAAACGTCCCCAAGTGCCAATTGGAGAAGTGATTTAAGTTTCTAAACCATGTTCGTTGGGTTAAAAATACTGTTGTTATTTAACTCGTTACTAGCCTACATGTACCGCCACGAGACGTTGTTGAGGCTGTTTACCCCTCTACCACTTCAACCCCTCCCCCTCGGTTAGAATTCTACCAAATGGTGTTATCGCTATCTCTTTCATCACCTGAAATCCTGCCCACAAATGACTATTGTTTATTTTGCCCGGTCTGCCCTTTATATCTATGCTATACACTTAAATAACCAATTTCAATGACTACCAAACTACTTGGAGAAGTGAGGAACTTTTGCAGTCTGTGATTCTGGCTACATATTTGGGATTGGGGAGAGAATGTAGCAGTCGAGCCATGTAAGGTAGGCTATCTGCTCTGCTCAACCTTGCTGAGGCGCAGCTGCATAACAATCTCTGCCGTTGGCTATCCGGAGTGCAACAAAGTAGACTTCAAAAGAAACACTGCGTCAAAGCGAATGTAGTAATGTCTATATGTATCTAGTTTATAGCACTTTTATTACACATGGTTACATTAAGTGGCACCGAACAACACCAACCTTTCTGCGCTCGACTGCTTCTGGCGGTGAGGAGGATGATGAGAGTCGACAGGAAGAAAAGCCCGGCCTCTCTCGGTCCCCTACCCACCATTACCGCTCTGCCCATAGCAGCCTGCAGTCCGAATGCATACTGCTCGCTTTCACACCGGTGAACTCAAGAGTTTAGTCCGTACAGGCAGTTTAAAACGCCGCTCCGCAAAACATCCGTCCTCAGTCAAAACCGCTCCTTCTTTCTGCGCTCGGAAACGTCCGACGCTCTCCGCTCTCTCTGAAAACACAGCGCGGGTCGCGTGCAGCTTCGTTTTCACAACTGAATCTGAAGCAACACTATCCAATCTGCTGTAGAACGACTTCCTCCTCTTCCGCTCCTCCCACACTGCAATAGGATTCAATAGGAATCCCTAGTCCACCAAGTGGTATGATGGAAGGGAATAAAACATATTAAATCGTTACTTTCTCCTGCACTCCTGTAAGCATCCTGCAACGAGTTTTCCCCCGTTGGACGTGCTAGGGATGAACCAGATAATCAGTATTCACTAGAGGACAAATTGTCATAGGTCTACAACCTATAGCCCATACAGCCATAAACTGTACCTGCCCAATGCCCTGGCCCATGACCCAGCCACGGTGTCAGTACTTAGGGGTTATGTACAAATAGAAGGCTTACCTTTTCTCTCTCCAATAACACTGAGTGGCCTAGTTATTGACTGT
Organism: Coregonus lavaretus; assembly: GCF_964263955.1. NCBI lineage: Eukaryota > Metazoa > Chordata > Actinopteri > Salmoniformes > Salmonidae > Coregonus > Coregonus lavaretus. Next base: position 28,406,924 of record NC_139992.1, on the reverse strand, counting down.
CTGTTGTAATTAGTAGATTGTATGCCAGTAATCATCTATAATTAATGAACACATACATTTTGGCCCCTGGCCAGTGTCCAGATGTTCCTGAGTCCCAGTAGTTTATTTCTACATTTATGTCACACACACACACACACACACACACACACTCACACATCATGCATTTATTATGGCTCAGGCACACACGCGCATACTTGGTAGAGAGGGAAGAACAAAACAGCTTGCTTTGGATTGTGATGCAACTAACTAGCTGAGTATCCATTAGTAACCCGTAGCAACAAACAGTGTTTTCGCCAGTGAGTAGCCTAGTGTGTGTGTGCGTGTGTGTGTGTGTGTGTGTAGGCCTACAGTTGAGGAATCTGAATGCATACAGATGTTTTCTACAGAGACATGATTTCTGCTACGTAGAGGAGTGGCCCAGAATTGTCTCATTATTGTGTATGATGTCCCCTCTCTCTCTCTCTCTCTCTCTCTCTCTCTCTCTAGTGCGTAAAGTTTGGGGAATTCCAGTAATGTGTGTTATTAGAGCGTTCTTATCAGTAGATGCCCTGGGAAAAGGCTGGGTTACGCTGGTTACGCAGCAGACAGCAAAACAGTTCTCCTGCAGGAATTTCTAGGCAGTGGAAAGTGGCTTGAATCCTCCTCTCTAACCAGCTAACTTCTCACATTGACCAAATGCATTGTCTAAAAGTAATACAACATGTTCCAAATGATCTAACTAGCAGAAATATGTTTCTGATTAAGAGGTTGACCTCTGCCCCCTGGATAGAAATAAAGGAGTAAGTTGAAGTTGCTTTAAACCACTGACATAGATTCATATATTACTTCACCCCCCTAATGGTAAAGTTAGGATCAGGGTAATCAGATCTGTGGCTAAAGTGGTAAGGTCTACGGGTAGCTTCTACTAGCTGCCTTTGCTCTTTGCTGTGACACTAATGCTCTCTGGTGGTCAATTTGGGTATTGTTGTGATCAGGACTGAATAGACCTCTCAGAACTAGGTTTCAATTAGTGGACACAGAGAGCTATAGCAACTTCCATGACTCACTGTTCTACTGTGTTGTACCTGTCCTAGCCTCGGGAGCCCAGGCTTCTTACGTTGGCGGCAGGTAGCGTAGTGGTTAAGAGCATTAGGCCAGTAGCCAAAAGAACACTGATTCGAGCCGACTAGGTGAAAAATCTGTTGATATGCCCTTGAGCAATGCACTTAACCCTAATTGCTCTGGACAATAGCTTCTGCTAAATGACTAAAATGTAAATGTTGTCAAGGAGACAAGATTTGGAAGGACAGACCCACAAGACTATACCAGTCCTCGTGTCTCTTATCAAAATTGTGCACGTGTAGTTTTGGTGATATGTGTGGTGCTCTTATTGTATGTTACTCCCACCTTGGTTCATTTGTCTTGCTTCAACTTACCCTGGTCACAGCACACCACTGTCCTACATACACTACATGACCAAAAGTATGTGGACACCTGCTCGTCGAACGTCTCATTCCAAAATCATGGGCATTAATATGAAGTTGGTCCCCCCTTTGCTGCTATAACAGCCTCCACTCTTCTGAGAAGACTTTCCACTAGATGTTGGAACATTGCTGCGGGGACTTGCTTCCATTCAGCCACAAGAACATTAGTGAGGTCGGGCACTGAATTTGGGCGATTAGGCCTGGCTCGCAGTCGGCATTCCAATTCATCCCAAAGGTGTTCGATGGGGTTGAGGTCAGGGCTCTGTGTAGGCCAGTCAAGTTCTTCCACACCGATCTCAACAAACCATTTCTGTATGGACCTCGCTTTGTGCACAGGGGCATTGTCATGCTGAAACAGGAAAGGGCCTTCCCCAAACTGATGCCACAAAGTTGGAAGCACAGAATTGTCTAGAATGTCATATTATGCTGTAGCTTTAAGATTTCCCTTCACTGGAACTACGGGGCCTAGCCCGAACCATGAAAAACATCCCCAGACCATTATTCCTCCTCCACCAAACTGTACAGTTGGCACTATGCATTGGGGCCGATAGCGTTCTCCTGGCATCCGCCAAACCCAGATTCATCCGTCAGACTGCCAGATGGTGAAGCGTGATTCATCACTCCAGAGAACGCGTTTCCACTGCTCCAGAATCCAATGGCGGAGACCTTTACACCCCTCCAGCCGACACTTGGCATTGCGCATGGTGATCTTAGGCTTGTGTGCCGCTGTTCGGCCATGGAAACCCATTTCATGAAGCTCCCGACGAACAGTTATTGTGCTGACGTTGCTTCCAGAGGCAGTTTGGAACTCGGTAGTGAGTATTGCAACCGATGACAGACGATTTTTACGCGCTACGCGCTTCAGCACTCGCCGGTCCCGTTCTGTGAGCTTGTGTGGCCTAGCACTTTGTGGCTGAGCCGTTGTTGCTCCTAGACGTTTCCACTTCACACTAACAGCATTTACAGTTGACCGGGGCAGCTCTAGCAGGGCAGAAATTTGACGAACTGTCTTGTTGGAAAGATGGCATCCTATGACAGTGCCACGTTGAAAGTCATTGAGCTCTTCAGTAAGGCAAGGGCTCTGAGTGTTTGCAGGGCTCTGAGAGGTTGAAGGACATCGGTGTGTGTCTCTGTGCTCCTCAGATGAGTAAACTGGAAACTGGGAGAGCCATGTCTAAAAACATTGACCAAAACATTGGATTGGTGGTTCTTTGGATATCTATTGGGCTTGGTCAGCTCCAACATGTTAGTCCTCTGTTACACCACTAGAACGTGCTCTTTAGCAGCCTACCATTATCAATCCTCTTTTACTACTGTACTGTCACCTCTCTCTCTCTCTCTCTCTCTCTCTCTCTCTCTCTCTCTCTCTCTCTCTCTCTCTCTCTCTCTCTCTCTCTCTCTCGCTCTCTCTCTCTCTCTCTCTCGCTCTCTCTGTCTCTCTCTCTCTCTCTCTCTCTCTCTTGCTCTCTCTTTCTTTCTTTCTCTCCCCTTCTCACCCCCATCTCCCCCCTCTCTCTCACCACTCTCTCTCTCCTCTCTCCCTCTGTCTCTCTCTTTTACTCAGTCTAGCCAGGAACCAACACAACACAACTGTACCCTCTCTCTGCCTCACACTTCAAAAGACAACCATAAAACCCCCAGTGTTTACACCTCAATCTGCTACTCCCCCTTGGTCAAGATTCTGAGGGTAAGGAGGAGGGAGATGGAATGGAATCTGTCAACACACGCTTTGAGCTCATGTTTGATTGGCAGGGTCCCCGTTTGATGACATCACTGTTAAGATGGATGACTGTTTGGTAGGAAGGAGCAGTCGGACAGGCCAGGCTCATTACTGGAAGATGGAGACAGACACCCAGCAACAGTAGCCCTGGAGAGCCCAGAGAGATGTGAACATAGGCCATGTAACTGCACACATATATATTAGACACATGACATGGGAGTGAGAGCAGGGGTGCACAGATCAATTTGTTGAGAGCCACATCACATTTAATTAATCAGTTTAGTGTCAGGGAGAGAGGAAACCCAGCAAGACTGTGGCCCTCAAGGACTGTAGACTGTAGCAGATGACTGTAGCTAGAAAAAAAGACACATATTAGAGCTTCTATTGTAGGCCATAGGCTACTCATGTAAATTGAATAATATGAGAATTGGGTAATAAAGAACCTAAACATCTCTGACCAATTAGATGAATGTCCCGGAAATGTTAGAATCCTCCAACATTAGAATGTTCTGAGCAGAATTTTCCAGAGAAGTCAGTGGACTAGACAATTGTGGAATGTTGGTGTCTTCCACAGACATTCTAACACACTGACCTGTAGAGAGAGAATGTACATTCTGGAAGGTCCTGAAAGTGAGTTGGAGGGTCAGAGCTACAGGCTCTGATGACCTGGAGAATTTGTCTTCAATCCACCATTTATGCTGAAAAGACCCAAGTCATCGCCTTTGAATCACAAATACCGTTCCATTGGATAGAAATCTATTTTTGGTTATTTAATTTGTGTTGAAATATGGTATTAAATAGATATCATATTGGTTTTACAGTAAAAGTAGGCTTATACCTATTCACTGTCTTTGGAATTCAACGTTCAGCCTGGTGTACTGTTTACACCCAGCTAGTGTCAGTATAGAGCTCTTTATATGAGTGTTCTGTCCTGGCTGGCAGACTCAGGTCACTATAGACATACAGAACATACTGGGAGAGAAAACGTATAAAGCTACATATGTCTAGTACAGAAGATGAACTCTTGAATAACAAACCTTTCCCCTCTGCACATTCAGTGATTCCTCTAACCTCTCTCTCTCTCTCTCTCTCTCTCTCTCTCTCTCTCTCTCTCTCTCTCTCTCTCTCTCTCTCTCTCTCTCTCTCTCTCTCTCTCTCTCTCTCTCTCTCTCTCTCTCTCTCTCTCTCTCTCTCTCTCTCTCTCTCTCTCTCTCTCTCTCTCTCTCTCTCTCTCTTGTCAAGTGAGGTAAGTCAAATGATCCAAGTCTAACAGGGTTTGGTATAAAGAGAATGCTTAAAAATTCCTTGAAGGTAAAGTACAGTGGAGGCAGGAACAGGAGGGGTATTACTTTGATAGGCTTGCAGGTGAATGGTGAAGCTTTTATCATAGGTGCATAGAAGGGTGTGTGTATGTGTGTGTGTGTGTGCGTGCGCACAAGCCTTCCAGACCACCGTCACAGTGACTTATTGGGGGTATAGGGGTGCAGTGAGGGGTTATGGTGGGGGTTTTGGGGGTGGGAGTATAGCTACCCCAAGCTACATGTACAGTACCAGTCAACAGTTTGGACACACCTACTCATTCAAGGGTTTTTCTTTATTTTTACTATTTTCTACATTGTACATCATTGTACATTGTGTATCTACAATTGTAGACATCAAAACTATGAAATAACACATATGGAATCATGTAGTAACCAAAGAAGTGTTACACAAATCAAAATTGATTTTACATTTTAGATTCTTCAAAGTAGCCACCCTTTGCCTTGATGACAGCTTTGCATACACTTGGCATTCTCTCAACCAGCTTCACCTGGAATGCTTTTCCAACAGTCTTGAAGGAGTTCCCACATATGCTGAGCACTTGTTGGCTGCTTTTCCTTCACTCTGAGGTCCAACTCATCCCAAACCATCTCAATTGGGTTAAGGTCGGGTGATTGCGGATGCCAGGTCATCTGATGCAGCACTCCATCACTCTCCTTCTTGGTCAAATAGCCCTTACACAGCCTGGAGGTGTGTTGGGTCATTGTCCTGTTAAAAAACAAATTATAGTCCCACTAAGCACAAACCAGATGGGATGGCGTATCGCTGCAGAATGCTGTGGTAGCCATGCTGGTTAAGTGTACCTTGAATTCTAAATAAATCACAGACAGTGTCACCAGCAAAGCACCCCCACACATCACACCTCCTCCTCCATGCTTCACGGTGGGAACCACACATGCAGAGAACATCCATTCACCTACTCTGCGTCTCACAAAGACACGGCGGTTGAAACCAAAAATCTCAAATTTGGACTCATCAGACCAAAGGACAGATTTCCACCGGTCTAATGTCCATTGCTCGTGTTTCTTGACCCAAGCAAGTCTCTTCTCATTATTGGTGTCCTTTAGTAGTGGTTTATTTGCAGCAATTCAACTATGAAGGCCTGATTCACGCAGTCTCCTCTGAGCAGTGAGATGTGTCTGTTACTTGAACTGTGAAGTTTTTATTTGGGCTACAATTTCTGAGGCTGGTAACTCTAATGAACTTATCCTCTGCAGCAGAGGTAACTCTGGGTCTTCCTTTCCTGTGGCGTCCTCATGAGAGCCAGTTTCATCATAGCGCTTGATGGTTTTTGCAACTGCACTTGAAGAAACTTTCAAAGTTCTTGACATTTTTCAGATTGACTGACCTTCATGTCTTAAAGTAATGATGGACTGTCATTTCTCTTTGCTTATTTGATCTGTTCTTGCCATAATATGGACTTGGTGTTTTACCAAATAGGGCTATCTTCTGTATACCACCCCTAGCTTGTCACAACACAACTGATTGGCTCAAACGCATTAAGAAGGAAAGAAATTCCATAAATTCACATTTAACAAGGCACACCTGTTAATTGAAATGCATTCCAGGTGACTACCTCATGAAGCTTGTTGAGAGAATGCCAAGAGTGTGCAAAGCTGACATCAAGGCAAAGGGTGGCTACTTTGAAGAATCTCAAATATAAAATATATTCTGATTTGGTTACTACATGATTCCATATGTGTTATTTCATAGTTTTGATGTCTTCACTATTATTCTACAATGTAGAAAATAGTAAAAAATAAAGAAGATCCCTTGAATGAGTAGGTGTGTTCAATCTTTTGACTGGTACTGTATGTTATATTTTTGTTCCATAAATAAACGTCTGCTCCATGCTGAGTCAGTCTTGGTGAAGCCACCCAGCTTCTAATGGTGGACCTTGGCCGGTGGTCTGACGCTCTCCAACTGTTAACCATCTCGTCCATAATGTACCATGCTCTGCTGGGATGTTTGGGGCTTACAGACACACACACACACACACTGCATACGGCCACATGGGGTCACAGAAAACACAGACACACACACATTGCACATGCAAAATACACTCAAACTGCACAAGAAGGAGACACACACAAAAAAACACTGCACATGGAGGACACACATACACAGACTGTACAGATGTTTGTCTGTTTCTTTGGAGCCCCCATGTGGCCCAGAACCTTGGGAGACGCAGCCTTTTTCCCTGGTGACTGAAAAACAAGCAGCAGATCTCCAAATCTGGGACTTTAAATGAGGGGTGCCATTCTGCCTCAGCTCGCCTCCCATCTGCACAGGGGAACACACACAGCTAAACAACAGGACAAAGGGCCCATTCACACACACACACACACACACACACACACACACACACACACACACACACACACACACACACACACACACACACACACACACACACACACACACACACACACACACACACACACACTCACACACACACACACACATCTATGCACAGACACCAGTGTACTACACAGAGGGGGAAGACTGCACACACACAAACATTAGTGCATGGGCAGACACACATAAGACATTCACACATGGCCTTTGTGGAGACATACATGTTGAGACAGAAATATTAACATTAGACAGACATGTTTTTTCTGTACAGTATTTTATTTTTTTATTTTTATTTCACCTTTATTTAACCAGGTAAACCAGTTGAGAACAAGTTCTCATTTACAACTGCGACCTGGCCAAGATAAAGCAAAGCAGTGCGATAAAAACAACAACACAGAGTTACATATGGGGTAAAACAAAACAAAATCAAAAATACAACAGAAATACAATTAATATACAGTGTGCAAATTTAGCAAGTTATGGAGGTAAGGCAATAAAATAGGCTATAGTGCAAAATAATTACAATTTAGTATTAACACTGGAATGATGTGCAAGAGATGATGTGCAAATAGAGATACTGGGGTACAAATGAGCAAAATAAATAACAATATAGGGATGAGGTAGTTGGGCGGGCTAATTTCAGATGGGCTGTGTACAGGTGCAGTGATCGGTAAGGTGCTCTGACAACTGATGCTTAAAGTTAGTGAGGGAGATAAGTGTCTCCAGCTTCAGAGATTTTTGCAATTTGTTCCAGTCATTGGCAGCAGAGAACTGGAAGGAATTGCGGCCAAAGGAGGTGTTGGCTTTGGGGATGACCAGTGAGATATACCCGCTGGAGCGCAGACTACGGGTGGGTGTTGCTATGGTGACCAATGAGCTAAGATAAGGCGGGGATTTGCCTAGCAGTGATTTATAGATGGCCTGGAGCCAGTGGGTTTGGCGACGAATATGTAGTGAGGACCAGCCAACAAGAGCGTACAGGTCACAGTGGTGGGTATTATATGGGGCTTTGGAGACAAAACGGATGGCACTGTGATAGACAACATCCAATTTGCTGAGTAGAGTGTTGGAGGCTATTTTGTAAATGACATCGCCGAAGTCAAGGATCGGTAGGATAGTCAGTTTTACGAGGGCATGTTTGGCAGCATGAGTGAAGGAGGCTTTGTTGCGAAATAGGAAACCGATTCTAGATTTAACTTTGGATTGGAGATTCTTAATGTGAGTCTGGAAGGAGAGTTTACAGTCTAACCAGACACCTAGATATTTGTAGTTGTCCACGTACTCTAGGTCAGACCCGTCTAGAGTAGTGATTCTAGTCGGGTGGGCGGGTGCAAGCAGCGTTCGGTTGAAGAGCATGCATTTAGTTTTACTAGTGTTTAAGAGCAGTTGGAGGCTACTGAAGGAGTGTTGTATGGAATTGAAGCTCGTTTGGAGGTTTGTTAACACAGTGTCCAATGAAGGGCCAGATGTATACAAAATGGTGTCGTCTGCGTAGAGGTGGATCTGAGAGTCACCAGCAGCAAGAGCGACGTCATTGATATACACAGAGAAAAGAGTTGGCCCAAAAATTGAACCCTGTGGCACCCCCATAGAGACTGCCATAGGTCCAGACAACAGGCCCTCCGATTTGACACATTGAACTCTATCTGAGAAGTAGTTGGTGAACCAGGCGAGGCAGTCATTTGAGAAACCAAGGCTATTTAGTCTGCCAATAAGAATGCGGTGGTTGACAGAGTCGAAAGCCTTGGCCAGGTCAATGAAAACGGCTGCACAGTACTGTCTATTATCGATCGCGGTTATAATATCATTTAGGACCTTGAGCGTGGCTGAAGTGCACCCATGACCAGCTCGGAAACCGGATTGCATAGCGGAGAAGGTACGGTGGGATTCGAAATGGTCGGTGATCTGTTTGTTGACTTGGCTTTCAAAAACTGGGACATGGTCATGGAAGGAACTCTAGGAATATTTGTTCCATCTGTGTGTGAACCGTATCGAGCTATGGGTCCCATGTCCTGCGGTCAACTGTACTGCCTGTCCGCTTAAACATGTGTATCTGTCCTAATATGTGTTCCGTTAAACGACAGTGCTTTTTGTAGCAACGGCAGCCTAAACGGACACGTCGGGGGGCTGGTATGAAGGTGAAGGGCAGGTTGGGGGGATGGGGTGGGGGTCCAAATTGAGGTGAAGTGTTGGACAGTAGTGTGATTTACCTCTGGTACGTGAGTGCGGATATGGCACATCATTAGAAGGTGGACTCAATTCCACCTCAATTGATATTTGATTTCCAATTGTTAGGGAGACCGTTGCGGTGAAGTAGTGAGGAGGCAGAAAAGATGCTCCCAGTGCAATGCCCAGAATGGTGTACTACCAATCTACATAGAGGAGTTAGCCAGCTAACTTTGGTCAACTCGGAGTTCAACTCGGGATAACCGGTGTCACGAAAGTGGCTCACCTTTTAGCCAGGTCAATTTCTATGGCAACGAATCCTTCAGAACTAACCTGCTCCAGGGCAGGCTAACTCAGGGCTAACTCCACTTAAACTGAATTAAGTGTTTGAGCCGTGAGTTGAGGACCAATCAAATTAGATTCCCTCCCTCTCGCAAAGAGCGAGTCATAAAAAAAAAACTGCCCTAGTTATAACTCATGGTCTGGTCAGAGTCACATGATCAGAAAAACTGCTGTCCATAGTTATGAAATATGCCCAATATATATATTTACTGTTTAGGTCAGACCTGCTCAGGCTGAAGCTTTATTTTCTCACCAGTTCTGTATAAAATACACAACACCTGATCTCCATGTCTACTCATATAGCACATTGTGACATTTGCGCAATATGAAAAACGCACACACACGCATATGCACACACAGGCTCCATTGTAACATTTTACACCATGTATAAGAAATCCATATGTTTGTGTATGTATGTTTATATGTGTGTTGGCTAATATATATTAATAGTTTACAGTGGTTTATTTTGGAGAGAAGAGTGTATGCTTGTTACCTAGAAGGTTTCATAAATAGCTTAGTGAGACACCAACAAATAGAGGAGAGGTGGTAAGGAAAGGTGACAATAGATTGGACCATCTTCCCAAAGTTTTCTAGGCCACACACACACACACTCACACACACACACACACACACACACACACACACACACACACACACACACAGGCACACACGTCATGGTTCATTCTATTTGGTATCACAAATGTTCTTTATTTGATGGAAGCTCCTATTATGGTGGAGTTTGTTGTTGATGACCATTCCCTCTAAAAGATCAAAGACAGAATGACATCATAGGTGACAGTATGGATGGACAGATGCTACTGTCTGAAGTCTGTGTTTGCTGACTCTCTCTCTCTCTGTCTCTCTCTCTCTCTCTCTGATCTTTGGTTATATTTATTCTCTGGTGGGTGGGTGGACAGAGTGTTGTTTCTGTCTCTCCAGACACAGTGTTTAATCTCACAAGTCTTACACACACATTGTGACTTATACACACACATCGGTCCCTGTCAGTAATGGCGAGCTTCAGACATTGTGTGTGTAATCAAACAGTAGTAATACAGTATAACCCAGACATTTGGTGTGTAATCTAACAGTAGTAATACAGTATAACCCAGACATTTGGTGTGTAATCTAACAGTAGTAATACAGTATAACCCAGACATTTGGTGTGTAATCTAACAGTAGTAATACAGTATAACCCAGACATTTGGTGTGTAATCTAACAGTGTGTGTGTGTGTACTCCAGACATTCTGTGTGTAATAAAGCAGTAGTAGGGATGTGGGACATACTGAGCCGCTTAGATACTTTGACATGCCACTGGTTTGTAACAGTAGGAAGAGCAGAGATCCATCTACAGTATCAAAGATGGATCCCCCCAACAATCTCTCTCTCTCTTTCCCCCTTTCTCTCACCCTCTCTGTCTCTCATTACAGTATGAAGTGTTTGTCTTATAAACGTCAGCCAACCGCAAGGCTCTGGTCGGGTACTTCTTGTGTGACCTCTGACCCCTCCCCTGGGTGGCGTGTTTTCCCCGGCCTGGTTGAGGGAGGAATGTAACTCTGTTCTGTTTGCTCCATTTGTGTCAGTGCTGCCACATGTCCCTTTCACATATCCACTGTATGTGTGCCCACCTGCCAATCATTTTTGTATATATGTCACTCTGTCAGTCACCTTATGAAGTGTATGTGTGCCAGCTTGTCAGTTATGTGTGTACCCTCTGAACCCTGGGGCTGGGTCTCTATCTGTATCAGTTGTTATGTAGTTATGATGTAGTTATGTGGTCCTCTGTAGCTCAGCTGGTAGAGCACGGCGCTTCTAACGCCAAGGTAGTGGGTTCGATCCCCGGGACCACCCATACACAAATAAATGTATGCACGTATGACTGTAAGTCGCTTTGGATAAAAGTGTCTGCTAAATGGCATGTTATTATTATGTTATTATGTAGCTGTGTAGTTTTGATGTAGTTGTGTAACTGTTTAGCTTCTGAACCTTGGGGCTGGTTGCGTATCTGGTTGGTGCACTTGTAGTTGTGTAATTGTGTATTGGTATAGTGGTGATGTAGTTGTGTAGTGAGTAATATGTAATTGTGTAAATGTGTACTCTGAACTGTAGAGCATGATGTGTGTATGTATCAGTTGTGGTGTAGATGCGTAGTTGTGTATTTATGATGTCGTTGTGAGGAAGTTGTGTAGTTGTGATGCAGTTATTTAGTTATAATGAAGTAGTGTAGTATGTAGTTGTGTAACTGTGTACCCTCTGAACCCTGGGGCTGGGTGTGGAACTGTCTGTCTAGGATCCTCTCTAGGATCCCCTCTCACATTCCTGTTCCAGGTGCTGTGTATTTTCCTTTCCATCCTGCATGAGTCCCCATGTAAACTCCACAAGCCGAATGCATACATTACCTAAATACTTCGTAAAAGGTTTAATTTCTACCATAAACAGCAGAAGCATTTAAAGTGAAATATGGAGATTTGGAAACCCACAAATACGCTGTCAAACTTTTGCTATAATTCGTTGAAACTATGGTGCTCTGGCAGTTTATGGTATAGTTGAGATGTCAGCGTTGGTTACCAAAGTAGTATTTAACGGTGGAAAGGGAAGACCATTCTAGGGATGATTGAACTCAAAGGAAGAACAAATAAACACAAACTGACAGGGGTCAGAGTTCAACATCTACGGGGTCGTTACAGGCAGAAGATGCCTTCATGGGGGCCTAGTGAATGTACGGTGTGTGGGTGTGGGTGAGGGTGTGTGTGTGTGGTTTTATTACTAGGTCTCCCATGAAGTACACAAAGGGTGTAAAACCGTCTCATTTCATGCTGTGTGCTCACATACACACTAGACACATACTGTAAAGCACACACAATACACCTTCACACAAAGATCACGGTGTTCTCACACTGTTAAGAGGTGGAAGCAGTGGGCATTGGAGGAATTTCACCGTTCTGTATCACAAAGATATATTTAGCACTCTCAGTTAGCCAGGGCTAAACACACACACACACACACACACACACACACACACACACACACACACACACACACACACACACACACACACACACACACACACACACTCACTCACTCACTCACACACACACACACATAGTTGTGTCACAGGTCAGTATTTCACATTTTCCAAGGCAACATAACAAGCATTTATCTTCAAAATATCATCCCTGCTCCAAAGTTACAACAGTATGAATTTACGTAAGTATACAGTATCTATCAAGCAAACTCTTCCCCCCAGTCTAAACACTCATGTATGAAAGTCGCCACACCTGTTGGCCAGAGGTGCCTTTCAGTGAATTCAGCAGCAGAAAAAAAGTATTTCCTTTCAAATAAAGCTACATGGAGACAGGGGAATGAAAAACTAGAGTGGAAATGTCTGTGCTCTGTGTAAAATATAGTCAAATGAGCGGTTTAATAATGTGTTTTTAGCTATCAGTGTTTGTTTTTTTAAGCATCTTAAAAACAGTAGAAAATAATAGGTATCACCACTAAAGCTGTTACCTTTCGATCAAAATTAGTTCAATATTAGTTTGACCTAAAAATGACATTCACATTACTTATCCCTCTCCTAAACTAGGTGACCAGTTTGGATTGAAGAAGGCCCTTTGTGTGCCCTCAGTATAGGGAACCTACTCCTTCTACTAGTCTGCCATGCATCGGCTTGTTCTCAAAGGTGCAGTATACCTTCCACTTCTCCAGAGGAAACTAAGTAGAACCAACTAATTCAGCCAAGAAGCAAAACAAGAAACAAACAGTTCCTTTAGCTAAAACCCCACCCCTCATACATACAAACAAGTGCAGGTGCCAGAAAAACGGAAAGCTACGGACCCTTGAGCATGAGTATTAGTCCCACCCGGTTCTAGTGAAGTCATGGATGTGACAAGCCACAGACACCTCTCTGAGACCTGAGGTTTACAGACATGCTCCATAGCAACTATAGTTTCACACACAGCCATTTACCCTGGCTAGCTAGGCCATGCTTTGAGTAATGATTATGGTTCCTCTTACAGTGCTACTGTGTGGAGTAGAAAAAGCTGTCTGTCGCGGTGCACTTAGTGTTATGGCTGGAGCACTCCCGGTAGCCGTCCCATACGTCACAGACAGGCATGGCAGCAGATACACAAAGTGTCCCAGTGTCACTCGGATGCAGACTAGACTGTTTGCCCATGATGACTCCACTCCTGTGAGGCTGGCCTCTTTGGGAGTTTTCCTAAATTGATTAATTTGCTGACAGACAAACCCCTTACACCAGATAGAACTCACCTGCTGAGGGTAGGTAGAGATGTCTGTTGTCTTGGAGATTTCAAACACATTTAGGCCAAAACAGAGAGTCCGGCTATGGCTTACAGGCAGGCCGGCAGACAGGCAGGCCACCACTCACACTGTTTACTGTAGATCAGAACCAGAGAGCATTTTTGGCACCAACAATGGCTTTGGTCAGTTTGCCATGAGTCCATCATCTCAGAAATGTTTTTGTAATCTAATGTGTTTGACATTGGCATTTTCCACCACCTGCCTGAGAGAGAGAGAGAGGGGGGGGGGGGGGGGGGGTCAAATGTATACAATTCTAGCAGAAAACCTAAGAAAGAAATTGAGAAACCTATCCAACCAAAAACACAGAGACCCAGAAAACCAGAACCTACGCCTTCACTATGGGGAAACACTAAAACAGAATGTGCGTATGACCACAAACTTTTCTAAACACTAAAACAGTACATAAATACACTAAGAAAACATAAGAAACAGCATGTCAGAAAACATCTCAATGTGATTGGAACACACTAAACAAACAACAACACAAAGAGCTAGCTATCCAAAATGGAGATGTATGGATAAACTACTTCTCCAACCTTTTCGGCCATATTACAAAGAACCAAGAGCAAACACAAATACGTGATCATTTGCAAAACTTAGAATCAGCTATTAAAGACTACCAGAACCCACTGGATTCTCGAATTACATTGAATGAACTACAGGACAAAATACAAGCCCTCCAACCCAAAAAGGCCTGTGGTGTTTATTGTATACGAAACTAAATAATAAAATATGCAGACCACAAATTCCAATTGGCTATTCTTAAACTCTTCAACATTATCCTCAGCTCTGGCATCTTCCCCAATATTTGGAACCAAGGTCTGATCACCCCACAAAAGTGGAGACAAATTTGACCTCAATAATTACAGTGGTATCTGCATCAACAGTAACCTCTGAAAAATCCTCTGCAGTATCATCAACAGCAGACTCCAACATTTCCTCAGTGAAAACAATGTCCTGAGCAAATGTCAAATTGGCTTCTTACCAAAATATCGTACGACAAACCACATTTACACATAATAGACAAACAAACAAAACAAAAGCAAAGTCTTCTGATGCTTTGTTGATTTCCAAAAAGCTTTTGACTCAATTTGGCATGAGGGTCTGCTATACAAATTGAAAGAAAGCAGTGTTGGGGGCAAAATAATGGATTGTATACTCAGTGTATATACACTACCAGTCAAAGGTTTGGACACACCTACTCATTCAAGGGTTTTTCTTTATTTTTACTATTTTCTACATTGTAGAATAATATTGAAGAGATCAAAATTATGAAAAAACACATATGGAATCATGTAGTAACCAACAAACTGTTAAACAAATCAATTTTTATTTGAGATTCTTCAAAGTAGCCACCCTTTGCCTTGATGACAGCTTTGCACACTCTTGGCATTCTCTCAACCAGCTTCATAAGGAATGTTTTTCCAACAGTCTTGAAGGAGTTCCCACATATGCTGAGCACTTGTTGGCTGCTTTTCCTTCACTCTGTGGTCCAACTCATCCCAAATCATCTCAATTGGGTTGAGGTGGGGTGATTGTGGAGGCCAGGTCATCTGATGCAGCACTCCATCACTCTCCTTCTTGGTCAAATAGCCCTTACACAGCCTGGAGGTGTGTTGGGTCATTGTCCTGTTGAAAAACAAATGATAGTCCCACTAAGCGCAAACTAGATGGGATGGCGTATCGCTGCAGAATGCTGTGTTAGCCATGCTGGTTAAGTGTGCCTTGAATTCTAAATAAATCACAGACAGTGTCACCAGCAAAGCACCCCCACACTATCACAGCTCCTCCTCCATACTTCACGGTGGGAACCACACATGCGGAGATAATCCGTTCACCTATTCTGCGTCTCACAAAGACACGGCGGTTGGAACCAAAAATCTCAAATTTGGACTCATCAGACCAAAGGACAGATTTCCACTGGTCTATTGTCCATTGCTCGTGTTTCTTGGCCCAAGCAAGTCTCTTATTATTATTGGTGTCCTTTAGTAGTGGTTTCTTTGCAACAATACGACCATGAAGGCCTCCTCTGAACAGTTGATGTTGAGATGTGTCTGTTACTTGAACTCTGTGAAGCATTTATTTGGGCTGCAATCTGAGGTGCAGTTAACTCTAATGAACGTATCCTCTGCAGCAGAGGTAACTCTGGGTCTTCCTTTCCTGTGGCGGTCCTCATGAGAGCCAGTTTCATCATAGCGCTTGATGGTTTTTGCGACTACACTTTAAGTAACTTTCAAAGTTCTTGAAATGTTCTGGATTGACTGACCTTCATGTCTTAAAGTAATAATGGACTGTCGTTTCTCTTTGCTTATTTGAGCTGTTCTTGCCATAATATGGACTTGGTGTTTTACCAAATAGGGCTATCTTCTGTATACCACACCTAGCTTGTCACAACACAACTGATTGGCTCAAACGCATTAAAAAGGAAAGAAATTCCACAAATTCGCATTTAACAAGGCACACCTGTTAATTGAAATGCATTCCAGGTGACTATCTCATGAAGCTGGTTGAGAGAATGCCAAGAGTGTGCAAAGCTGTCATCAAGGCAAAGGGTGGTTACTTTGAAGAGTCTCAAATATAAAATATATTTTGATTTGTTTAACACTTTTTTGGTTACGACATGATTCCATATGTGTTATTTATTTTGTGCACACATTTGTTTACATCCCTGTTAGTGAGCATTTCTCCTTTGCCAAGATAATCCATCCACCTGACAGGTGTGGCATATCAAGAAGCTGATCAAACAGCATGATTATTACACAGGTGCACCCTGTGCTGGGGACAAAGAAAATGTTTTTTTTAAGAATGTGCATTTTTGTCAAACAACACAATGCCATAAATGTTTCAAGTTTTGAGGGAGCGTGCAATTGGCATGCTGACTGCAGGAATGTCCACCAGAGCTGTTGCCAGATTATTACATGTTAATTTCTCTACCTATGCCGCCTCCAACATCGTTTTAGAGAATTTGGCAGTACGTCCAACCGGCCTGTATGATATAGTGTGGGCGAGCGGTTTGCCTATGTCAACGTTGTGAACAGTGCCCCATGGTGGCAGTGAGCTTATGGTGTGGGCAGGCATAAGTTACGAACAACAAACACAATTGCATTTTATCAATGGCAATTTGAATGCACAGAGATACTGTGACAAGATCCTGAGGCCCATTGTCGTGCCATTCATCTGCCGCCATCACCTCATGTTTCAGCATGATAATGCACAGCCCCATGTCGCAAGGATCTGTACACAATTCCTGGAAGCTGAACATGTCCCAGTTATTCCATGGCCTGCATACTCACCAGACATGGGGCCTTGTCTCAGAAAGACAAAAATAAGGGTGTTCCAAAAAAGGTCCAGTTGCCAGGACAACAAATTATATCTAGACACAGTTGCTCTAGAGCACACAAAGAATTATAACTACCTTGGCCTAAACATCAACATCACAGGTAACTTCCACAAGTCTGTGAACAATCTACAGTGAGGGAAAAAAGTATTTGATCCCCTGCTGATTTGTACGTTTGCCCACTGACAAAGACATGATCAGTCTATAATTTTAATGGTAGGGTTATTTCAACAGTGAGAGACAGAATAACAACAAAAAAATCCATAGAAACACATGTCAAAAATGTTATAAATTGATTTGCATTTTAATGAGGGATATAAGTATTTGACCCCTCTGCAAAACATGACTTAGTACTTGGTGGCAAAACCCTTGTTGGCAATCACAGAGGTCAGACGTTTCTTGTAGTTGGCCACCAGGTTTGCACACATCTCAGGAGGGATTTTGTTCGACTCCTCTTTGCAGATCTTCTCCAAGTCATTAAGGTTTCGAGGCTGACGTTTGGCAACTCGAACCTTCAGCTCCCTCCACAGATTTTCTATGGGATTAAGGTCTGGAGACTGGCTAGTTCACTCCAGGACCTTAATGTGCCTCTTCTTGAGCCACTCCTTTGTTGCCTTTGCCGTGTGTTTTGGGTCATTGTCATGCTGGAATACCCATCCACGACCCATTTTCAATGCCCTGGCAGAGGGAAGGAGGTTCTCACCCAAGATTTGACGGTACATGGCCCCGTCCATCGTCCCTTTGATGCGATGAAGTTGTCCTGTCCCCTTAGCAGAAAAACACCCCCAAAGCATAATGTTTCCACCTCCATGTTTGACAGTGTTGATGGTGTTCTTGGGGTCATAGGCAGCATTCCTCCTCCTCCAAACACGGCGAGTTGAGTTGATGCCAAAGAGCTCGATTTTGGTCTCATCTGACCACAACACTTTCACCCAGTTCTCCTCTGAATCATTCAGATGTTAATTGGCAAACTTCAGACGGCCCTGTATATGTGCTTTCTTGAGCAGGGGGACCTTGCGGGCGCTGCAGGATTTCAGTCCTTCACGGCGTAGTGTGTTACCAATTGTTTTCTTGATGACTATGGTCCCAGCTGTCTTGAGATCATTGACAAGATCCTCCCGTGTAGTTCTGGGCTGATTCCTCACCGTTCTCATGATCATTGCAACTCCACGAGGTGAGATCTTGCATGGAGCCCCAGGCCGAGGGAGATTGACAGTTCTTTTGTGTTTCTTCCATTTGCGAACAATCGCACCAACTGTTGTCACCTTCTCACCAAGCTGCTTGGCGATGGTCTTGTAGCCCATTCCAGCCTTGTGTAGGTCTACAATCTTGTCCCTGACATCCTTGGAGAGCTCTTTGGTCTTGGCCATGGTGGAGAGTTTGGAATCTGATTGATTGATTGCTTCTGTGGACAGGTGTCTTTTATACAGGTAACAAACTGAGACTGCATGCAGAATTCTGCCAAACATATCCTTCATGTACAACAGAAAACCCCAAACAATGCATGCAGAGCAGAATTAGGACTATACCCGCTAATTATCAAAATCCACAAAAGAGCTGTTAAAAAGCTGTTCAATTCTACAGCCACCTAAAAAGAAGCGATGCCCACACATTCCACCACAAAGCCTTCACCTACAGAGAGATGAACCTAGAGAAGAGTCCCCTCAGCCAGCTGGTTCTGGGGATCTGTTTACAAATATAAACAGATCCTACAGAGCCCCAGGACAGCAACACAATTAGACCCAACCAAATTATGAGAAAATAAAAACCTAACTATTTGACACACTGGAAATAATCAACCAAAAACCTGAGCAAACTGGAAATCTGGCCCTAAACAGAGAATATACAGTAGCAGAATACATGACCACTGTGACAGACCTAAAATTAAGAAAATCCTTGACTATGTACAGACTCGGTGAGCATAGCCTTGCTATTGAGAGAGGCCACAATAGGCAGACCTGGCTCTCGGGAGAAGAAAGATTACGTGCCCACTGCCCACAAAATGAGATGGAAACTGAGCTGCACTTTCTTACCTCCTGCAAAGGTATGACCGTATTAGACACACATATTTCCTGCAGATCACACAGACCCACAAAGAATTTGAAGACAAATCAAACATTGATAAACTCCCATATCTGTTAGGCGAAATACAGCAATGTGACCTGTTGCCATGAAAACAAGTCAATCAGCGGAGCACAAACAACATTGTAAATACAACCAATATTTATCTGTTTACTTATCTTCCCCTCCTATTCGTACTACAACTATTTGCACATTGATAAATACACTGTGCATAGCTGGTAATATAACATTTGAAACGGCTTTATCCTTTTGAAACCTTTTTGAGTGCAATGTTTACTGTACATTTTTGTAATGTTTTTTTGTTTCTTCTCTCTTTTGTGTGAGGGAGAGAGAGGAGAGAGAGAGATAGAGAGATGATCATTTTTTTATTGTTTATTTCATTTTTGTTTATTATCTATTTCACTTGCTATGGCAATGTAAACATTTTGTCCCATGCCAATAAAGCCCTTTGAATTGAATTGAATTGAATTGAATTGAGAGAGAGAGAGAGAGAGAGAGAGAGAGAGAGAGAGAGAGAGAGAGAGAGAGAGAAAGAGAGATGCATTTGCCTAGAACTATCACCATGCAGTTGCCTAGAACTATCAAAGCCCTCACAGAAAAACCACAATTTGTGAAAGTGCAAATTCGATCGTTTTTTGTAAGGGAAATAATTAAATGTTATGGGGGTTTTAAGGTAAGTGGTACAATGTTCAGCTAAAATGTGTTTAAAAAAAAAAAGTGCACAAATCTTTACTCAATGACAATATGATTACATTTGATATGATCACTTAGTAATTATTTTTCAATATGACCCTACCTGGGATTTGGGTTACTCTGATCTTTCTGCTGCGCCACAAAGTCTGCAGCATTCTCAGAAGTCCCCTACACATTCACTACCTATAATACATCTCTGCACTTAGCAAAAGAGTGCCATCTGCACTGCTATTTTAGTTACCAGTTAATCTGACTATTCTCTCATCATTGATTTCATTTAGTTATCTCAGCAATTAATAGTTGTCTAATGTTGGTGGGGCATATTATTATTTTTTTATGTTACTCCTGAATCACCATGATGAATATAATCATTTTTCTTGAGTGTATTATACAAAGCTGAGATTTGATTTGAAGTCCTAAGTTTAGGAATACAGGTGAAATCAGTCACTGACACAGGAAGACCGGAATGCCGTGAACCAAGAGGTTGTGAGTTCAAAGTCGAGGTGAGGACATGTTGAATGTATAAATAAACATACACTATGTAATCATGTGTGTCAAATATGTAAGTGGAAAACACTATGGCTATTTCGTAACGTTCCCGAGACATCTCAGCAACCTCTTGTTTACAGGGTATCATGTGAACATTTTAATCCACATGTGAAAGGTTATGTGAAATATCATCACATGTGAAGTGTTCCAAAACATGTGAAATCATCAGTGGTGTAAAGTGCTTAAGTAAAAATACTTGAAAGTACTACTTAAGTAATTTTTGGGGGTATCTGTATTTTACTTTACTACTTAAATTTTTTACCACTTTTACTTTTACTTCACTACATTCCTAAAGAATATTATGCACTTTTTACTCCATACATTTTCCCTGACACCCAAAAGTACTTGTTACATTTCGAATGCTTAGCAGGACAGGGAAATTCACACATTTATCAAGAGAACATCCCTGGTCATCTCTACTGCCTCTGATCTGGCAGACTCACTAAAGACATGCTTTGTTTGTAAATTATGTCTGAGTGTTGGAGCATGCCCCTAGCTATCCATAAATAAAATAAAAACAAGAAAATGATGCCGTCTGGTTTGCTTAATATAATGAATTTGAAATTATTTATACTTTTACATTTACTTTTGATACTTAAGTATATTTAAAACCAAATACTTTAAAACTTTTACTCAAGTAGTATTTTACTGGGTGACTTTCACTTTTACTTGAGTCATTTTCTATTAAGGGATCTATACTTTTACTCAAGTATGACAATTGGGTACTTTTTCCACCACTGGAAATCATGTGGTTTTTCCGTAAGTGAGAACATAGAGTTTTACCGTAAATAATAAAGTTATTTGTGTGTAATAACCTTCCATTAATTTACATGAATCACTGTCAGAAGGTGAAGTTGGATTAACTATTGTTGCATGCATAATAAAGCACATCTCTGTTTAAGGGAATGGCTCCACATGTCAATCAGGTGGATTGTTTGTGGCATGCTCGCCTGCCATGTCGCTTGCCTTATTATGATATCTAGCGATGGCGACAGTTTGAGTAAGGTGGAATGATACTGAGGTAGAACGGTGGCTTGGCTAATGACTGTACGCTATACACTACTGTTCTCTGTCTGTCTCGAGTCAGCCATGGGTTGGGGACACAGCCAACATTTACAGTCATTATACCGATTATTTCAATGTGTTTTCAACCACAAGCCAGACATATTAAATAGTACATTTACATTACATTTTACATTTTAGTCATTTAGCAGATGCTCTTATCCAGAGCGACTTACAGTTAGTGAGTGCATACATTTTTCCTACGCTGCATCAAACGGCAATTGAAGGCAGGCTTGATCAGCGCGTCACACACAACTTTGCAATGAGCTGGAGGCAGTATGCATTTTGAAAACCAATACTTAATTGTTTGAAACCTGAACATTTTAATACGAGTCATGTCTTACCTTGCTTCAAAGTAGCCTATTAGATCTCCTCTCTTTCAACATTTCTAACGGATGCTTTCATCTCTGTCACCTGAAACCGCTCACATGTGCTGTGCCCTTTTGACAACAGTGTTTTCCAGCTAATTGCATTATGGAACCAACATTTGTGTGTAGCCTACTGCCTTGTGCACATTGGTGCTATTATAATGTGAAGAAATCAAAATGTTAAACAAAACGTTCTGATCTGTTGCGTTAGACTCATTGCTTTTTAACGTTTTTTTATTTTTTATGTAGCCTAGGCCTACGAGTTGAATGAACTTGGGATCTATCATCCCATAACTGTTCCAGGGTCTGTTTGAAATTGGCCATTTCTTTCTCAACAAGCTGACCAATAGAATAGGTAGCCTAAACTTTTCTACTATAGTACAAAGGCTAGTGATTTTGTTGTTCATTACTCCTGTGTGTAAGTCTAGCTCGGGTGATATAAGACATTTACTGAGGGGGTTGGAGGGCAGGGATATGAAATGCATAACTTCTAGTTGTAAATGAATACCCACTGGGCACAGACGTCAATTAAACTTCTATTCCACGTTGGTTCAACGTCATTTAATTGAAATTGGTTCAATATTGATTCAACCAGTGTGTGCCCACTGGGTAGTGATGCAAATGAAGCTAATTAATGTGTAGTTGTGTTTAATGACCACCATGTGGCTCACTTTAGTTCCCACTCTGCCCCTTTACTGTATTATGGCTCCTTGAAACAGTACGTTTTGTTGATGGGACTTTGGTTCATGTTTACAGCCATAAATCAAGAGTCTTCAGATAATCCAGTGAGGCTTGTGTAAATATTTTGATCAGCACAAGGACGGAATGTATTTCCATCATCCATTACTTGTTGTTGGTAAGATAGATGCATTCCCAGCTACCACACACGTTTGTTCGTTTTTGGAGTTGGCAGGTAGGTGCCACACATATTTATTATATCCTTGGCAAAATGTTAGTTTTCAGTAAAATATCTGCATTTTATGCTTTCAAAACATCATCGTAAATGTAGCCACTCAGCCCCCTGACAAATACGATTAAGCCGCTGCCTTTCCAGATTACAAAAGAAAACAGACAAAGAGTGTTGTGTTGAAGAGCAACTATTGGAGTTCCCCATCTTTCATAGAGGGATGAATCCCAGCATGCTCTCTGTCTCAGGTCAACACTGAGCACTGTGCGCATTCCTCACATACTGTAGCTGCACATCACAGCAGAATTCTCTACCCACAATCCCATTCAGCTAACAGCAGCCATTTATATGGCCCACTACTGTCACGGTTTCGGCCGAGGCTGCCTCTCTCCCTTGTTCGGGCAGGTTTCGGCGTTCGTCGTCTCCGGAATTCTAGCTGCCACCGTTGTATGTTCTATGTTTCCTGTTTGATTAGTTTTGTCTGTTAGCCACACCTGTCTTGTGTTATGTCTCATTTAGCACCCTATTTAGTTTCCTTGTTGTTAGTGTAGTGTTGTGTGTAATTGTTTCGTGTCAGGTGTTTGTGCGTTACCCGTGTTTCGGTACGCCAGTTACGATTAGCTTCCTCCTCGGTTGAGGAGAGTTTTTGCGCCCTGTGTTTGTGCGCTCGTATTTGACGCCTGTGTGCGTCTGTTTGGCCTCCGGCCGTTTTTGGATTATTTTGCTCTCACTAGTAAAGTCTTGTTGGACTGTACATCTGCTTCTGCGCCTGATTCCACACCACACCATTACTACACCGTGACAGAATTACACACCCGACATGGAATCAGCAGGAGCCGAAGCAGCCCCGACGAGACTGGAGGTCCAGGTTCGGGAACAACAGGACCAGATACAGCAGATGGGGACCGCCCTGCAGGAGGTGATCACCACGCTCCGAGGCTGGGGAGCGCCTCCACCACCTCCCTCCCTGCCAGCACCATCGGCCAGTCCGCCCATTCCAGCGCCAGAACCCCGAGGAATCCGACTCTCTCTCCCGAGGGCCTACGACGGAACCGCGGCTGGGTGTCAGGGATTCCTCCTCCAGGTGGAGCTGTACCTGGCCACCGTGCACCCGGCACCCTCGGGGCATGAGAGCGTGTCCGCCCTGATCTCCTGCCTGTCCGGGAAGGCGTTGGAATGGGCCAACGCGGAGTGGAGGAAGATCGACGCCGAGACGATCACCTACAACGAGTTCTCCCGCCGCTTCAGGGCGGTGTTTGACCATCCCCCGGAGGGGAAAGCGGCGGGGGAGCGTCTGGTCTTCCTCCGGCAGGGGAGGAGGAGTGCCCAAGAATTCGCTCTCGAATTCCGTACTCTAGCGGCAGATGCAGGGTGGAATGAGCGGGCCCTCGTCGATCTATACAGATGTAGCCTACGAGAGGACGTCCGTCGGGAGCTGGCTTGTAGGGACACCAGTCTCTCTTTCGACCAGCTGGTCGACATGTCCATCAGGCTGGATAACCTATTGGCCACCCGCGGACGTCCTGAGGGGGGTCCGTCCATTTCACCCTCCAGCGCCTCCGAGCCGTGTCCTATGGAGCTCGGGGGCGCTGGCGCTAGAGAGAGGAGGAGTCGGTTGGGTAGGGGGTCCATCCACTGCACCAACTGTGGTCGGGGAGGACACACCGCGGCTAGGTGCTGGGGATGGCCTCCTAGGAAGGATGACGACAGGTCCCGCACTGGGGATTCCCTCCAGGTGAGTAGGCGCCCCACTCACCCAGAGCTCACTGTTGCCCATTTTTGGATGCCTGTGCGTTTTCCACAGGTAGCACCTCATTCCCAGCATAAGGCGCTGGTAGATTCAGGCGCGGCTGGGAATTTTATTGATAAAAAGTTTTGTTTAGCGTTAGGGATTCCCCTTATTCCTGTTGATGTTCCTTTCCCCGTTCATGCCCTAGATAGTCGTCCGTTGGGTACGGGCTTAATCAGGGAGGTCACGGCGCCACTTAGGATGTGTGCGCAGGGGGATCATCAGGAGATGATTCAGCTGTTCCTGATTGACTCTCCTGCGTATCCGGTGGTGCTGGGCATGCCCTGGTTGAGTACCCATAACCCAGCTATTTCGTGGCAGGAGAGGGCTCTGATGGAGTGGTCTGCTCAGTGTGTGGGTAGATGTTTGGGCGTTTCCGTAGGGGCTACCTCGGTGGAGAGTCCAAACCAGGTGCCCGCATTGCACGTTCCCCCTGAGTATGGGGATTTGGCTATTGCGTTTAGTAAGGCGAGGGCGACGCGGTTGCCACCCCATAGGCAGGGAGATTGTGCGATAGACCTCCAGGCAGGAGCTGCGCTCCCACGGAGCCATGTGTATCCTCTGTCTCAGGAGGAGAAGAAAGCTATGGAGATTTACATAGACGAATCTCTGAGACAAGGATACATACGGCCTTCCACTTCCCCTGCGTCCTCGAGTTTCTTTTTTGTGAAGAAAAAGGATGGTGGTTTGCGCCCGTGCATCGATTACCGTGGTCTCAATCAGATTACGGTGAAGTACAGTTATCCACTCCCGCTGATTGCGACCATGACTGAGTCGTTGCATGGGGCGCGTTTCTTCACGAAATTAGATCTCAGGAGCGCGTACAACTTGGTGCGCATCAGGGAGGGTGATGAATGGAAGACAGCCTTTAGTACCACCTCGGGCCATTACGAGTATCTGGTCATGCCATACGGGTTGATGAACGCTCCGTCAGTTTTCCAATCATTCGTGGATGAGATCTTCAGGGACATGCAGGGGCAGGGGGTGGTTGTGTACATTGATGACATTCTCGTGTACTCGCCTACCCGTGTCGAGCATGTGGCCCTGGTGCGTAGAGTGTTGCGGAGGCTGGTGGAGCACGACCTGTATGTGAAGGCAGAGAAGTGTCTGTTTTTCCAGGAGTCGGTCTCCTTTTTGGGTTATCAGTTGTCTGCGTCAGGGGTGAAGATGGAGGTAGACCGGGTGTCAGCCGTGCGTAATTGGCAAACACCAACCACTGTGAAGGAGGTGCAGCAGTTTTTGGGGTTTGCAAATTACTACAGGAGGTTTATCCGGGGTTTTGGACAGGTGGCAGCTCCCATCACGTCTCTGTTGAAGGGGGGTCCGGTGCGTCTGCAGTGGTCGGCCGAGGCGGACAGGGCGTTTGGGAGGCTGAAGGACCTGTTTACCTCGGCCCCGGTGCTGGCGCATCCGGATCCCTCTTTGCCGTTCCAGGTAGAGGTGGACGCGTCAGAGGCCGGTTTAGGAGCCGTGCTTTCACAACGGTCTGGCGCGCCACCTAAACTCCGCCCCTGTGCTTTTTATTCTAAGAAGCTCAGTCCGGCGGAGCGGAACTATGACGTAGGGGACAGGGAGCTGTTAGCCGTGGTACAGGCTCTAAAGGTGTGGAGGCACTGGCTTGAGGGGGCTCAACACCCTTTCCTCATTTTGACGGACCACCGTAACCTGGAGTACATCCGGGCGGCGAGGAGGCTGAACCCTCGCCAGGCAAGATGGAGTATGTTCTTGACCAGGTTTACTTTTAAGATCACGTACATCCCTGGGTCACAGAATGGCAAGGCAGATGCGCTGTCTCGGCGGTATGACACGGAGGAGAGGTCCGTGGAGCCCACTCCCATACTGCCTGAGTCGTGTCTGGTGGCACCGGTAGTGTGGGAGGTCGATACCGAACTCGAGCGGGCGTTACGCACCGACCCTAGTCCACCACAGTGCCCGGAGGGTCGGAAGTACGTTCCGCTCGAGGTTCGGGATCGATTGATCTATTGGGCTCACACGTCACCCTCCTCTGGACATCCGGGTATCGGCCGGACAGTGCACTGTCTTAGTGCCAAGTACTGGTGGCCCACGTTGGCAAGGGATGTGAGGGTTTATGTTTCCTCCTGCTCGGTGTGCGCCCAGTGTAAGGCGCCTAGACATCTGCCTAGGGGTAAGTTGCTACCCCTGCCCGTTCCACAACGACCATGGTCCCACCTCTCTGTGGACTTTATAACAGACCTTCCCCTCTCCCAAGGGAATACTACCATCCTGGTCGTTGTGGACCGGTTCTCTAAGGCCTGTCGTTTGCTCCCCATGCCGGGTCTTCCTACTGCCCTACAAACTGCCGAGGCACTGTTCACCCATGTGTTCCGGCACTACGGGGTACCCGAGGACATTGTGGCTGATCGGGGTCCCCAATTCACCTCCAGAGTCTGGAGAGCGTTTATGGAGCGGTTGGGGGTCTCGGTGAGCCTCACCTCGGGGTACCACCCGGAGAGTAATGGGCAGGTGGAACGCGTAAACCAGGATGTGGGTAGGTTTCTCAGAACATACTGCCAGGACCGGCCGGAGGAGTGGTCAAGGTACGTTCCCTGGGCCGAGATGGCCCAGAATTCCCTACGCCATTCCTCCACTAACCTAACTCCATTTCAATGTGTGTTAGGTTACCAGCCGGTTCTGGCACCCTGGCAGCAGAGCCAGATCGAGGCTCCTGCGGTGGATGAGTGGGCGCGGCGCTCGGAGGAGACTTGGAACGCTGCACACGTCCACCTGCAGCGGGCCCTCCGACGTCAGAAGGCGAGCGCTGATCTCCACCGCAGTGAGGCACCGGTGTACGCACCTGGTGATCGAGTCTGGCTCTCTACCAGAAACCTGCCCCTCCGCCTGCCCTGTCGGAAACTGGGTCGGCGGTTTGTAGGGCCATTTAAAGTCCTGAGAAGGTTGAACGAGGTATGTTATAGATTACAGCTACCTGTGGAGTATAAGTGTATTAACCCCTCGTTCCATGTGTCCCTTCTCAGGCCGGTGGTAGCGGGCCCGCTCCAAGAAAATGAGATAGGGGAGACTCCCCCGCCCCCATTGGACATCGAGGGGGCACCGGCGTACTCCGTGAGATCCATCTTGGATTCGAGACGTCGGATGGGGGGTCTCCAGTATCTAGTGGAGTGGGAGGGGTACGGTCCGGAGGAGCGGTGCTGGGTGCCGAGGAGAGACATTTTGGACCCGTCGCTCCTGACGGAATTCCATCGGGGGTATCCGACGCGCCCTGCTCCACGTCCTCCGGGTCGTCCCCAAGGCCGGAGTCGGCGCACGTCTGGAGCCGCGCGTCAAGGGGGGGGGTACTGTCACGGTTTCGGCCGAGGCTGCCTCTCTCCCTTGTTCGGGCAGGTTTCGGCGTTCGTCGTCTCCGGAATTCTAGCTGCCACCGTTGTATGTTCTATGTTTCCTGTTTGATTAGTTTTGTCTGTTAGCCACACCTGTCTTGTGTTATGTCTCATTTAGCACCCTATTTAGTTTCCTTGTTGTTAGTGTAGTGTTGTGTGTAATTGTTTCGTGTCAGGTGTTTGTGCGTTACCCGTGTTTCGGTACGCCAGTTACGATTAGCTTCCTCCTCGGCTGAGGAGAGTTTTTGCGCCCTGTGTTTGTGCGCTCGTATTTGACGCCTGTGTGCGTCTGTTTGGCCTCCGGCCGTTTTTGGATTATTTTGCTCTCACTAGTAAAGTCTTGTTGGACTGTACATCTGCTTCTGCGCCTGATTCCACACCACACCATTACTACACCGTGACAACTACCTTCTCCTTTTCCTAGTTACTCTGTGTGTGTGTGTGCGTGTGTGTACATGTGTGTATGTGCGTCGGTATCCGTGTGCATACGTGCATGTGTATGTGCTTAGCATGACACCCAATGAGTTACTATGACTAAATGTAAATCAAACACTCCCTATACGTAGAGATGGGACTCCAGTGATGCGTGCTAGGTCATATCCTATGGTCATGGTCTGGTCATATCCTGTCTTACTTCTTCTTAGAATCATCACCCCATTCCTCATCCAACAGTCTGGGCATCCCTTACTCTAACCCCTACTCTACCCTCCCATCCCTCATCTTCCCCATTGCTCATATACCCCTCCTTACCCTACCTTCACCTTCCCTAATCTCAACCCAACATTGCCTCTAACCCTCAGCCTATGTTAATAAGGGTGTTTTGTCTGTTTCATGTCTTAGCTAACCACAGTGAATTGTGCAGGATCCTAACTGATATCTCTTGTGATGAAGCTGTCCCTGTCTACAGTAGTCCTGACCTTACATCCAGCCAGGCCAAGAGTAACAAGTGACAGAAAGCTGTGAGAAATATAAAACACATAAAAAGCCCTGTAAAAGTCTCCTCACTGATGCAGGAAAATAAATATACTTCTTCAAACAGTCCATAATCATTACATAATTATGTGTGGTCGTTTGCCAGACAAAGAAAATATAGTTAATTGAGAGAGGTGAAATCGATTCTCACATAGCGTCAAAACACAAGAATTGAAGCTGTGAATCACCTGGACAGCACAAACATGAGGTATAGGCCTGTGATAGGCCTGTGTGTGTGTGTGTGTGTGTGTGTGTGACAGAACAAAAACAGATTGAGAGGAGCTGAGGAGAGAAGGGAAGAGTATTTGAAGAGGATTGACAAGATCAGGCTGCAGAGTTCAAGGGATAGGTACAGAACATTTGATAAAGCCAAATAGAATTTCTGCCGCTGAACAACAAAGCCATATTTGACTAAACCCTGGGGGTGGATGAGATTTAGAGGGGTGCAAAAGATCCCACAATATGTGCTGCTGACTGCTGCTACGGTCAGGTGAGCTTCCTCTATCTCAGACAAAAAGCAGGAGGACAGGATGGAAAGATCTCAGACCAAGAACATGTGCATATATGAAACATGTCTACTGACTAAAGACTTCAGGTACAGTATGTGGGTCCAGACCTGTCAGCTGCTGGCGATGCTCTGGTGGCTGGTATCATGGCACTACTTCTGTTCCAGGATAGAAAGAAAAGCAGCAGTACAGCGGACCTCAAGGTAGAGATGGGCGATATGGCCTAAAAATCATATCTCAGTATGCTGCATTTCAAACAGTCAGCAATAATCGAATAATAATAATAATAATATAATAATAATAATAATATGCCATTTAGCAGAATTTATTCAGGGCTTGTAAAAGTATACCTAGGGTGAATATAAGCCTTCCCCAACCATACAAATCACTAACAATTTAATTATTTGATCAAAATAGTTTTACCTGCTTTTTTGCAATAAACACTGATCTGGCTTTCAAGTCTGTCTATGAAAATGCCCTTTTTGTTATTAATTTGTCCAGAACCATGCATAATGCACAACTTCTTGTAGCAGGCATTTTAGAAAATTAGCACGTCTCATAAACAATCCCTCAAGTCTAGCCAACTAGGATCTATTTACTAGCTAACAAGGTAGAACAATTGAACTGTTATGAACACACCCTCATGTCCATCTCCAACTGTTTGAACAGCATGCTAGCCTGTCCACTTTGTGTAGATGTTGAAATGAAGTGGCTTACCTGGATAAGAACATGCTTCCCATTGGGCACACCACATCATTTCAACGTGGAGAATTGGGTAATATTTGGTAGACACATTGATCAATGAGATTACAATCAATGAGATTACAACAAAAGACAGCCAAAAGTTTGTTGAATTCCCAATTACTGTCAATTAAGTAATATTGAATTGTGTTCGGTTGAAAACAGAACAAAATATCAACATTTAAATGAGATGTATCTACTGCTTGGATAGTTCCCTTTGAGCTACTGGCTTAATCCTATTCTTCATTTTCATTTTGGGTTGAGATGAAGACGTAAATCGAACATATAATTTGTTAACTTGTCGACAAGTTAATAGGCTATTTACCGTATTGCAAAAGTGATATTGAATTGTGTTTGTTTGTGAACTCAACCAAATATCTACTTCTGAAGGTGATGTATCTTCTGATTGGATAGCTCCATCTGTGCCACTGAGTCTGGCTTTAATTCCAGTTTGTCTACAAATTTCCATTTCAACCAAAAATCTAAACAAAAGAATAGGACTAAATCAAATCAAACTTTAAATGCACTTTAAATACTGTTTGATTTGATTTAATCTTCAACTTTTATTTTTGGTTGATACGTAGAAGGAAAGAAATTCCACAAATTAACTTGTAACAAGGCACACCTGTTAATTGAAATGCATTCCAGGTGACTACCTCATGAAGCTGATTGAGAGAATACCAAGAGTGTGCAAAGCTGTCATCAAGGCAAAGAGTGGCTATTTGAAGAATCTCAAATATAAAATATATTTTGATTTGTTTAACACTTTTTTGGTTACTACATGATTCTATATGTGTTATTTCATAGTTTTATTTCATAGTTTTACAGCTGTGAGTCTTTCTGGGTAAATCTCTAAGAGCTTTGCACACCTGGATTGTACAATATTTGCACATTATTCTTTAAGAATTATTTTCCAAAAATGTAACTAGGCCACTCAGTAACATTCAATGTCGTCTTGGTAAGCAACTCCAGTCTATACAGAGATGAGGTAGTCATTCAAACATCATGTTAAACTATTGCACAAAGAGTGAGTCCATGCAACTTATTATGTGACTTGTTAAGCAAATGTTTACTCCTGAACATATTTAGGCTTGCCATAACAAAGGGGTTGAATACTTATTGACTCAAGACATTTCAGCTTTTCTTTTTTAATTAATTAGTGTGTGTATGTGACAGAGTGAACGAGTGAGAGAGGGGCAGAGAAAGAGAGGGGGAGAGAGAGTGAAGAACAGGGAGATGGGGTGGGGTTAATAGTGCCGGGTGCTGTGGTTTTGAAGAGAGTGGGTCTGTTTTCACCAATTGGAGCTTGTCCACCACAGTGCCCCCACCCCACCCCTCACCTCACCTCGCTCCTCACTCTAGCCCCCCTCTCTCATCTAGTCCGAAGCCTAGCTTAATGTCCACATCTCGATTCAACCCTACCTTTCCTCAACCCTAACCTTAGGTTCATGTCCACATCCCAGTTCAACCCTAACCCTCAACCACAACCCTAACGGCTGGTTTATACTTGGTCTAACGACACATCTGTAGACAATTAGAATGCGACAAGTGTCGCTGGTCAAAACACCATTTAATTTATACTCCGGTGGAATGTCTGCAAACTGTCGCTGCGACTTTCGGTTTCGTCACACTCACAACTGTAAGCTATTTTCTTTGTTTAATATTATTTTTTACCCCTTTTTCGTGATATCCAATTGCAGTCTTGTCCCATCGCTGCAACTCGCATACGGACTCGGGAGAGGCGAAGGTCGAGAGCCATGTGTCCTCCAAAACACGGCCCTGCCAAGCCGCACTGCTTCTTGACACACTGCTCGCTTAGCCTAGGAAGCCAGCTGCACCAATGTGTCGGAGGAAACACCGTACAACCTACCACAAGGTGTCGCTATAGCGCAATGGGACAAGGAAATCCCAGCCGGCCAAACCTTCCCCTAACCCGGACGACGCTGGCCAATTGTGCTCATGGGTCTCCCAGTCACGGCCAGCTGTGACACAGCCTGGGATCTAACCCGGGACTGTAGTGACAACTCAAGCACTGTGATGCAGTGCCTTAGACCGCTGCGCCACTCGTGAGGCTATTTTCTGTTATTAACTTGACATTACCTTGTAAATAATGATATTTTTGTGAGATTATTTTCCTGTAATAATTAATTAAACTTAGCTAAAGATAAGACGTTGTCAGCTATGCTCTGGTCACAAATGCTACATTTATTAACTGATGGGTTTATTGGTGTTAAAATACAGGAGTTATGCTATTTGGACCAACAGGCTGCTGATGATGTCATGTAGCCTGTCATTTTAGTGTTTATACTGTTTCATAACAACAACGACAAGTTTGATGTTGGACGACAATAGAATATTCATGATGTCACTGAGAAAATTGTCTACAGACATGTCGATAGACCAACTGTAAACCAGCCTTCATCCTAGCACCAACAGTTGGTCCCCCTGTTGGACAAAGGCCCAGTAACACTAGTTGTTGAAGAGGGCTAGGCTGATGGGAAGAGGCAGCCTGGTGTTTAATGCAGCCAGTGAGGGCCTTAGTGTTTACTCTCTGAGGGGCATCCTGCTTCTTAGCCCTGTTTATCATAGACCCAGACCCGAACACAGACATCCTGGCTCCTCTCTCTGTCTTTATGTTTACCTCTCATCATCTATATCAGGGATCAGGCCCTCGGACCAATTCAAATATATATATATATACAGTACCAGTCAAAAGTTTGGACAAACCTACTCATTCAAGGGTTTTTCTTTAATTTGTACTATTTTCTACATTGTAGAATAATAGTGAAGACATCAAAACTATGAAATAACATTTACATTTTAGTCATTTAGCAGACGCTCTTATCCAGAGCGACTTACAGTTAGTGAGTACATTACATTTTATTATTCATACTGGCCCCCCGTGGGAAACAAACCCACAACCCTGGCGTTGCAAACGCCATACTCTACCAACTGAGCTACATCCCTGCCGGCCATTCCCTCCCCTACCCTGGACGACGCTGGGCCAATTTTGCGCCGCCCCATGGGTCTCCCGGTCGCGGCCGGATACGACAGAGCCTGGATTCGAACCAGGATCTCTAGTGGCACAGCTAGCACTGCGATGTAGTGCCTTAGACCACTGCGCCACTCGGGATAACACATGTGGAATCATGTAGTAACCAAAAAAGTGTTAAACAAATCCAAATATGTTTTATATTTTTGATTCTTCCAAGTAGCCACCCTTTGCCTTGATGACAGATTTGGAATGTCTAAACTTTTGACTGGTACTGTATACATATATGTTGAGAGTTAGAATAATAGAATACACAAGATGCGATTTCGAAATGTGTTTGTGTACAAGCAGTCACTCAATTAGCCCATGTCAGCTCAATTTTTTTAGATTTGTAAGTTAGTCTAGCGGCCAGCTATCTAAACTTGTAGTAAGCATGGTCGAATTACCGACCAGGGTGGGGACCATTGATCATCAGTTATCATATTAAAAACGGCAAACATTTGCCTCCACCCTATAGCAAAATGTGTACAATTGCAGGAAATTCGCTGTAGAACTGCACGTGTTTCTCTCTGCCCCATGGCAAAATGAATTGCATGAAATGAGTTATAAAATTGCAAAATCATCTCTCCGGCCCATG
The DNA here is from genome assembly GCF_964263955.1 of Coregonus lavaretus. Classification (NCBI taxonomy): domain Eukaryota; kingdom Metazoa; phylum Chordata; class Actinopteri; order Salmoniformes; family Salmonidae; genus Coregonus; species Coregonus lavaretus. Next base: position 28,373,237 of record NC_139992.1, on the reverse strand, counting down.
GCAAAATGTGTAGAATTGCAGCAAACTTGCTTTAAAACAGCAAAATTTTCTCTACGCCCCATGGCAAAATGTGCAGAATTGCAGCATACGTCATTTCTTTCTCTTTGCTGTCATGAGGGGGGCGCTAAAATGTTTTGCTCTGGGGTGTGGGGGGGAAGGGGGTACAGAGACCCACGAGCCACTGTGGCCCCTGATGATGAGTTCCGTTTTTTTGTGGCCACCACCCCCATCAAAGTTGTCCATCCCTGACCTATATGATGTTCTGACTTTCAGAAGGCTGGTGGGCTGAGGAAAGGTTTTACCACAAAAAGTTGAGATGGGGGAGAGGGTAATTTTGGGTCACTCATAGACATACATACATTGTCAGAGTGATGGTAACACAAAATGGTTTACCTTCTCATGTAGTCTTGTGTCCTGACTGGAACTGGTCATAGGGGTCGCCAATTTGAACACACGCACACACACATACATCCCTTTACAAGCATGTCGCTCAAGTCGTTCACAAAGTTGCTTTTATTCTGTTTATGTTCAATGTCCTATAAAACCTGTCTGTGGGATAAACTGCTTTTTTTATGTCCGCCCATGGGAGAGGCACCCTTTTGAACTGGGGGTCGCCCTACCAAACCCCCTAACCCCCAGCCCTAAACCTTGTAAACCCCCTCAGTGATGGTGATGTCATCAGTGAGCAGCCCTGGGCGAGAGGCAGGAATTTTACAGTCTGTTGATTGAGGCAAGGGATTATGGGTCGGGTCTTGTCAAGTGGCAGGCATAGTGTGTGTGCGTATGAGTTTGTGTGTGTGAGGGGGGACTTTACTGCGACACTGCGGTGTGAAGCCTGGTCTTTGTGTACAGGCCAGCTGTGTGTGTGTGTGTGTGTGTGTGGGTGGCTTGTACATTCACAGCAAACTCCCAAAGCTAGCTAAATAAACACACCACCCACCACTCAAGTAGAGGTACAAACACATGCAGGCAAGCACACATACACACACACACACACACACAAATACATACATAGAACACACTTATACTGTAGCTTGGGGTACTCATTTCCACGATTTGGAGATAAGCTAAGGTGGGATAGTGACAGCAAGCTACTTCCCTTTCCTCCATAGTCTGGGCATGGGACTATTAGCTTTCATGTGATTAGTGATTAATTTATGTCTGCCCCTCAGTTTAAGGTCAACCCTGTTACATGAACTGAACTATCCCTCTAATATGGTGAAACCATTACTTAAAACAATTAAAATAATAATAATATTAAGCAAATCTAAAAGTTAAATCATAGTGTAAAAGCAGGTGAGCTGATCTACTCTTCTTTTTTTGACAAAGTTACACATCTCAAAAGGCACTGAAATGGTGGAATGACCCAGCTGGGTGAACAGTGGCGGTGAAATTACTGTACTTCAAATACAAACAAACACATTTCTTAGATAAACTGAGGTTATGGGATTTTGACCTCAAGATAATGGGTGATTCCTCACTAAACTAGAACAAAATGGTCCTTTGGAGAAAGAATTGTTGACACATATTTGACATTTGTATCTTAAAGCATAATTTACAAAAAAAAGTTCCAGAGTGGGATCTCTGTTAGTTTTAAAGCTATGGCCCATTTTACAGTTTTTTTCAATTCGCTTTGGAGCAATTTTCACAAGTATGTGGTACATTTTCACAACGCTTAGTAGAAAACAGATCATCAAAAAGGCAGTTGTTTCAAAACTTTAAGCACATTTTCAATTGACTAAGTATAACACACAAAATCATACAGTCACTTTTTCACCAAAGTTGATTAGTGTTTAATCTATAATATGCCATGCCATTTAGCAGACGCTTTTATCCAAAGCGACTTACAGTCATGTGTGCATACCTTTTTTTTAATGTATGGGTGGTCCCGGGGATCGAACCCACTACCCAGGCGTTACAAGCGCCATGCTCTACCAATTGAGCTACAGAGGACCACTATCTACAAATACAGTGGGGAAAAAAAGTATTTAGTCAGCCACCAATTGTGCAAGTTCTCCCACTTAAAAAGATGAGAGAGGCCTGTCATTTTCATCATAGGTACACATCAACTATAACAGACAAATTGAGAATTGTTTTTCCAGAAAATCACATTGTAGGATTTTTTATGAATTTATTTGCAAATTATGGTGGAAAATAAGTATTTGGTCACCTACAAACAAGCAAGATTTCTGGCTCTCACAGACCTGTAACTTCTTCTTTAAGAGGCTCCTCTGTCCTCCACTCGTTACCTGTATTAATGGCACCTGTTTGAACTTGTTATCAGTATAAAAGACACCTGTCCACAACCTCAAACAGTCACACTCCAAACTCCACTATGGCCAAGACCAAAGAGCTGTCAAAGGACACCAGAAACAAAATTGTAGACCTGCACCAGGCTGGGAAGACTGAATCTGCAATAGGTAAGCAGCTTGGTTTGAAGAAATCAACTGTGGGAGCAATTATTAGGAAATGGAAGACATACAAGACCACTGATAATCTCCCTCGATCTGGGGCTCCACGCAAGATCTCACCCTGTGGGGTCAAAATGATCACAAGAACGGTGAGCAAAAATCCCAGAACCACACGGGGGGACCTAGTGAATGACCTGCAGAGAGCTGGGACCAAAGTAACAAAGCCTACCATTAGTAACACACTACGCTGCCAGGGACTCAAATCCTGCAGTACAGACGTGTCCCCCTGCTTAAGCCAGTACATGTCCAGGCCCGTCTGAAGTTTGCTAGAGTGCATTTGGATGATCCAGAAGAGGATTGGGAGAATGTCAGATGAAACCAAAATAGAACTTTTTGGTAAAAACTCAACTCGTCGTGTTTGGAGGACAAAGAATGCTGAGTTGCATCCAAAGAACACCATACCTACTGTGAAGCATGGGGGTGGAAACATCATGCTTTGGGGCTGTTTTTCTGCAAAGGGACCAGGACGACTGATCCGTGTAAAGGAAAGAATGAATGGGGCCATGTATCGTGAGATTTTGAGTGAAAACCTCCTTCCATCAGCAAGGGCATTGAAGATGAAACGTGGCTGGGTCTTTCAGCATGACAATGATCCCAAACACACCACCCAGGCAACGAAGGAGTGGCTTCGTAAGAAGCATTTCAAGGTCCTGGAGTGGCCTAGCCAGTCTCCAGATCTCAATCCCATAGAACATCTTTGGAGGGAGTTGAAGGTCCGTGTTGCCCAGCAACAGCCCCAAAACATAACTGCTCTAGAGGAGATCTGCATGGAGGAATGGGCCAAAATACCTGCAACAGTGTGTGAAAACCTTGTGAAGACTTACAGAAAACGTTTGACCTGTGTCATTGCCAACAAAGGGTATATAACAAAGTATTGAGAAACTTTTGTTATTGACCAAATACTTATTTTCCACCATCATTTGCAAATAAATTCATTAAAAATCCTACAATATGATTTTCTGGATATTTTTTTCTTATTTTGTCTGTCATAGTTGACGTGTACCTATGATGAAAATTACAGGCCTCTCTCATCAATTGGTGGCTGACTAAATCCTTTTTTCCCCACTGTACGTGTTTCACATTGGCCAATACAATACGTATCAGGTGGTTTTATTCAAAGTGTCTCCACACATTTTCATATGTGACCCCAGCGGGAATCAAACCTGGTGTTGCTAGTAACATACTAACTAACTGAGCCACACAGGACCGCTACAACACACAAGATGTATGATTGACATCCCCATGGGCGTACCACCCTCTTTCAGGCTATTGATGAAGCATGCAATGACATCACTCCAGACCTATGTCAGGCTTGGATTCGCCATGCCAAAAGGTTTTTCCCCAGGTGCATGAACAATGAGGACATTTACTGTGTCAATGAGAACCTATGGCCAAATGCTCAAGACAGGTTTGATTCAAACTACTGCCTGCTAAACGTTGTTTCTTTCATTCATTTATTTTGAATACAGTACAACTAGTGTAATTATATCTGAACAATAAATTTATATTTTACATCAATGATTGTGAAAGATGTCTTCAATGAACACAACTTGATCACACATGGAATAGAAATGATGGAAATTTGATTTTCAGTTAATTTTGACGGGTAGTGCAAGTGTGTAGCCTAATGTGAAAACAGTGTAATATACTGCAATGTACAGTACTGTAGCATATTACTTTCAGCATTTGAAAAGGGCAATTTTGAAATACTTGTCTTGCATTTTTTGCCATTGGATTAACAGCTAAATTGAGAAGATATTATTATGTTGTGTTTTGGTGATTAAACCAGTGTACTCATTATATTTCACAGTAAACATATATTTTGGATCAATGGTTGTGTGGTGAAAGATGTCTACACACAAAATGAATGCACAATGAAAGGTTTTGAACCGTGTGGTGCCAGGATAACAACCTCTACCTCAACGTGATCAAGACAAAGGAGATGATTGTGGACTACAGGAAAAGGAGGACCGAGCACACCCCAATTCTCATCGAGGAGGCTGTAGTGGAGCAGGTTGAGAGCTTCAAGTTCCTTGGTGTCCACATCACCAACAAACTATCATGGTCCAAACACACCAAGACAGTCGTGGAGAGGGTACGACAAAGCCTATTCCCCCTCAGGAGACTGAAAAGATTTGGCATGGGTCCTCAGATCCTCAAAAAGATCTACAGCTTCACCATCGAGAGCATCCTGACTGGTTGCATCACTGCCTGGTATGGCAACTGCTCGGCCTCCGACCGCAAGGCACTACAGAGGGTAGTGCGTATGGCCCAGTACATCACTGGGGCCAAGCTTCCTGCCATCCAGGACCTCTATACCAGGCGGTGTCAGAGGAAGGACCTAAAAATTGTCAAAGACTCCAGCCACCCTAGTCATAGACTGTTCTCTCTGCTACCACATGGCAAGCGGTACCGGAGCGCCAAGTCTAGGTCCAAAAGGCTTCTTAACAGCTTCTACCCCGAAGCCATAAGACTCCTGAACAAATAATCAAATGGCTACCCAAACTATTTGCATTGATTTGAATGTAAGACTGGCTGTGTTACAAGTGTTAACAGTTTGGAGTTTTGTACTAAGAGTTTTGAAAATTCACCACATACCTGTGAAAATTGTCTGAAAGCGCAAAAAAAAAACTGTATACAGAGAAATTGGCATAGTAATCAATGTAACCAATCACAGCCCTCCTATTACTTGTATCATTGCACATCCTGCAAATCACCAGCAGAGGGTGACCATTTTGAATCCATTTTCACATTCAGTTTGATATGCCCATAGAGTATATTATTTTCAACAATATACACTACCATTCAAAAGTTTGGGGTCACTTAGAAATGTCCTTGTTTTTGAAAGAAAAGCAATTTTTAGTCCATTAAAAGAACATCAAATTGATCAGAAATACAGTGTAGACATTGTTAATGTTGTAAATGGCTATTGTAGCTGGAAACGGCTGATCTTTAATGGAATATCTACATAGGCGTACAGAGGCCCATTATCAGCAACCATCAGTCCTGTGTTCCAATGGCACGTTGTGTTTGCTAATCCAAGTTTATCATTTTAAAAGGCTAATTGATCATTAGAAAGCCCTTTTGCAATTATGTTAGCACAGCTGAAAACTGTTGTGCTGATTAAAGAAGCAATAAAACTGGCCTTCTTGAGACTAGTTGAATATCTGGAGCATCAGCAATTGTGGGTTCGATTACAGGCTCAAAATGGCCAGAAACAAAGAACTTTCATCTGAAACTCGTCAGTCTATTCTTGTTCTGAGAAATGAATGCTATTCCATGCGAGAAATTACCAGGAAACTGAAGATCTCGACAACGCTGTGTACTACTCCCTTCACAGAACAGCGCAAACTGGCTCTAACCAGAATAGAAAGAGGAGTGGGAGGCCCCGGTGCACAACTGAGCAAGAGGACAAATACATTAGTGTCTAGTTTGAGAAACAGACGCCTCACAGGTCCTCAACTGGCAGCTTCATTAAATAGTACCCGCAAAACACCAGTCTCAACGTCATTAGTGAAGAGGCGACTCCGGGATGCTGACCTTCTAGGCAGAGTTGCAAAGAAAAAGCCAAATCTCAGACTGCCCATCTTAATCTTTCCTTTTTATTGGCCAGATGTGGCTTTTTCTTTGCAACTCTGCCTTTGCAAAAGTATTCAGACCCCTTGGAGCCCTTGGATTGCTTCACATTTTATTGTGTAACAAAGTGGGATTAAAATGGATTTAATTGTCATTTTTCTACACAAAATACTCTGTAATGTCAAAGTGGAAGCACATTATTTTAATACAAAATTCAGAGCTAAAATATATTAATTACATAAGTATTCAGCCTCTTTGTTTAGGCAAGCCTAAATTAGTTCAGGATAAACATTTGACTTAACAAATCACATAATAAGTTACATGGATGTGTGAAATAATAGGGTTTGACATGATTTTTGAATGACTAACACTTCCTCTGTCACCCATACATACAATATCTGTAAGGTCCCTCAGTCAAGTATTGAACTGAAAGCACAGATTCAACTACAAAGACCAGGGAGCTTTTCGAAAGCCTCATAAAGAAGGGGAGTGATCGATAGATGGGTAACAATAACAAATCAGATATTGAATATCTCTTTAAGCATGGTCAAGTTAATAATTATGCTGTGGATTATGAATTAAACGACCCAGACATATCAAAGATATAGTCGTTCTTCTGAAATTAAACTGCTCAGGGATGTTACCATGAGGCCATTGGTGATTTTAAAACAGTTCAATGGCTGTGATCGGAGAAAACTGAGGATGGATCAACAACATTGTAGTGACTCCACAATAATGACCTACAGTGCCTTTGGAAAGTATTCAGACCACTCCTGCGTTGCCTTGGCTGCGTGCTTAGGGTCGTTGTCCTATTTAAGATGAACCATCACCCCAGTCTGAGGTCCTGAGCGCTCTGGAGCAGGTTTTCATCAAGGATCTCTCTGTACTTTGCTCCGTTCATATTTGCCTCGATCCTGACTAGTCTCCCAGCCCCTGCCGCTGAAAACATCCCCACAGCATGATGCTGCCACAACCATGCTTCACTGTAGGGATGGTGCCAGGTTTCCTCCAGACGTAAGGCTTGGCATTCAGGGAATCTTGTTTCTCATGGTCTATAAGTCCTTTAGGTGCCTTTTGGCAAACTCCAAGCGTGCTGTCATGTGCCTTTTAATGAGGAGTGGCTTCCGTCTGGCCACTCTACCATAAAGGCCTCATTGATGGAGTGCTGCAGAGATGGTTGTCCTTTTGGAAGGTTCTCCCATCCCTGCCGAGGAACTCTAGAGCTCTGTCAGAGTGACCATTGGGTTCTTGGTCACCTCCCTGACCAAGGCCCTTTTCCCCTGATTGCACAGTTTGGCTGGGCTGCCAGCTCTAGGAAGAGTCTTGGTGGTTCCAAACTTCTTCCATTTAAGAATGATGGAGGCCACTGTGTTCTTGGGGACCTTCAATGCTGCAAAACAATTTTGGTACCCTTCCCCAGATCTGTTTCTCGACACGATCCTGTCTCGGAGCTCTACGGACAATTCCTTTGACCTCATGGCTTGGTTTTTGCTCTGACATGCACTGTCAACTGTGGGACGTTATATGGACAGGTGTTTGCCTTTCCAAATCATGTCCAATCAATTGAATTTACCACAGGTGTAATCCAATAAAGTTGTAGAAACATCTCAAGGATGACCAATGGAAACAGGATGCACCTGAGCTCAGTTTCGAGTCTCATAGCAAAGTGTCTGAATGTAAATAAGGTATTTCTGTTTTCTATTTTTAATACATTTGCAAACATTTCTAAAAACCTGTTTTCACTTCGTCATTATGGGGTATTGTGTGTAGATTGCTGAGGATTATATATATTTTTTACTGTTTTTAGAATAAGGCTGTAACGTAAACAAAATGTGGCAAAAGTCAAGGGGTCTGAATACTTCCGAAGGCACTGTAAATGACCAAGTGAAAAGAAGAACACAAATATACAGAATAAAATATTCCAAAACATGCATCTTATATGCAGCAAGGCACTAAAGTAATGCTGAAGATTAAAAACACAGCAAAGGAATACACTTTTTGGCCTAAATGCTAAGCCTTATGTTTGTGGCAAATCCAACACAACACATCACTGAGTAACTGCCTCCTTATTTTCAAGCATGGTGGTGGCTGAATCATAGTTTGGGTATGCTTGACATCGTCAAATGCTGGAGGGATAAAAGTAAACGTGATGGAGCTAAGTACAGGCAAAATCCTAGAGGAAAACCTGCTTCATTCTGATTTACACCAGAGACTGGGAGAGGAATTCACCTTTCAGCAGGACAATAACCTACAACACAAGGCCAAATCTACACTGGAGTTGCTTACCAAGAAGACAGTGAATGTTCCTGAATGGCCAAGTTACAGTGTTGACTGAATTCTGCTTGAAAATGTATGGCAAGACTTCAAAATTGCTGTCTAGTCTAGAATTTTGAAAAGAATAATGGGCATATATTGCGCAATCCAGGTGTGCCAAGATCTTATAGACTTACCCAAGAAGACTCACAGCTGTAATCGATGCCTAAGGTGTTTTTAACATGTATTGACTCAGGGAGCTGAATTTTTCTAACACTTTGACATTACAGAGTAGTTTGTGTAGATTGTTGACATTTTTAATCCCACTTTGTAACACAATACAATGTGAAGAAATCCAAGTGGTCTGAATACTTTAACAAGGCAATGTATGTCAACAATCCTTCCTCCAAATGACCCTTCTATGGATTAAATGTTGTACACATCAGAAAAATCATGGTTTGTTCTAGTTCCGTGAGGAATCACCCTAATGTCCTACCGCACCTCAATCCATGTGTGTGTGTGTGTGCATGTCTGTGTGTGTGTGTGTTCTAGTAGGGGGGAATGTATAAGTCATGGGAGCCCCCAGTGAGTGAGCGACAGGGTTGTTTTTACAAAAACATTCAAACAAACGTTGGGCCATACTGGTGGTGAGAGTGGCACTTTTAACACGGCACTGGGGGCTCTTAAATGTCTACACTGACTGATTTACTTGCTGTCCCAGGTTAGGGGCTAGGGGGGTAGGGTAGTGGTTCCTACCCGCCCTGGGTGTAGCAGTTGTGGGATGTGAAGTGTGATGACGTGCCCCTAAGAACCAGGGGAGAACCAGGGGAGGGACAGGGCGGAGAGTTCTCATCAAGCCCAGGATGGGACACCCTCATGGGTAGGGTCAGTTGAACTTGTGAATCCACATTTTTCCGACCAACTTACCCTTGTCCCACTCCTGGTTCTGGAGGGCAATATGGTATGCAAACTTTCACAAACAACGAACACGAGTTTCAAATAGTTTCAAATACTAACAAACACTTTTCTTTCTTAATTTCTCATCAAATTTGGGCTGAGCTAGAACAAAAGCCTGCATACCATGTGGCTCTCCAGGACCAGGGTTGGTGACCACTGTTAAAGTTCTCCTGACTCCATGGATGACTTTGTTTTAAGCCCTGCGTGAGTCTGTGGTGGACTCTGAGTTGAGGGTATTTAATACTTGTCATTGTGTAGGGAACTGTTCTAAAGGAGCCCTCTCTTTGAAGTCAGACCCATGTTTTCACTGTGCCGAGGGCTGAGAAACCAACATGGCCCAGTTGTTTGCCTGTCAGTTTCCATTTGGGGACGATGTCCAGGGCTATAGGTTCAGAGTTGTGACATATTGGGGACAGACAGATCATCAGGACTTTTAGGGACCGCACACAGAAAGGGAGGAATTCCAAGCCCCTCTGGGTGCTTATGTCCCCCTGGGACGGTGTGACAGGAGTGTTGGTATGTTGACTCGTCTGTTTGCCCACGGAATTCCAGCGTTGCCACACAGAGAACGGGAAAGTAAGGAAGAATGTGGCAAAGTGGGAGTTTCGCAAAGTTAGGCTTTGTCAACCAATCAGAGATAGAGCTCATGACAGCTGTAGAACTGTAAAGGAGAGATGGTTGACCCATCGTTACCATGGTGACAGGCTCAGCCTCTCAACTCCCACTGTTTTAATTAAATTAACTGCTTTAATAAAAGAGTAGCCTGAAAGTGTGGTTGGTTTGGAGGGTCTCCTCTTCTCCCCTCCCCTCCCCTCCCCTCCCCTCCCCTCCCCTCCCCTCCCCTCTCCTCTCCTCTCCTCTCCTCTCCTCTCCTCTCCTCTCCTCTCCTCTCCTCTCCTCTCCTCTCCTCTCCTCTCCTCTCCTCTCCTCTCCTCCTGTCCCTCTACTCTCCTGTTCATCAGTAAACAGTAGGCCAGATGTCATAGATGGATACAGGGGGTGGATGGTGTTTGAAGGCCAAACACAGAGAGCTAATTGAATACTGTGTCTCAGTGCCATTGAATAGCTAGGATCCCCCTTGACTGTGTATCTGCTCTATGACACACACACGTGCAAGCGCACACACACAGACACACACACACACAGTAAAGCATGGGAGCGAGAGCATTACATTATATTTGACAGACACAGAGGTTAGGAACCCATTGACGATTCTCTTTACACGGTGTGTGTGACTGTGATTAAAGCAAGACTGTTTCTCACCCAGTCTAAAGTATCGTTTTCTGGTTTTCATTAGTCACACATGCTTCTAATCCTCTGTCTGTCTTTCTGTCTGTCTGTCTTTCTGTCTGTAGTCATGTGGGAGACACACAGCACCGTGCCAGCTCTGTAATGTGATAATAAGGCGCTGAAAGCTCCTGTAATGTCCTTCATATCCCTCTACTCACACCCAATGGACAGCATGCTTTCAGTTGACTGGTTTCTCTCTCTCTCTCGCTCTCTCTCGCTCTCTCTCGCTCTCTCTCGCTCTCTCTCTCTCTCTCTCTCTCTCGCTCTCTCTCTGCTCTCTCTCTCTAGGGTAATTTAGTCTAGGTGCTGATGAGATGCGTCTGTGAGCCAACAGGATGTGGTCATGATGAGTGTGGACTGAGATTCAGATTTCTACAGATACAGATCTTTTACTGGCAGAGAATTGAGAAAAGATGGGTGTTTGCACTATTACAGTAGGAACTGAAGACACACATAAATACACACACACACACACACAGTGGGAGGTGACTGAGGCTTATTGAGGCTTCATTAAAGGAACAGGAAGAGAATTTAAGCCCAGGGACAAACACACTGTCCTATTACAGCCTGACTAACATGTACCTTTCACACCGCCGCTCAAAGTGTGTGTGTACAGTAGAGCTCCATCAGGCTGAACGCCCACATCACCATTTCAGAGAATGAAAGGGAATCCTTGCAAACAGTTCAACTCTTATTACTGACATAAAAGCACACTAGAACAGTGTTTAAGTGGTTGACTCCAGTCTCAGGGGCCAACAGGAATGCAAATTTTTTAATCAGGTGTGTTAGTGCTAGGCTAGGACAAAAAAGTGCAATGCTTTGGACAGCAGTTGAGAAACACAACAGGAGGCTATTCATTTATTTTCATTTACTTGACTTACCCATATGTCATTAGTCATTAATCATCAGTAGTGACTGGCTGGACATGGCTGGCAGAGCTGACGCTTGCCTGTGGAAGACAGTATGGGACATCCACTCTTTCACACCCCTCTGTCACCGTGGCCCCCCACGCACAGACACTTACTGCATTCAGTCACCCACGGTGGAGACATACTGCTACTTGCTGTCCATTCTCTAAGACCCTGAGGACTAAGAGCAGGCTCTGTCAGTGGAGGGGTGGACACATGGCGGTGTGCACGTACACAGGCACACACACACACACTCTCTGGAGACCACAAAGTGAATAAGTCAAGTGGGGGTGGGGGGTTGAGGACAGGTGTCAGAACTGCCCTGGAAGAACAGTGTCATGTTCTTGCTCTAAGGACTCCTGACATATGTGTATGTGTGTGTTTGTGTCTGAATGTGTGTGTGTATGTGTGAGGTGATGACGTCCAGTGATGGCCTATTGTGGAAGCCCCTGACTCAGCAGCTGACCCACAGTGTGTGTCGGGCCAGGTGGCTTGGAGCAGCTAACACACACACACACAAACACACACATTCAGACACAAACACACACAAACACAACCCCCCACACATAAACACACACACACAACCCCCCCCCCCCCCCCCCCACACACACACACACACACACACACATAGATGGCAGCTTTTGCTTGCTTTCTGTGTCTGGGCATGGCTGTACAGTATAGGAGAATTGTTTCATATGTTTACTCCCTACTACTGTTAAGCAAGTTTTTACTCCTCCATCTGTTATTCTCCACCCTTTTCTCACTTTCTTTCCCCCCTCTTTTTCTATCTATCCATCTCTCTATTCTCTTTCCCCTTTCTCTTTCTGTTTTGCCCCCCCCCCCCCCCCCCCACCTCTGCCCTCCTCTCCTCCCTCTGACTCCTCCCAGTAGTAGATATAAATCAGGTCCATGCTGTGTGGTGCTGTTCGGAGCTCATAACCCAGGGTTTTCTCTGTACGTCTGTCTGTCTGTCTCTCCGTCTGTCTGACTGCAGTGATTATTCCCTCTTTAAACGGCCACTCACAGAGAAAGGTAAGGAACCTTCCAATCCTCCAGCCTTAGCACCTTTTTCATAATTTCAGATGACAAGCATGGATGAATATCCTGATTATTACAGTGGATAAATGCTGTAAAGAATTAAGCTTTTTAGATGCATGTAAAACAAAAAATGTCTGCTTAAGTTCAAGGCAACATCTGATCTGATGGTACACATTTTGGCACTTGGTTTGTGTGTCTGTACATGCAATATGTTTGTATTTTTCTATGTTGACAGGTTGACTGCCATTGAGTGTATTCTGGAGTTATCAGAAACAGAGTTGTATATGTCCGAAGCCTTTGTATATAAGTTGTGTTCCTTGTGGTTGATTTTTGTTGCTCTGTGGGGAAAAGTATTTCCCCAGTGTATTCTTCATATCATGGATTGGTTTTACATGTTTGTATTTAGTCCAGTAAGATCTAGGTCTTCCTTGGTAATTGAATGAAACTAAATTGTTTTAGGGTAGCTCAAATCCCCTTTGGTCCACTTACATTTTAGTTAGGTTGTTCTTGGATGTAATTGGGTCTCTTGGATTTTTGGATTGAATGGGAATGGGAAGGCCAAATAGAGTAGTTGAACCATTATGGCTTGGTTTTCTTTGTAAAGCTGAACTGTCTTTAAGTGGTGTCTTTGTTCACATTGGCTGCTTCACTAGCAGAGGTCACTGAGATGTCTGTGGTGCATTTTAAGTTTAATTCAAATATGCTTTGTTGGCATACAGTACATGTTACAGACGGAGGATGTTGCCAATGCTTTGAACAGTGAAGAAGAAACTTGCCATTATGAATGCATTTTCAATCAGAGAAACATTCAATAACTAAACGATCAATTAATCCCAATTAATGTGTCTAATGGTGGCCATGCTTGGCTGCAATCAGACCGGTAGAGCATAGTAGTATTGCTGGACAGGGTGTGGGCCAGGGAAGCCTGGGCAGCGGGTAGCTCGTTTCCCGGGCTATGTAGTGAGAGTGCCCCCTAGTGGGGTGGGTTTGTCCAGTTCTCCTCTTCTGAGAAAAGTTTCCATCCCCAGGGAAATGGAATGTGTGTATCCGTGAGAGAATGCTTGTTTAGAAAGCATGTGTGTTTGTGTTTGCACACTTTTGTTTGTTTGTGTGTGTGTGTGTGTGTGTGTGTGTGTGTGTGTGTGTGTGTGTGTGTGTGTGTGTGTGTGTGTGTGTGTGTGTGTGTGTGCATATGCAGGAGGGTGTGAGTGTGTGTGCACGTCTGTAAGTGTGCATGCATCTGTGTGCGTGTGTGCGAGTGTACTGTACGTGCCTGTGTGTGTGTGAGTGTGTAGGCCGTGAGATGTGTGTGTGGCAGAGGAATGAAGCTGTCAGGTCTGTGTGATGGGGGCAGGAGCAGCAATTTGGTGAGAAAAGAGCCCAGAGCAAACTGTCACTGGCTGACAGGAGTTATTTCTCCCTGGAATATTTACAGCTCATTGGCTAAGTGATGTTCTCTCCCTGGAGTAATGACAGCTCATTGGCTAATTGATGTTCTCTCCATGGAGTAATGACAGCTCATTGACTAAGTGATGTTCTCTCCCTGGAATAATGACAGCTCATTGGTTAGATAGTGTTCTCTCACTGGAAAGCTCATTGTTGCATTGGTCTGTCAATCAAAGTGAATGTTAATTTATGGTCTTATTCTGTGAGGCATGGACATTACTGTTGATGCTGATATCTGGTTGAAATACAGGTTATTCAAAGTGCCTCTATGGATGTGCAAGGATTTAGACCAGGCAATCTTATCCTACAAGGCCCAGTGTGGGTGCTGGCTTTTGCTCCCACCATGCAGTAGCTCCCCTGATCAAAACATAAATTAGAGACAGATTAGTTGATTAGTAGTATCAGATGTGTTACTGCCAGAGGTGGGACCAAGTCACTATTATAAGGTCAGAGTCTCAAGTCGAGTCCCAAATAGAACAGGTCAAGACTCGAGTCAAATCCCAGTTGTGCATTCTAAGAGCAAGTCGAGTCAAGTCACAAGTTTTCAAGTCATGTCTCAAGTCAAGTAAAAAAGTCAAGTAAAGTAAGTCAAGTCAAGTAAAAAATCTAGACATGCAACGACTTGTTCAACTACAACTCTTTGTCTATTTATTGAGGAACCAGACAGTCCTTTTCATTATTTTGTCTACAACACTATGTCATTATAAAATAGGGACCTTGTAGCAGTCATAATGGCATGAAATCAGCAGAAGGCAAGGCAGGTCGACGTGCTCAGAGTGTAGATTTATTTATAGGTCTTGGTGATCCAATGGTGAAAGCACCATATCATACAAAAAGTAGATTGATCAAATATACACGGGCAATAGCCCAAAAGAAATAGCCTCTGTATCAGGCTTAACCTGTCGTATCTGAACGGACACAGTTAGAGGGCAAGACTGTACAGCCTCCCCTTGAGAAACCAAATTGAAACTGTCTAACAGGAGCTCAAACAGGTAGGTCTACATAATACAAGCACTTGGCCCCCAGGACCATACAATTACCCAATTGGCAATTACAACCAATAAACTGGTTCTATAATGTAAAAGGCAATTTCCACATCCATTGGTAAATTCATCTTAATCAGACTTAATGATTATAAATGATATTTCAACACCATGCATACATGGAACAATCATTTTCTCTTCTTCAAAGTTCTGACTCCAAAGCGTGGAGCGTAGGCCATGAAGCCTATTTCTATGCACACTGAGGCGCGAGCACTCCTATTATGCACAACTAGAATGATAGAGACATAGGACACAGACACACGGAACTCTGACATAACCTGGGAAATATGAACAAAGGAAAACATACATTGAATTAAATAAACAGAATTTCTACCTCATGAGTCTTGTGAACGTTCATGTGCACAATAAACATCACGCCACTCAGAGGGTAAGAAATGGTTGGCTAAATGAAAATGTATCGTAGGCCTATCAAACATGAAACCTAAATATCTAAGTGTTGCAATAAACGGTACAGGAATGGAATTATGAAACACTAGCAATTATTGAAGTACTAGATGGAATGTAGATTTACCACATAGGGCCTCTGCAGTTAAATGTGTGAAAGCAAGAGCAAACATTTCAACAAGAGGGCACTCTCCACTACGCCCATGGTGCGTCTTCGCCACAGTAATAATTAATTTAAAAAAAAATCTAAATGCAAGCTTCATAAGTAAATGATCGATTTCAAGCAATTGTTACATTTCAAAATACCAGTAGGCCTATGCTAGTCATTGTTACCCCACTGCTGATGAGCTTGCAAAGTAAACTTTGGAGCTGCATATTTATTTATTATGGCAATCCTCTTCCTATAATTTGACGTTTACGCTGCACCCGATCCTATACAGTTGAAGTCGGAAGTTTGCAAACACCTTAGCCAAATACATTTAAACTCAGTTTTTTCACAATTCCTGACATTTACACTACCCTTCAAAAGTTTGGCGTCACTTAGAAATGTCCTTGTTTTCGAAAGAAAAGCATTTTTTTTGTCCATTAAAATAACATCAAATTGATCAGAAATACAGTGTAGACATTGTTTAATGTTGTAAATGGCTATTGTAGCTGGAAACGGCTGATCTTTAATGGAATATCTACATAGGCGTACAGAGGCCCATTATCAGCAACCATCAGTCCTGTGTTCCAATGGCACGTTGTGTTTACTAATCCAAGTTTATCATTTTAAAAGGCTAATTGATAATTAGAAAACCTTTTGCAACTATGTTAGCACAGCTGAAAACTGTTGTGCTGATTAAAGAAGCAATAAAACTGGGCTTCTTGAGACTAGTTGAGTATCTGGAGCATCAGCAATTGTGGGTTCGATGACAGGCTCAAAATGGCCAGAAACAAATAACTTTAATCTGAAACTCGTCAGTCTATTCTTGTTCTGAGAAATGAATGCTATTCCATGCGAGAAATTGCCAAGAAACTGAAGATCTCGCACAACGCTGTGTACTACTCCCTTCACAGAACAGCGCAAACTGGCTCAGAATAGAAAGAGGAGTGGGATGCCCCGGTGAACAACTGAGCAAGAGGACAAATACATTAGAGTGTCTAGTTTGAGAAACAGACGCCTCACAGGTCCTCAACTGGCAGCTTCATTAAATAGTACCCACAAAACACCAGTCTCAACGTCAACATTGAAGAGGCGATTCCAGGATGCTGACCTTCTAGGCAGAGTTGCAAAGAAAAAGTAATATCTCAGACTGGCCAATAAAAAGAAAATATTAAGATGGGTAGTCTGAGATATGGTCATTGTCCATTTGGAAGACCCATTTGCGACCAAGCTTTAACTTCCTGACTGATGTCTTGAGATGTTGCAAATATATCCACATAATTTTCCTTCCTCATGATGCCATCTATTTTGTGAAGTGCACCAGTCCCTCCTGCAGCAAAGCACCCCCACAGCATGATGCTGCCACCCCCGTGCTTCACGGTTGGGATGGTGTTCTTCGGCTTGCAACCAACCCCCTTTTTCCTCCAAGCATAACGATAGTCATTATGGCAAAACAGTTCTATTTTTGTTTCATCAGACCAGAGGACATTTCTCCCAAAAAATATTTGTCCCCATATGCAGTTGCAAACCGTAGTCTGGCTTTTTTATGTCAGTTTTGGAGCAGTGGCTTCTTCCTTGCTGAGCGGCCTTTCAGGTTATGTCGATATAGGACTCGTTTTACTGTGGATATAGATACTTTTCTACCTGTTTCCTCCAGCATCTTCACAAGGTCCTTTGCTCTTAATTCTGCGATTGATTTGCACTTTTCGCACAAAAGTACGTTAATCTCTAGGAGACAGAATGCATCTCCTTCCTGAGCGGTATGACGGCTGCGTGGTCACATGGTGTTTATACTTGCGTACTATTGTTTGTACAGATGAACGTGGTACCTTCAGGTGTTTGGAAATTGCTCCCAAGGATGAACCAGACTTGTGGAGGCCTACAATGTTTGTTCTGAGGTCTTGGCTGATCTATTTTGATTTTCCCATGACGTCAAGCAAAGAGGCACTGCGTTTGAAGGTAGGCCTTGAAATACATTCACAGGTACACCTCCAATTGACTCAAATAATGTCAATTAGCCTATCAGAAGCTTCTAATGCCATGACATCATTTTCTGGAATTTTCCAAGCTGTTTAAAGGCACAGTCAACTTAGTGTATGTCAACTTCTGACCCACTGGAATTGTGATACAGTTAATTATAAATGAAATAATCTGTCTGTAAACAATTGTTGGAAAAATTACTTGTGTCATGCACAAAGTAGATGTCCTAACCGACTTGCCAAAACTATAGTTTGTTAACAAGAAATGTGTGGAGTGGTTGAAAAACAAGTTTTAATGACTCCAACCTAAGTGTATGTAAACTTCCGACTTCAACTGTAGATGTACAGCAAATCAGCAATCTGGTCACTAGCTCACCACCCAACCTGTATTGATTGACAGTTTGGTGGTCCAATCAGAGTGCTGAGTGTGCATTTCACTAGCCAATCCGTTGCAGGTTTTCTTGCAAGGGCGATGCTGCGGCTACTGTCTCTGGATGCGTGTAGAGTAATCCACGTAGACTGTGCCACAAAATGTGTGTCAAAACATTACAAAACCTGGCCAGATAAATTCAAGTCATTAATTTCAAGTCAAAGTCGAGTCCCGAGTCTTCAGGCTCCAAGTCCAAGTCAAGTTTCAAGTTATTTTATTTTCTATTAAGTCGAGTCTCAAGTCATCAAATGTGTGACTCCAGTCAGACGCTGAGTCTAAGTCATGTGACTCGAGTCCACAACTCTGGTTACTGCTTGGCTGGAGCAAAATTGTTTAGATTCAGCTTGTACAGTCACAAGCACACAATGGCTTTATTGTGTAAATGAACAAACAGCTGGGAAAACATGTTCCACTTTGACCAGACATATGGCCGGAGAGCTGTCTAGTCTAATTGGTAGTGTCGCTGGGGCATCACAAGCTTTTTACAGGACCTTATTCAGTGCTCAAAACGTTCTGAGATTTGCAGATATAGAAATATCACAGAAAACTGTGGGCTAACTGTAACTGATTGGTGTCAGTTACATTGATGTTTATATCATAAGGAGGATGGGTGTCATCGTGATTGTTGTTGGCAGTCTATTCAGGTCTGTGGAAATCAGATAATCTGTGTAGGGCCTTGTCTTCCAATGTCCTTCGCATAAACTTCGCCTTAACTCACAGATCTAGTATCAGCTTACCCTCCCCAAATCCTAACCTTCACTATCAGAAAGGAAACATGCTAAACTGACCTTAGATCAGTCTCTGTGTATCTTAGAGAGTGGTGGAACATGGTGAAACATGGTGAAGATTCACATACACATGATAAATGGGTGGTTGAAAGCACGGGAGCACGGGTTGGTGTGTGTGTGTGTGTGTGTGTGTGTGTGTGTGTGTGTGTGTGTGTGTGTGTGACTTGAACCCATTTAATGCTATTTGATGGTGTGACTGCTTAATCCACTGCCTTTTTAGAGACCTGAATCTCTGACTAAAAGCGGTTCTCAACAATCAACCATTTTCCCCTCCTCTTTTGGACAGGGCGTATTTTCCACAGCTCCTCTCATTCTGAATTCCTCTCTACTTAGTTCTGCACAAGGCCAGTTCCTCTCCTCTAGCTCACACACAGACACAAGCCTGAATGCTCACACACAGACACCTTTCTGTGCGAACATACACTGAGTATACAAAACATTACATCTTTCTATGACATAGATTGACCAGGTGAATCCAGGTGAAAGCTATGATCCCTTATTGATGTCACTTGTTAAATCCACTTCACTCCGTGTAGATGAAGGGGAGGAGACAGGTTAAAGAAGGATTTTTAAGCCTAGAGACAATTGAGACAATGATTGTGTATGTGTGCCATTCAGAGGGTGAATAGGCAAGACAAAAGATTTAAGGGCCTTTGAACGGGGTAGGCTAGTAGGTGCCAGGCGCACCGGTTTGTTTAAAGAATTGCAACGCTGCTGGGTTTTTCATGCTCAATAGTTTCCCGTGTGTATCAAGAATGGTCCACCACCCAAAGGACATCCAGCCAACTTGACACAACTGTGGGACGCATTGGAGTCAACATGGGCCAGCATCCATGTGGAACGTTTTGACACCTTGTAAAGTCCATGCCCTGATGAATTGAGGCTGTTCTGAGGGCAAAAGGGGGTTTGGTATACTCAGTGTATACAGTGCATTCGGAAAGTATTCAGACCCCTTGACTTTTTCCACATTTTCTTACATTACAGCCTTATTCTAAAATGGATTAAATACATGTTTTCCTCATCAATATACACACAATACCCCATAATGACAAAGCGAAAACAGTATTTTATAATTTTATAACTTGATTAGAGTCCACATGCGGTAAATTCAATTAATTGGACATGATTTGGAAGGGCAAACACCTGTCTATATAAGGTCCCAGAGTTGACAGTGCATGTCAGAGCAAAAACCAAGCCATGAGGTCGTAGGAATTGTCCATAGAGCTCCGAGACAGGATTGTGTCGAGGCACAGATCTGGGGAAGGGTACCAAACAATTTCTGCAGCATTGTAGGTCCCGAAGAACACAATGGCCTCCATCATTCTTAAATGGAAGAAGTTTGGAACCACCAAGACTCTTCCTAGTGCTGGCCGCCCGGCCAAACTGAGCAATCGGGGGAGAAGGGCCTTGGTCAGGCAGGTGACCAAGAACCCGATGGTCACTCTGACAGAGCTCTAGAGTTCCTCTGTGGAGATGGCAGAACCGTCCAGTAGGACAACCATCTCTGCAGCACTCCACCAATAAGGCCTTTATGGTAGAGTGGCCAGATGGAAGCCACTTCTCAATAAAAGGCACATGACAGCCCGCTTGGAGTTTGCCAAAAGGCACCTAAAGGACTCTCAGACCATGGGAAACAAGATTCTCTGGTCTGATGAAACCCAGATTTAACTCTTTAGTCTGGAAGAAACCTGACACCATCCCTACGGTGAAGCATGGTGGTGGCAGCATCATGCTGTGGGGGTGTTTTTCAGCGGCAGGGACTGGGAGACTAGTCAGGATCGAGGCAAAGATGAACGGAGAAAAGTACAGAGAAATCCTTGATGAAAACCTGCTCCAGAGCGCTCATGGCCTCAGACTGGGGTGAAGGTTCACCTCCTAATAGGATAACAACCCTAAGCACACAGCCAAGACAACGCAGTAGTGGCTTCGGGACAAGTCTCTGAATGTCCTTGAGTGGCCCAGCCAGAACCCGGACTTGAACCCAATCTCTGGAGAGACCTGAAAATAGCTGTGCAGCGATGCTCCCCTTCCAACCTGACAGAGCTTGAGAGGATCTGCAGAGAAGAATGGGAGAAACTCCCCAAATACAGGTGAGCCAAGGTTGTAGCTTCATACCCCAAAAGACTCTAGGCTGTAAACGCTGCCAAAGGTGCTTCAATAAAGTACTGAGTAAAGGGTCTGAATACTTATGTAAATGTTATATTTCAGTTTATAATTTTTTATACATTTGCAAAAGTTTCTAAAAACCTGTTTTCGCTTTGTCATTATGGGGTATTGTGTGTAGATTGATAAGGGAAAAAAACAATGTAATCCATTTTAGAATAAGGCTGAAACGTAACAAAATGTGGAAAAGGTCAAGGGGTCTGAATACTTTCCAAATGCACTTTATACCCACCTATACTTTAACAAATCAACTAAAAACACATTGTAGCGTACCATGAGAACCTCAAACAGAGATTCCTCTTCTACTTCCCTCCAAGTGGACATAGGAGGTATCCGGCGTCCGGCGTCCGGATACTAGGTTCGGTTTGCTCCTAGCAGAACTCAGCTAGGTTAAGCGAACATCTGTGCCTCAAATGCTCCCTTAAAAAGACATTAGCTTGAATAACGAGCAATATTACTGTTTGTCACTCTTGAAACACCGTACGCAACAACATACAGTAACACTTCCTCAAAATAGTCAGAATCAATCTAAGATAAATCAAGAAATCTGCCATTAATTGTAACGTTTTGCCGAGGAGGTCTTAGTCACGCAATTTTACATCTAACTAAGATGTTTGGTGCAGTATTTCTCAGGTGGAAAAATGTGCATGAAAACTAGTCGTCTGTCATTAAATGACAAAAAACACTTTATTGAAGAATCCCTACTGTTGACCAATCACAGACGAAGGGGCATAGACTTCGGCTACCGAACATTGGCTTGCCTCAAGAAAATAATTTATGTGCACGAACAGTCCAAAGAAAACCGCTGCCGAACACCAAAACAAACAAAAACGACACAAAATGTTGTCATAATATATGCGTGAACTGTTTTGACCGGGAAGCATACGGTAAGCTTCAGAAAGGCAGAATAAGGACAGAAAGGTCAAAGAGGGTTCTAAGGTATTTGTACTGTATATGTGAGTGTCTTCAATGCATTGCGTAAAGAGCATGTTCCTGCAAACATAAACCTCTACTCTTGAGAGTTATTTAAACTGAAGGAATTCATTGCATTCAGGGAAGGAGAAAGTGAGAGAGAGAGAGAGAGACAAAGGGAGTGAGAGAATCAGTAAACATAGTTTGGTTGTTTAGTTTAGCTCTGTCTAACTGGGCCTGTGTGTGTGTGTTTAACTATTCTTGTGGGGACCAGAAGATTACGTTAAGGGTTAGCGTTAGGAGCTAGGGTTAGTTTTAGGGTTAGGGTTTGGAGCTAGGGTTAGGTTTAGGGTTAGGGTTAGAGAGAGAGAGAGAGAGAGAGAGAGAGAGAGAGAGAGAGAGAGAGAGAGAGAGAGAGAGAGAGAGAGAGAGAGAGAGAGAGAGAGAGAGAGAGAGAGAGAGAGAGAGAGAGAGAGAGAGAGAGAGAGAGAGAGAGAGAGAGACCGCCCAGTGGTTGTCTGGACATGCTCAGTAGGCTTGGACAGTTCTTCCTTGGTTAGTGGGAATGCTTTCAACAACCAGTAGGATCACACAGTGTTGTCAGAGTGATTGATGCTACGTGCCTATTGCCTGTACGCATACACATACGTCTCTGTGCGTCAGAACCTCTGTCTCTCCCTTTCATTACCTCACATTCCTTTGTGAGTGTGTGCGTGTGCGTGTGGACATTTATAAAAGGAGAATGCACCACACAGACATACAAACACACACACACACACACACACACACATATCCAGGAAACCAGACCCAGGTGTATTTCCATGAGTAAGACATCATACTGTGGGCAGCCACACCTTTCTTTTCTCTCTCCTGCCTCCCTCCATCATGTCCCCCTCCTCTCTCTTTTTTTGGGGAACTGGGCCCTGACCCAATTTTTTGGGGAACTGGGCCCTGACCCATATTACCGGCGCAACATTTTTATCTTCCTTATAGCGGTTCGCCGGGACCGCATTTTACATTCATAAACCATGTCGTGGGCCATTCTAAAACTACTCGTGGGTCGACGTCGTTAACCATTTCTTAACACTTTGTTCATCTTATTATCTCATTGGCTAGCTAGCTAACAGCATCGTAACTTTACCAGTGTATCCAAACATTTGGGGGCACAGAAAGAAAGGAAAGGGGATAGCTTCATCAGGAGATCAGTGATCATAGCAATGAATGAATGACAGATCTCTTGCAAGTCACCATCAAAAACCTGACATTTTTAAAGAGACAGTGTACCATTTTCGATGTAATTCATCTCAATAGGAAAATAGTCCTTTTACACCATGGAGAAATCTAATATTCCACAAATTAACTTGACATTTCAATGACAGGTATTCGTATCAAATTTGAGCTTTATAATAAACAGATGTATTTACAGTGTTAAATATTCGTTTCTAGGGCACAACATGTGTTTCAAACGAAGCTAGAATTCATAAAATCTCACTACAGGCTATATCTCAATTAAGTAGAAAATATGTATTTTCTGGTGTTCCTACATTTCATGTGGTGCTCCTAACTCTTTTAAGTTTGGCGCACCAGTGCTACCAATTTTGTATTGTTATTTAGAGCCCTGCACACACGCTCGCACAGACACACACACAAGACAGCTTTGAAAAGCTTTGATTGTTTTTGAGTATGTCTGGGGCAAGAGGAGCAGCTGAAAGCTCTGTGGCGTGTGACCAACCACATGTGGTTAACGCTGCAGATGTTGGGTAACGTCAGGACCGCAGACATCCATGGTCACGCTCTCTCTGCCCTGTGGTCCAGTAGTGGCTGAAGTTGCATGTGACGATTGAATGAGAATTAGTGAGTGAGTGAGTGAATTTACAGTAATGAGCTACTACAACAGTAAAGTACATTATGCGTACCTGCATGACTACACTAACTATACATGACTACACTGTGTGTGTGTGTGTGTGTGTGTGTGTGTGTGTGTGTGTGTGTGTGTGTGTGTGTGTGTGTGTGCAAATAGTCCGGGTAGTCATGATTAGATGTTCAGGAGTCTTATGGCTTCTGGGTAGAAGCTGTTAAGAAGCCTTTTGGACCTAGACTTGGCACTCCGGTACCGCTTGCCGTGTGGTAGCAGAGAGAACAGTCTATGACTAGGGTGGCTGGAGTCTTTGACCATTTTTAGGGCCTTCCTCTGACACCGCCTGGTATAGAGGTCCTGGATGGCAGGAAGCTTGGCCCCAGTGATGTACTGGGCCATACGCACTACCCTCTGTAGTGCCTTGTGGTCAGAGGCTGAGCAGTTGCCATACCAGGCAGTGATGCAACCAGTCAGGATGCTCTCGATGATGCAGCTGTAGAACTTTTTGAGGATCTGAGGACCCATGCCAAATCTTTTCAGTCTCCTGAGGGGGAATAGGCTTTGTCGTGCCCTCTTCACAACTGTCTTGGTGTGTTTGGACCATGATACTTTGTTGGTGATGTGGACACCAAGGAACTTGAAGCTCTCAACCTGTTCCACTACAGCCCCATCGATGAGAATGGGGGCGTGCTCAGTCCTCTTTTTTTTTCCTGTAGTCCACAATCATCTCCTTTGTCTTGATCACGTTGAGGGAGAGGTTGTTATCCTGGCACCACACGGCCAGGTCTCTGACCTCCTCCCTATAGGTTGTCTCATTATTGTCGGTGATCAGGCCTACCACTGTTGTGTCGTCAGCAAACTTAATGATGGTGTTGGAGTCGTGCCTGGCCATGCAGTCATGGGTGAACAGGGAGTACAGGAGGGGACTGAGCACCCACCCCTGAGGGGGTCCAGTGTTGAAGATCAGCGTGGCAGATGTGTTGTTACCTACCCTTACCACCTGGGGGCAGCCCGTCAGGAAGTCCAGGATCCAGTTGCAGAGGGAGGTGTTTAGTCCCAGGGTTCTTAGCTTAGTGATGAGCTTTGAGGGCACTATGGTGTTGAACGCTGAGCTGTAGTCAATGAATAGCATTCTTACGTAGGTGTTCCTCTTGTCCAGGTGGGAAAGGGCAGTGTGGAGTGCAATAGAGATTGCATCATCTGTGGATCTGTTGGGGCAGTATGCAAATTGGAGTGGGTCTAGGGCTTCTGGGATAATGGTGTTGATGTGAGCCATGACCAGCCTTTCAAAGCACTTCATGGCTACAGACGTGAGTGCTACGGGTCAGTAGTTATTTAGGCAGGTTATCTTAGTGTTCTTTGGCACAGGGACTATGGTGGTCTGCTTGAAACTTGTTGGTATTACAGAGTCAGTCAGGGACATGTTGAAAATGTCAGTGAAGACACTTGCCAGTTGGTCAGCGCATGCTCTGAGTGCACGTCCTGGTAATCCGTCTGGCCCTGCGGCCTTGTGAATGTTGACCTGCTTTAAAGTCTTACTCACATCGGCTATGGAAAGCGTGATCACATAGTCATCCGGAACAGCTGATGCTCTCATGCATGCTTCAGTGTTGCTTGCCTCGAAGCGAGCGTAGAAGTGATTTAGCTCGTCTGTTAGGCTTGTGTCACTAGGCAGCTTGCGGCTGTGCTTCCCTTTGTAGTCTGTAATAGTTTGCAAGCCCTGCCACATCAGACGAGCGTCGGCGCCGGTGTAGTACGATTCAATCATAGTCCTGTGTTGACTCTTTGCCTGTTTGATTGTTTGTCGGAGGGCATAGCGGGATTTCTTATAAGCGTCCGGGTTAGAGTCCCGCTCCTTGAAAGCGGCAGCTCTACCCTTTAGCTCAGTGCGGATGTTGCCTGTAATCCATGGCTTCTGGTTGGGGTATGTACGTACGGTCACTATGGGGACGACATCATCAATGCACTTATTGATGAAGCCAGTGACTGATGTGGTGTACTCCTCAATGCCATCGGAAGAATCGCAGAACATATTCCAGTCTGTGCTAGCAAAACAGTCCTGTAGCTTAGCATCTGCGTCATCTGACCACTTCCTTATTAACCGAGTCACTGCTGCTTCCTGCTTTAGTTTTTGCTTATAAGCAGGAATCAGGAGGATAGAATTATGGTCAGATTTGCCAAATGGAGGGTGAGGGAGAGCTTTGTACACGTCTCTGTGTGTGGAGTAAAGGTGGTCTAGAGTTTTTTTTCCCTCTGGTTGCACATTTAACATGCTGGTAGAAATTAGGTAGAATGGATGTAAGTTTCCCTGCATTAAAGTCCCCGGCCACTAGGGGCACTGCCTCTGGATGAGTGTTTTCCTGTTTGCTTATGGCCTTATACAGCTTATTGAGTGCAATCTTAGTGCCTGCATCGGTTTGTGGTGGTAAATAGTGTGGTCTACTGCTTATCATGAGATACTCTACCTCAGGTGAGCAAAACCTCAAGACTTCCTAAGTATTAGATTTTATGCACCAGCTGTTGTTTACAATTATACACAGACTGCCACCCCTTGTCTTACCGGAGTCAGCCGTTCTATCCTGCCGATGTAGTGTATATCCCGCCAGCTGTATGTTATCCATGTTGTCGTTCAGCCACGACTCGGAGAAACATAAGATATTACAGTTTTTAATGTCCCGTTGGTAGGATATCCTTGATCATAGGTTGTACATTTTGTTTTCAAATGATTGTACGTTGGCTAATAGGATTGATGGAAGAGGCAGATTACTCGCTCGCTGTCGGATCCTTAAAGGCACCCTGACCTACGTCCATGATATCTCCGTCTCTTTCTCATGCGAATGACGGGGATTTGGGCCTTGTCGGGTGTCTGTAAAATATCCTTTGCGTCCGAAGGCTGGCACCTACCAGAATAAGTATTACCCATACATTTCCTGGAGATGCCATTCATTCATGAGTCACACTCAAGCTTCACCAGAGTGGTGTCTGTGAAAAACAACACGTCCAGCACAGTCTGACCGACTGTGTGTGTGTGTGTGTGTGTGTGTGTGTGTGTATGTGTGTGTGTGTGTGTGACCCTCTGTGAGGGTAAGGAGGATCTCATAAAGACTTGTCCAGCCTGAACCCACCATGGAGTCATTCAGACAGTGCCAAACTGAGGGGGCTGTGGGTAGGGCCCATGCCATCTTGTCTAATAACAAGCTAATAGCAGGTTAGTGTGACCAAACCATGTGGGAGTGAGTGTGGTGGAGAGGGGGTAACAGCTCTAACCCTAGTCTCACTGGGCCATCCTTCCAAATTGCGTCTCATTGACTCGACTTCATGAGCGAAGCCTGGATGTCTGAGGCTACTCGAACCCAATTAAAATGTATTTACATTCATTTCATAGAAGCAATCTGAAGGAGCTTATTCAGTGGATCCTTCAGCTAAAGACAATGCTAGTGAATGATGGGTCTCTTTCGTAGCGTATATGTTTTGGTATCAAGCTGCATCATGTATTGATAAGGCAAGGGTTGGTGGCCTGCCCTACACCTTACGCAATAGAGCAGGAGTTTCATGGTGTAGGTCTACATGTGTCTGACAGCTAACTCTGGGAACTCCTGTCCGATTTCTGTTGTTATGGTTACCCTTGTGGTATTTCCATCCAAACTCTGACTTGTCATGATGTCTCCATGACAACTCGTTAGGGCGTGTCTGACACTAAACAGAAATCATGTTCCGTATCTGGCATGTTGTCAAAATGTTTCCCATCTTCCACACACACGCACACACACACACACAGTTACAGACTGCTTATAATGTATAAATATGTATCACTTTGGGTAGTTTGAATGCTTTCTCAGTGTACACTCTAGCTGTCCTTGTACAGTTGATCCTTTGTCAGTATGATGCAATGAAAGATTAGTCGCTGCACACAGCATGCTTTTAGAAAGTCCGTGAAAGGTTGCACCTACTCCACAAAACCCCCAAAGACTTTCACGCTCTTAAGAACTTTTGTTGAATCTATTTACTCTCTGAGTTGCAATTTGAAGTGTGTGTGACAGTTAAACTGACCCTGTCAAATGTCTCAGCATCAAGGCATTTCTCCCAACCCCGGTCCTGGAAAGCAGTTTCAGCTTACTTACATGAATACTCACTCAAAATCACTCTGTATACAGGAGTCTGCTAAATGGCCAAAATGTGAATGTAACATAAAATACATCTGTGTCATTTACAATGGGACCCTGGCCAGGCATGGATGGCCAAAACTGAATATCTATAATCTGTCAGAAGATACCATTTCTGCTACAAAAGCAGCTATGAACAGAGCATGTCCTTAATCCACCTGTCCATTCTATTGTATTACAGTCTAGACTTTTCTGTCTCCACCAAACTGGATCCATATGCTCACACACACACTCACACATGCATGCACTCACACGCACACACACACACAGCTTTATTTTCGTGAAATTTCAGGACTTTTAGGGGAGTAAAACTGTTTGACCATTAAAAATCATATTTTCCCTAACTCTGAACCTTAATCCTAAACCTACTGCTTAACCTTAACCCTAACCTTAACCTTAACCCTAACCCTAACTTTAACCCTAAAAACCCTAAATCTAACCCTAACCTTAACCCTAACCCTAACCTTAACCCCAAAACCCTAAACCTAACCCTTAAGCTTAAAATAGCATTTAAACCAATTCAGAACATCAAAAAAGTTATTGTTTTCCTACCTTGTCAGGACATTCGGGTGAATTGTTAGGACATTGGGGTCCTGATAATGTAGGAAAACAAGTACACACACACACACACACACTGAACCAGCAGGACTGAATTAGGCTATTAAACTATAGCGCTAACACACCCATCCACCCACCACATCCTCTTCATACACCCATGTGTCTTGGTCTGCATTATGTTCCCCTCTTCTCTCGCTGGCTCTGCCTCTTTCGCTCTCTTCCCGTCTCATTTTCCCTCCATATGGATATGGAGCAGGAATTGTTAGAAAGCATTCCCTTGAGCTAGGACTGGTAGAGAGTGCTGGGACTGGTGTATAGAATGCCAGTTGCATATCATCCTGCATCCCACTGCTGGCTTGCCTCTGAAGGTAAGCATGGTTGGTCCTGGTCGGTCCCTGGATGAAAGACCAGATGCTGCTGGAAGTGGTGTTGGAGGGCCAGTAGGACGCACTCTTTCCTCTGGTAAAAAACAATAACATCCCAATGCCCCAGGGCAGTGATTGGTGACATTGCCCTGTGTAAGGTGCCGTCTTTCGGATGGGATGTTAAACAGGTGTCCTGACTCTCTGTCGTCACTAAAGATCCCATGATACTTATCGTAAGAGTAGGGGTGTTAACCCCAGTGTCCTGGCTAAATACCTAATCTGGCCCTCATACCATCATGGCCACCTAATCATCCCCAGCTTCCTATTGGCTCATTCATCCCCCCTCCTCTCCCCTGTAACTATTCCCCAGGTCGTTGCTGTAAATGAGAATGTGGTCTCGGTCAACTTACCTGGTAAAATAAGGGTTAAAAACATAACTGGGACTGGTGTATAGAACTGGGATTGGTCTATAGAGTTGGGACTGGTGTATAGAACTAGGATTGGTCTATAGAGCTGGGACTGGTGTATATAACCGGTATTGGTCTATAGAGCTAATACTGGTGTATAGAACTGGGGCTGGTGTATAGAACTGGGATTGGTCTTAGAACTGGGACTGGTGTATAGAACTGGGACTGGTGTATAGAACTGGGACTGGTGTATAGAACTGGGATTGGTCTTAGAACTGGGACTGGTGTATAGAACTGGGACTGGTGTATAGAACTGGGACTGGTTTATAGAGCAGAGGCTTGTGTATGGGGCTGGGACTAGAGCTACAGCTAGGGCAGGGGCTGAGCATGAGGCTGAGTGTTGGTTGTGGGGAAAAGGGTCTGCAACTGGATATGGGTATAAGTATGGGGCAGGGAAAGGGGCTGGTGTTAGTGTGTAGAGGTTGGATGGCTGGGGCTAGAACCTATTATTATAATAAATAATATATATACAGTACCAGTCAAAAGTTTGGACACACCTACTCATTCAAGGGTTTTTCTTTAATTTTACTATTTTCTACATTGTAGAGTAATAGTGAAGACATCGAAACTATGAAATAACACATCATGTAGTAACCAAAAAACTGTTAAACAAATCAAAGTATATTTTATGTTTGAGATTCTTCAAAGTAGCCACCCTTTGCTTTGATGACAGCTTTGCACACTCTTGGCATTCTCTCAACCAGCTTCATGAGGTAGTCACCTGGAATGCATTTCAATTAACAGGTGTGCCTTGTTAAAAGTTAATTTGTGGAATGTATTTTGTTCTTAACGCATTTGAGCCAATCAGTTGTGTTGTGACAAGGTAAGGGGGGTATACAGAAGATAGCCCTATTTGGTAAAAGACCAAGTCCATATTATGGCAAGAACAGCTCAAATAAGCAAAGAGAAATGACAGTCCATCATTACTTTAAGACATGAAGGTCAGTCAATCTGGAAAATGTCAAGAACTTTGAAAGTTTCTTCAAGTGCAGTCGCAAAAACCATCAAGCACTATGATGAAACTGGCTCTCATGAGGACCGCCACAGGAAAGGAAGACCCAGAGTTACCTCTGCTGCAGAGGATAAGTTCGTTAGAGTTAACTGCACCTCAGATTGCAGCCCAAATAAATGCTTCACAGAGTTCAAGTAACAGACACATCTCAACATCAACTGTTCAGAGGAGACTGCGTGAATCAGGCCTTCATGGTCGAATTGCTGCAAAGAATTCACTACTAAAAGACACCAATAAGAGGAAGAGATTTGCTTGGGCCAAGAAACACGATGTGTGGTTCCTACCGTGAAGTATGGAGGAGGAGGTGTGATGGTGTGGGGGTGCTTTGCTGGTGACACTGTCTGTGATTTATTTAGAATTCAAGACACACTTAACCAGCATGGTTACCACAGCATTCTGCAGCGATACGCCATTCCATCTGGTTTGCGCTTAGTGGGACTATCATTTGTTTTTCAACAGGACAATGACCCAACACACCTCCAGGCTGTGTAAGGGCTATTTGACCAAGAAGGAGAGTGATGGAGTGCTGGAAAAGCAGCAAACAAGTGCTCAGCATATGTGGGAACTTCTTCAAGACTGTTGGAAAAGCATTCCTCATGAAGCTGGTTGAGAGAATGACAAAGGTGTGCAAACTGTCATCAAAGCAAAGGGTGGCTACTTTGAAATATATAAAATAAATTTGGATTTTTTTAAACACTTTTTTGGCTACTACATGATTCCATATGTGTTGTTTCATAGTTTTGATATCTTCACTATTATTATACAAAGTAGAAAATAGTAAAAATAAAGAAAAACCCTTGAATGAGTAGGTGTGTTCAAACTTTTGACTGGTACTGTATATATACACTGAGTGTACAAAACATTAAGAACACCTTCCTAATATTGAGTTGGACCTCTGCCATTTTGCCCTCAGAACAGCCTCAATTTGTCGGGGCATGGACTCTACAAGGTGTCGAAAGTATTCCACAGGGATGCTGGCCCATATTGACTCCAATGCATCCCACAGTTATATCCAGTTGGCTGGATGTCCTTTAGGTGATGGACCTTTCTTGTTACACACCGGAAACTGTTGAGGGTGAAAAAACCTGCAGTGCTGCAGTTCTTGACACAAACCGGTGCGCCTGGCACCTACTACCATACCCCGTTCAAAGGCACTTAAATATTTTGTCTTATATATATACTGAACAAAAATATCAACACGACATGAAACAATTTGAAAGATTTTACTGAGTTACAGTTCATGTAAGGAAATCAGTCAATTTAAATATAATAATATGCCATTTAGCAGACGCTTTTATCCAAAGCGACTTACAGTCATGCGTGCATACATTTTTTGTTGTTGTGTATGGGTGGTCCTGGGGATCGAACCCACTACCTTGGCATTACAAGCGCCGTGCTCTACCAGCTGAGCTACAGAGGACCACAATACAATAAATACATTCATTAGGCCCTAATCTATTGATTTCACATGACCGGGAATACAGATATGCATCTGTTGGTCGCAGATACCTTTTTTTTAAAGTAGGGGCGTGGATCAGAAAACCAGTCAGTGGCCTGTGGAATGGTGTCCCACTCCTCTTCAATGGCTGTGCGAAGTTGCTGGATATTGACGGGAACTGGAATATGCTGTCGTACATGTCGCTCAATGGGTGACATGTCTGGTGAGTATGCAGACCATGGAAGAACCGGGACATTTTCAGCTTCCAGGAATTGTGGACAGATACTTGCTACATGGGGCCGTGCATTATCATGCTGAAACATGAGGTGATGGTGGCGGATGAATGGCACGACAATAGGCCTCAGAATCTTGTCACGGTATCTCTGTGCATTCAAATTGCCATCGATAAAATGCAGTTGTATTCGTTGTCTGTAGCTTATGCCATAACCCCACCTCCACCATGGGGCATTCAGTTCACAACTTTGACATCAGCAAACAGCTCGCCCACACAACGCCATACACGTGGTCTGCAGTTGTGAGGCCGGTCGGACGTTCTGCCAAATTCTCTAAAATGACATTGGAGGCAGCTTATGGTAGAGAATTGAACATTCAATTATTGGGCAACAGCTCTGGTGGACATTCCTGCAGTCAGCATGCCAATTACACGCTCCCTCAAAACCTGAGATATCTGTGGCATTGTGCTGTGTGACAAAACTGCACATTTTAGAGTGTCCTTTTATTGTCCCTAGCACAAGGTGCACCTGATCATGGCGTTTAATCAGCTTCTTGATATGCCACACCTGTCAGGTGGATGGATTATCTTGGCAAAGGAGAAATGCTCACTAACAGGGATGTAAACACATTTGTGCACAAAATATGAGCGAAATAAGCTTTTTGTCAGTATGGACATTTTCTGGGATCTTTTATTTCAGCTCATGAACATGCACCAACACTTTATATGTTGCGTTTATATTTTTGTTCAGTGTGTATACACTGAGTATACAAAACATTAAGAACATGACATAGACTGACCAGGTGAATCCAGGTGAAAGCTATGATCCCTTATTGATGTCACTTGTTAAATCCAATTCAATCAGTGTAGATGAGGGGGAGGAGACAGGTTAAATAAGGATTTTTAAAGTATTGAGACAATTGAGACATGGATTGTGTATGTGTGCCATCCAGAGGGTGTATAGGCAAGACAGAATATTGAAGTGCCTTTGAACGGGGTATGGTAGGCGCACCGGTTTGTGTCAAGAACTGAAACGCTGCTCGGTTTTTCACACTCAATAGTTTCCCATGTTTATTAAGATTGGTCCACCACCCAAAGCACATCCAGCCAACTTGACACAGCTGTGGGAATCATTGGAGTCAACACGGGCCAGCATCCATGTGGAACGCCCAACAAATGTAGGCTGTTCTGAGGGCAAAATGGGTTGGGGGGGGGGGGGGGGGTTGCAACTAGGAAGGTGTCCTTAATGTTTTGTACACTCAGTGTATATATATATATATATATATATATATATATATATATATATATATATATATATATATATATATATAATATGCCATAACATCTTAGTAAATACTATATACCAGTTCAAATAGGAGTGCAAAATAAAGCATTACCCCCTCCTCTCCCAGACCCAGCCGGCCAGACCCAACCCCAACCACAGAGCAGAATCCCCTCCCTCTGGCCCAAGCCAGAGACACAACTAAACAGGATCAGGAATGCCTTTAAAGCCCAAATAGAAACACATACACAGACACACAGACACAGACACACGCACACGCACACACACACACACACACATACACACACACAAACACACACACACACATACAGTCCTACCATAGCAGCATCACCCTTTCAGAAGGAAATGCACAGAGGGGAGAAAAAGAGTGTAAGATGAGAAGGCTGTCTGGTCTGCCTCGTTGGACCGCTCTTCTGTTTGTTGGACCAGAGCTCTGCTCATTGGGACTTCTGGGTCCTGGATGTGAATGAAAAGGTAGAAAATACACACAGACGCACATACGCATTAACACACATATTCTTGTTTTTCTCATGTACAGACAGCAGCCCCAGACAGATACATGTAGGAGAGGAAGCAACTCAAGATCAGTAGAGAAGCGGAGAGTGACGGGGTCAGGGAGGTTGTGGGCAGTGAGGTGTTCCTATTTCCACTTGGCGTGTCTGTGGGTTGGCTTTGGGGTGAGATAAATACCTTTCACTGCTGTAAAGTTACCCATGAGTGACTGACACGCAGTGCACAACCTGCTACATGCAAACACACGCACACTTTCACCTATGCACCACACACACACAGATCGGATGCTGTAAAAATTATGTGAATTGTTGGACTTCCTTGAGGAAGAATGGTGTAACATTCCTCAGATAGCCTGTCCCTATCTGTGTTGACTCCTGTTCACAATGTCACCATTGCAGCCCAACATCGGAAGACCTAAGAGGACCTCTGTTAGGCTAGGAGTTTATCACGACTACATGAACTGACCAGGAAGGGATATCCCTTACAACTTGACTTACCCATACCCTCAGTATATTTTCTCACTGTAGACCTGCATTGCTGCATTAGATATTTGTGTATGTCAGTAGTTCTGTTATCATTCATACCTGTGGTTGAATCTTGTGCATGACTTTGAAATAGTAGCCTATCTATTGTAAAATGGTATGTGTTATAAATGAGGCTGCTGTTTTTCGGAGGCTTGACAGGAAACATACTGTAAAAACCCCAGAGAACCTCAGAAACAGCAACTTTTATTTATTTCTCTTCAGAAAGTATGCACTCTATGGTAAGTATGAGTAGACAGAAACACAGAATAATAGCCTCTTCAACAAATGTGTTCCATCCTTCTTCCATCAGTATTTCTCATTCACAAAGGTCAGCTGTGACAACTGATTGGATTGAACTGGCTCGCTAACTGGCCAAGCCAACTCGGAAAACTCATTCCTACTGCATATTTTGGCCAGACCAGCTCTCGGTAGAATGCTTTGGTTTGGAGGGCTGGTCTCTAACATACTGGTATTCAGCCTTCAGTATAGACTTGGACCATCAGAGCTCTGTGTTCTGTATGAGAGAGGGACAGAGTGAGGGATAGACGGTGACAGAGGGATTCAGTGAGGGAAAGAGAAGAAAAAATATATATATATACAGTGGGGAGAACAAGTATTTGATACACTGCCGATTTTGCAGGTTTTCCTACTTACAAAGCATGTAGAGGTCTGTAATTTTTATCATAGGTACACTTCAACTGTGAGAGACGGAATCTAAATCCAGAAAATCACATTGTATGATTTTTAAGTAATTAATTTGCATTTTATTGCATGACATAAGTATTTGATACATAAGAAAAGCAGAACTTAATATTTGGTACAGAAACCTTTGTTTGCAATTACAGAGATCATACGTTTCCTGTAGGTCTTAACCAGGTTTGCACACACTGCAGCAGGTATTTTGGCCCACTCCTCCATACAGACCTTCTCCGGATCCTTCAGGTTTCGGGGCTGTCGCTGGGCAATACGGACTTTCAGCTCCCTCCAAAGATTTTCTATTGGGTTCAGGTCTGGAGACTGGCTAGGCCACTCCAGGACCTTGAGATGCTTCTTACGGAGCCACTCCTTAGTTGCCCTGGCTGTGTGTTTCAGGTCGTTGTCATGCTGGAAGACCCAGCCACGACCCATCTTCAATGCTCTTACTGAGGGAAGGAGGTTGTTGGCCAAGATCTCGCGATACATGGCCCCATCCATCCTCCCCTCAATACGGTGCAGTCGTCCTGTCCCCTTTGCAGAAAAGCATCCCCAAAGAATGATGTTTCCACCTCCATGCTTCACGGTTGGGATGGTGTTCTTGTTTCTAGGCCTCCTTGCTCGCACATGCTTTTTCAGTTCTGCCCACAAAATTTCTACAGGATTGAGGTCAGGGCTTTGTGATGGCCACTCCAATACCTTGAGTTTGTTGTCCTTAAACCATTTTGCCACAACTTTGGAAGTATGCTTGGGGTCATTGTCCATTTGGAAGACCCATTTGCGACCATGCTTTAACTTCCTGACTGATGTCTTGAGATGTTGCTTCAATATATCCACATAATTTTCCTTCCTCATGATGCCATCTATTTTGTGAAGTGCACCAGTCCCTCCTGCAGCAAAGCACCCCCACAGCATGATGCTGCCACCCCCATGCTTCACGGTTGGGATGGTGTTCTTCGACTTGCAAGCCTTCCCCTTTTTCCTCCAAACATAACGATGGTCATTATGGCCAAACAGTTTTATTTTTGTTTCATCAGACCAGAGGACATTTCTCCAAAAAGTACGATCTTTGTCCCCATGTGAAGTTGCAAACCGTAGACTGGCTTTTTATGGCGGTTTTGGAGCAGTGGCTTCTTCCTTGCTGAGCGGCCTTTCAGGTTATGTCGATATAGGACTCGTTTTACTGTGGATATAGATACTTTTGTACCTGTTTCCTCCAGCATCTCTGTTGTTCTGGGATTGATTTGCACTTTTCGCACCAAAGTACGTTCATCTCTAGGAGACAGAACGCGTCTCCTTCCTGAGCGGTATGACGGCTGCGTGGTCCCATGGTGTTTATACTTGCGTACTATTGTTTGTACAGATGAAAGTGGTACCTTCAGGCGTTTGGTAATTGCTCCCAAGGATGAACCAAACTTGTGGAGGTCTACAAAAAAAATTCTGAGGTCTTGACTGATTTCTTTTGATTTTTCCATGATGTCAAGCAAAGAGGCACTGAGTTTGAAGGTAGGCCTTGAAATACATCCACAGGTACACCTCCAATTGACTAAAATTATGTCAATTAGCCTATCAGAAGCTTCTAAAGCCATGACATCATTTTCTGGACTTTTCCAAGCTGTTTAAAGGCACAGTCATCTTAGTGTATGTGAACTTCTGACCCATTGGAATTGTGATACAGTGAATTATAAGTGAAATAATCTGTCTGTAAACAATTGTTGGAAAAATTACTTGTGTCATGCACAAATTAGATGTCCTAACCGACTTGCCAAAACTATAGTTTGTTAACAAGAAATTTGTGGAGTGGTTGAAAAACAAGTTTAATGACTCCAACCTAAGTGTATGTAAACTTCCAACTTCAACTGTATATATATATATATATATATACAGTTATATATATATATATATATATATATATATATAGAGAGAGAGAGAGAGAGAGAGAGAGAGAGAGAGAGAGAGAGAGATCAAACAGTCAAACTACAGTAAGTGACAATATATTCAGTAATTTCAATGGCATTCTCGTAAATTCCAAGCCTTTGTAAGTACATCACTCTAACAACATATTTCTGAGACTGCATACCAATCAATTAGTATTACTTCTCACACAATCCTTACTATTACAGTCAAACTCAAACATTAGCATTGGAATTTTAACTGTGTTTTAATGCGTTAAAATGTAATTGGCTACAGTAACACAAAAGAGGACCAAAGCCAAGAAACACCATCTCCCAGTTTCAGTCCTGGCGCTCTTTGCCATGCTGTAGCTGGGTCTTGATGGAGCACCCTCATTTCCTAGGAACATCTGGGAGGGTTCAAAGTAGAAGGTCAGAGACACATCAAAGGGCTAGCCAAAAACAGCCACATTATATGATTCATTATTTTATGAAATAACAGAGAATACTTTATTTTCTGACCTCCCTATCTTGAGTAAAATGTTTACTGCTTTTTTTCTGGTGTGACTTGTAGGCTGAAAAGCATTTGTGTTTTATTCTGATCTGGTAGGTTTTTTCAGAAGCTTTCATGTCAAGTATAAATGTCCTTGTCAGATCGTTTGTCTGATCATTTGTCTGATAACAGGGCTATTAGTCATTTTGTCATTTTGCTCCGTCAGCTGTTTGAAAGCTCAGTCAGTTAGTAGTCTCATAAACCCAACCCTAGGCAACAGCACTGGAAACATTGTGGGAGCCAACGGTCTGCGGTCTGCCTAGGTCCAGTGTATCTCAGTTGGTAGAGCATGGCAAGCGCCAGGGTTGTGGGTTCGATTCCCACGGGGGACCAGTACAAAAATAGTATTAAAATGTATGCACTCAGTACTGTAAGTCGCTCTGGATAAGAGTGTCTGTGAAATGTAAATGTAGTCAGTTAGCAGTGTTGTTGTAAGATTACCACATCTTGCAATATATACTTTTTGTTCATTTTCTATGGTTTAAAAAGGCTGGCCCATGGTTGAGTGTTGAGTGACTGGTTGTTGTCAGCTGTGGGCTGCACTGTCGTTGTAATGCATTGCTATTTAGTGTCCAGCAGGTGGAGCCAGAGCAATGCAAAGGTGTATCAGGGTATGAATCCCTTTCTATTGGGAAAAGCTTTCATAGTTCCAGCCATATGGCAAGTATTTTATTGTCATATATGTATGTTTGACTTCGTATTTGGTTGAAAAATACATACTGACTGTGAATTAGACTTTTTAATCAATTGATCAATTAAATGATTGTCTAACAGAGTTCTCCTCTGCTGTCTTCCCCAGGCCATGGCTGTGCCTTCCCTCTCAGCCCCTCTCCCTCTCCTTGTGGCTTTGCTTCAGCTTGCAATACTACCTCTCGTCCACGCGGGGGCATACTACGGACACAAGCAGCACCAGCAGCACCCCCAGCAGCACCCCCAGCAGCACCAGCCTATGCCACACTTGTCCCACATTGGCATGGGCGGCAAAGAGCAGCACCCACAGCAGCAGTGGCCAGGCAAGGAGATGCCCCACATGCAGTACCCCCAGTACAGAAAAGAGATCCCCCAGATGCCCATGCACATGGGCAAGGAGTACCCCCGTAAAGGTGGGGTAGTCAACGGTGGACAGGACAAAGGTGAGACCGAATGGCAATCTCTAGTATGGAGTAGGCCAATAGTATGTTGTTTATGTTGAGATTATGTAAATCTTCAATGTTCATTACCTAACCTAACTCTAGTTAGGACACACACACAAACACACACACACGCAGATTGTACCTCATTTTGCTCTTGTACTGAATTTTGTATTATGACTGCCATCTTGCAATGTTTAGACTGAATGGACATCTTATCCCCTACAGGTCAGACCATCCCCAGTGGGGCAGCAGGAGGTCTCCCTGGAGGCCTGCCAGGAGAGCAGGGCCCAGCTGGGCCTCCGGGACCTGAGGGACCCGCTGGGCCACCAGGACCTCCTGGGGAAGGACAGCCAGGAGTTGAAGGAAAACCAGGCCCCGCTGGTCCCCCAGGATTCCCTGGTGTAGGCAAACCAGGACTCCCGGGAATTCCAGGCAAGCCAGGTGGCATGGGAGAGCCAGGAGTACCTGGAGAGCTGGGCCCCAGTGGTGGAGAGGGTCAAATGGGGCAGCCAGGGACTCAGGGCCCCCCTGGTCCTCCAGGTTTGCCGGGGATAGGAAAACCAGGGGTTGGGGGGTTGCCAGGACAACCAGGACCCAAAGGAGAGCCAGGACATAAGGGCCTGCCGGGACTACCAGGATTACCAGGACCCAAGGGTGACAAGGGAATTGGACAGCCAGGACAGCCAGGCCACAAAGGGCCAGTAGGACCCCCTGGACCTCCAGGCCAGGGAGGGATGCCCGGCGTGGGCAAGCCTGGAATGAATGGCTTACCGGGGCCACCAGGAGGACCAGGGAAACCAGGCCCGCCTGGAGAGGAGGGGCTGGCTGGACCAACAGGAGAGGGCGGAGAGACCGGTCCACCAGGGCTGCCAGGCCAGGGAAAACCAGGCCAGAATGGTCTACCGGGACAACCAGGCATGCCCGGTGGGAAAGGGCACCCAGGCCCTCCAGGTTTGCCGGGGAAGCCTGGATTGCCCGGATTCGGAAAACCCGGATTCCCAGGACCCAAGGGAGATAAAGGGATGGGTGGGATGCCCGGAGGCCCAGGACCAAAGGGAGACAAAGGCCATGGAGGACTTCCCGGTGTGCTTGGACCGCCTGGAACAATCGGACCAGCTGGTCCCCCTGGCCCTATGGGACCCCCTGGAGGTCTGGGTCAACCAGGGCCAAAAGGAGAGGCTGGAGAGGGAGGTAATAAGGGGCTGCCAGGTGGCCAGGGTGAGCCTGGTCCTCCTGGACTGCCTGGTCAGAACGGCTTCCCTGGAGATGGAGGAGAGCCAGGGCCAAGGGGTCCCGCTGGGCCTGTAGGACCCCAGGGGGAAGGCGGACACAAAGGGTTACCAGGTGCCCCTGGCATTCCAGGCCTATCCGGGCCAAAGGGAGAGGGAGGACTTCCAGGCGACAAGGGTCCCCAAGGCCCTAAGGGCATTCCAGGTCTGGGAGGTGCAGGTGGGCCGATCGGACCTCCTGGTGCCCCTGGGTCTAAAGGTGACAGCGGATTACCTGGTCTTCCCGGCGTTGAGGGTAAGGGAAACCCCGGTGTCCCTGGTCCTCTTGGACCTCCAGGTAAAGAAGGTCCTGGAGGACCACCAGGAAACCCTGGCCAGCCAGGTCTACCTGGTCCCCCAGGCCCTCCCGGACCCCCCGCCCTCTCCCCTAACATGGGAGCAGTCCTCCCTGAGATGGGTATTCCTCCTGGGCTGGACGGAGTCAAGACTGCCGGCTATGGCAAGAAGGGCAAATACGGAGGAAACGGCGGAGAGGTGATGGGCGCTAACGGCCTGGAGATGCCCGCGTTCACGGCTCTGGTGACCACGCCCTTCCCACCAGTGGGCACGCCTGTGGTGTTCGACAAGATCCTGTACAACGGCCGTCAGAACTACAACCCCCAGACAGGCGTGTTCACTTGCGACATGCCCGGGATCTACTACTTTGCCTACCACGTCCACTGCAAAGGGGCCAATGTGTGGGTGGCGCTGATGAGGAACGATGAGCCTGTGATGTACACGTATGACGAGTATAAGAAGGGCTTCCTGGATCAGGCATCGGGGAGCGCAGTGTTACCTCTACAGCCCGGGGACACTGTGTACCTCCAGCTACCCTCGGACCAGGCCGCAGGACTATACGCTGGCCAATACGTCCACTCATCCTTCTCTGGGTACTTGTTGTACCCCATGTAACAACACAAAACTATAGAGAGGAAGAGACAGTGACAGAGAGAGAAAATGTTGGAGAAATGTAAACATTGGTTATAGAAGTCTTTAAATTGATCGCATTTTTTTTAAACATCAACTATCTGTTGAGATCGATGTTGTTGAGATCGTAAGTGATGGGAGGAAGCGTCGGACCGTCCCCGGGAAAATCTGAGAGAGGAGTGTGTGTGTGTGTGTGTGTGAGTGTACATATATGCAGTTTTTATAGCCATTTATGTTGGGGTACAACAATTTATGTATCTATCTACTGCTCTTATGACTTGTCACAATGTTACAACACTGCATTAAAAGATGCCATTACA
Source organism: Coregonus lavaretus (assembly GCF_964263955.1). NCBI lineage: Eukaryota > Metazoa > Chordata > Actinopteri > Salmoniformes > Salmonidae > Coregonus > Coregonus lavaretus. The sequence goes on along the minus strand of NC_139992.1, from coordinate 28,332,214 downwards.
TCAATAGGGTTCACATATTGTGAAATGTAGTTATATGTATGTATCAGTTTAATTTAAAGTGCAGCACAGGCTGATGTGGAAACTCAGTAGAAGAAAGAGATAAAGCTCTTGTATTGCCACAGAGTACCATGTGTTTTCCCAAGCCCCTACATGTTCCTTTGCAAACTGGCAGCAGCCATTAATTAAACTGTGGCAAAGAATGTAAATTGAAAAACTTTTTTTTTTACTAAAGAAAACAAATTGAATGCCTAGTAAAATGGCACCTGAAATGTTGTATAACGGTACTTATAGAAAGGTAACTGAAAACCAATAGAGTTCAAGATTCAAATAAAGTGGTGCAATGGTTTATGTCACGTTTTAGTTTGTTGCGTAACTTTCTTGTTATGTTTTTGGTTGATTTGGTTGATTCTTTAACTTTTGCAGACAAGCATCATCTGTGAAGTTTAAAGAGGTGATTTTGTTGCATTAAATGGATGGCAATATCATGTATTATGGGTGTATTAGTGTTGTGCAAAGCAATGCCTCTTGTGGCAAGCAAAGAATAATGCTCCAACAGACACTGTTGTACCCAGAATTATGAAGACCACTGCTGTCATTACAAACCCTTTTCTTGCTGTACTGTATGTGTTGGTTGTCAGCTGAATAAAGCAGTAGTGTTATACTGACAGATGTATGAAAAAAGTTTGACCAAGACCCAGACCCTCATTTAGAGGGGCCTATACTTTTCTCTAAGTAAGAGATAAATTGATAATCAATTGTGATTCTTTTGAATAACATTTGAATAAGCTAATTGAATGAACGTTGGGAAAAGGTGTGTAATCCCTCTTGGCTCAGCAGTACAGAATTTAAATAATCTGATTATAGGTACTCTATGTGGAGGTTAAGATTGAAGAATAATAAATACTTTGATGTCAATCAGAGAACATGATGGCCAAACCAAACCATGAGTTAGTGAGGAGACTTATGGAATAAGGTTTCCTTGTGGAGCCCAAAGAATAAAGACAAAGAATAGAATGTCAAAAGAAAATGCCTTCCTGCATGCCCCTCCCTCTCCCCCTCCCCCACACATATGTCCCTATAACTCAGCCCTCTACCCTTACCTCACCCATCTCCCCCGCCCCTACCCTTCTACCCCCCAGGGCCCCAGCACAGTAGGCTTGATGGAGACTGATAACCAAAAATATCCTGCAGCATTTGTCACTATAATGTATTATTTTGAATACTGACCTCCTGATTTTAAATGTGCAAAGGTGGAAAGGGGGCCTATGTAATTACAAAAAACATTTGAGAAAATTGACTCCAGATATTAATTCAGTTTTCTTTCTTTATTTGAGCCCATGGTGCTAAATATTCAGTAAACCAAAAGAAACCCTGAGTTTTTCTGTTTTTACTGTTATACTGTTGATGTTGTTACTTTAAAAAATAAAGATGATTTAACTAGAAGGTCATTTGTTACTATTTTTTCAACATACACTGAGTATACAAAGCATTATGAACATTATGCTCTTTCCATAAAATAGACCAAGTGAATCAAGGTGAAAGCTATGATCCCTTACTGATGTCACTTGACGAATTGATGGTGAATATTAGGAAGGTGTTCTTAATGTTTTGTACACTCAGTGTATATCAAGACAGCTATTATTTTATTGTGTGACCATAATAAGTGCACATCAGATAAGTGCAGTTCACCAGTCCAAATGTAATAAACTAATTGTACTTGCTCCTGATCTAGGCTACAGTAAATATGCTCTGGTTTAATAATGCAGTCATTAATTATAGTCATGATCATATTGCAGCTGACTGGATATACCATATGGCGAAGAGATGAGGAAACTGTGCTGTCAGACAGATAGGCTACTGTACCTTGACTCGTTCAGATTACTATTAAAATAGTATATTATTTCTTAGATTCATCCTATAGTTTTCAGGCACATCTATAGGGGCATGTACATGTATTTCCTCGTTATAAGAGGTGCTTTCTTTTTCCGCAAAACCCAAAAACACATGTTTTGGTTTCTTAACAACAGTTCATATGTTTCCGATGCAGCCCAAATAATCAATGGACCAGTCTCGAGAAGTCTCGAAAAGGATGCTGCGAGAAAAAGCTCAGTGAAAAAAAAGGGATGCTGCGACTGATGTTCCGCGCATGCGTGCAACACATGTCACTGTCATCTATTCACCCTGTTTTTATTATGCCGAGCTACGATTATCACAATTGATAACTTCCAATTTAATTAACTAAACATGGCCATTAATAATTGCATCATAACACAAGGCTACAACAACAAACTGAGTTATAGGCTATTTATTACATCAGTTTGCCAGGTCCAGGTAGGCTACACAAGTGACACAAATTGATTTGCAATGACTCCAGTGATATCGTAATTTCAATATATATATATATGTATTGTATCAAACGGTAGACTACAGTAGCCTGCAATAGCATATAAATGTATAGCCTACTTGATGGCCAACAGATGCAAATGTAGCCTATCATGCTCCACATTTAATGTCATTTTCATTGCGGACTTTTTCCCATAATACAAGCACGCGAGGGAGTTCCATAACTTCCATTTCAAATTTCTACTCGCGTAGCGCTCCAGAACCCCTAGAACTCAGCATGAGTAAAAACCTAGCTTGATACTGTTATCCATAAGAAAAGTCGACATTAGAATGCGGTTGATTTTAACCACCTCTGAGTGAATTTATCTAAAGAGCTCTAGTGCGCCTAAAGTCATTTTCCAATGCTTTGTCGCCGTTATATCAGTTCTAACGCGTTAATATGTTTTATGGAAAAAGGGTGTCGAGTTAAATAGCCTACCTACAACTGGTACACGACGTGTGCGCGTGCTACTCTGTCTCCGTGACTGAGCCGCCTCTGCGGTAGCACTCTCTCAACCAGTGCTCTCAAAGCACACACACCCCTCCGGCCCTCCCCCTCTCCACAATTCACTCACTCAGTTACAGCCTGCTCACTGCCTGATAGTCAGCAGCAGCAGGTCACAGTGAAATACATATATACAGTGCCTTCGGAAAGTATTCAGACCCCTTGACTTTTTCCACATTTTGTTACTTTACAGCCTTATTCTAAAATGTATTAAACACATACAAATCCTCAGCAATCCACACACAATACCCCATAATGACAAAGTGAAAACAGGTTTTTAGAATTTTTGCACATTTAATTAAATAAAAAAACGGAAATACCTTATTTACATAAGTATTCAGACCCTTTGCTATGAGACTCAAAATTGAGCTCAGGTGCATCCTGTTTCCATTGATCATCTTTGAGATGTTTCTACAACTTGATAGGAGTCCACCTGTGGTAAATTCAATTGATTGGACATGATTTGGAAAGGCACACACCTGTCTATATAAGGTCCCACAGTTGACAGTGCATGTCAGAGCAAAAACCAAGCCATGAGGTCAAAGGAATTGTCCGTAGAGCTCCGAGACAGGATTGTGACGAAGCAAAGATCTGGGGAAGGGTACCAAAAAATGTCTACAGCATTGAAGGTCCCCAAGAACACAGTGGCCGCCATTATTCTTAAATGGAAGAAGTTTGGAACCACCAAGACTCTTCCTAGAGCTGGCCACCTGGCCAAACTGAGCAATCGGGGGAGAAGGCCCTTGGTCAGGGAGGTGACCAAGAACCCGATGGTCACTCTGACAGTGCTCTAGAGTTCCTCGATGGAGATGGGAGAATCTTCCAGAAGGACAACCATCTCTGCAGCACTCCACCAATCAGGCCTTTAGAGTGGCCAGACGGAAGCCACTCCTCAGTAAAAGGCACATGACAGTCCGCTTGGAGTTTGTCAAAAGGCACTTAAAGACTCTCAGACCATGAGAAACAAGATTCTCTGGTCTGATGAAACCAAGATTGAACTCTTTGGTCTGAATGCCAAGCGTCACGTCTGGAGGACATCTGGCACCATCCCTACGGTGAAGCATGGTGGTGGCAGCATCATGCTGTGGGGATGTTTTTCAGTGGCAGGGACTGGGAGACTAGTCAGGATCGAGGCAAAGATGAACGGAGCAAAGTACAGAGAGATCCTTGATGAAAACCTGCTCCAGAGCGCTCAGGACCTCAGGGGTGAAGGTTCACCTTCCAACAGGACAATGACCCTAAGCACACATCCAAGACAACGCAGGAGTGTCTTCGGGACAAGTCTCTGAATGTCCTTGAGTGGCCCAGCCAGAGCCTGGACTTGAACCCGATCAACATCTCTGGAGAGACCTGAGAATAGCTGTGCAGCAACACTCCCCATCCAACCTGACAGAGCTTGAGAGGATCTGCAGAGAAGAATGGGAGAAACTCCCCAAATACAGGTGTGCCAAGCTTGTAGGTACATACCCAAGAAGACTCTAGGCTGTAGTCGCTGCCAACGGTGCTTCAACAAAGTACTGAGTAAAGTGTCTGAATACTCATGTAAATGTGATATTTCAGGGTTTTTTAAATTATAAATTAGCAGAAATTTCAACAAACCTGTTTTTGCTTTGTCATTATGGGGTATTGTGTGTAGATTGATGAGGGGAAAAACATTTTTTATCAATTTTAGAATAAGGCTGTAACGTAACAAAATGTAGAAAAAGTCAAGGGGTCTGAATACTTTCCGAAGGCATGTATAAAAAATAAAAAAAGAGAAATGCAATGGCGGCCGCGGTGCAATTTTGATGTAGCCCAAAATCTGCCACCAGCGACCAATACATTTTCACCCGCGACATCGTTTTCAAAGTAGCCCAATTTGCCGGAAAACTGAGAACATGGCAACACCGGGCTCAATAGATGTAGCTACTGCTGTGCCATTCATATTTATTGATATTATATGGTTCTTGATAAAAAAAACTTCAAGAATAGAGGAGCTTCTAATATTCAATTGTTTTAGGGTAGAAATAGAAGCCTGATCATCACATCGGTGTCTGTCTGTCTGCATAATCAATTATTTGGATGAAATGCATGTGAAAAACACATAATACTCATTATTAAAGGATTAGATGTAGGCAAAAAAAATTAACATTAAATAATTGGTTTGGATGTAGACTTACTACATAGAGTCTTCTAGAATTTTTGCTGAAAATGGACACTTGGGGCTCTATTCAATCCCATAAATTTAGCCTTTTACTACAGTGGGCTAAATCAGGGTCATGCCGAGTGAGTCTTGGTAGTCTTAAACAAATCTACTTTGAAACAAAAGTATACACCACACACATATGGTTATGGGCTTAAAAAAAGAAGACACCTGTACCATGTTAGATATAGAGTTGAAATGTATTACATTTTTAGTTTGCATCCCAATATTACACTGTAATATTAGGATGCAGACGGTATCCCTAGCCACGTCCTCAGAGCATGCCAGAGCTGGCTGGAATGTTTATGGACATATTCAATCTGTTCCTATCCCAGTCTGCTGTTCCCACTTGCTTCAAGATGTCCACCATTGTTCCTGTACCCAAGAAAGCAAAGGTAACTGAACTAAATGACAATCGCCCCGTAGCGCTCACTTCTGTCATCATGAAGTACTTTGAGAGGCTGGTTAAGGATCATATCACCTCTACCTTACCTGACACCCTAGACCCACTTCAGTTTGCTTACCACCCCAATAGATCCACAGACGATGCAATCGCCATCGCACTGCACACTGCCCTATCCCATCTGGACAAGAGGAATACCTATGTAAGAGTGCTGTTCATTGACTAGCTCAGCATTCAACACCATAGTACCCTCCAAGCTCATCATTAAGCTCTGGGCCCTGGGTCTGAACCCCGCCCTGTGCAACTGGGTCCTGGACTTCCTGACGGGCCGCCCCCAGGTGGTGAAGGTAGGAAACAACACCTCCACTTCGCTGATCCTCAACACAGGGGCCCCACAAGGGTGCGTGCTCAGCCCGCTCTAGTACTCCCTGTTCCCTCATGACTGCGTGGCCATGCACGCCTCCAACTCAATCACCAAGTCTGTAGACGACACAACAGTAGTAGGTCTGATTACCAACAATGACGAGACAGCCTACGGGGAGGAGGTGAGGGCCCTGGAAGAGTGGTGCCAGGAAAATAACATCTCACTCAACGTCAACAAAACAAAGGAGCTGATCGTGGACTTCAAGAAACAGCAGAGGGAGCACCTATCCACATCGACGGGACCGCAGTGGAGAACATGGAAAGCTTCAAATTCCTCGGCGCACACATCACTGACGATCTGAAATGGTCCACCCACACGGACAGTGTGGTGAAGAAGGTGCATTAGTGCCTCTTCAACCTCAGGAGGCTGAAGAAATTTGGCTTGGCCCCTAAAACCCTCACAAACATTTACAGATGCACAATTGAGAGCATCCTGTTGGGCTGCATCACCGCCTGGTACGGCAACTGCACCGCCCGCAACCACAGGGCTCTCCAGAGGGTGGTGCGGTCTGCCCAACGCATCACCGGGGGAAAACTACCTGCCCTCCAGGACACCTACAGCACCCGATGTCACAGGAAGGCCAAAAAGATCATCAAGGACATCAACTCTCGAGCCACGGCCTGTTCACCCCGCTATTATCCAGAGGGCGAGGTCAGTACAGGTGCATCAAAGCTGGGACCGAGAGACTGAAAAACAGCTTCTATCTCAAGGCCATCAGACTCTTAAATAGCCATCACTAGCCGGCTTCCACCCGGTTACGCATCCCTGCACCTTAGAGCCTGCTGCCCTATATACATAGACTTGGAATCACTGGCCACGTTAATAATGGAACACTAGTCACTTTAATAATGTTTACATACTGCTTTACTCATCTCATATGTATATACTGTATTCTATTCTACTGTATTTAGTCAATGCCACTCCGACATTGCTAGTCCTAATATTTATATATTTCTTAATTCTATTCTTTTACTTTTAGATTTGTGTGTATTGTTGTGAATTGTTAAATACTACTGCACTGTTGGAGCTAGACACACAAGCATTTCGCTACACCCGCAATAACATCTGCTAAATATATGTATGTGCCCAATAAAATTTGATTTGATTTATATACAGTACATCACAGAATAATTAAATGTAACAACACTGTTTGACATAGAAACACCAGATTGTTATTTTTTTATCATCTTTATTAATTATGAAATCATCAAAAATATTAATAATTTTCCACCCATGAGGCCAAAGAGGGCGCTTTTGGTCATTGACTGCAGGAAAGGGTACAGGTATGTGATGAGGTGATGTTGAAGGAGTCAGGCGCAGGAGGGTAAATCACAGAATAACAGGCTTTATTCCGCAAATACAGAGTTACGCAGTAATGCGTCAAAACACTCCTGTTTTGCGCACTGGAAAATACAAGGCACACGGGAAAATATCCTGGTGATACAAAATACACGGAGCTCCACCGAGCTTCACTATCCTCCACAATAAACAATCACACACAAAGACAAAGGGGCAAAGGGAACACTTATACAGGTACTGATGAGGGGATATGAACCAGGTGTGTGTAATAAACAAGACAAAACAAATGGAATGATGAGATGAGGAGCGGCAGTGGCTAGAAGGCCGGTGACGACGACCGCCGAAGCCTGCCCGAACAAGGAGAGGAGGCAGCTTCGGAGGAAGTCGTGACAAGGTAATTTCCAACTGAGCAGACATATGCAACGTTTACCGTGATTGCCATCTCTGCCAACGCGGGAACATTGCCTTTACATTTCAATTGTGCTTTAGCGCTGAATTTCAGCGATAAGGATCGAGTAGAGCCCCAAGCCTACTAGTCTAGGAAGATTAATAATTGTTTGTTACATGGTTTTCAGGGAAGCAGGTTGTTACCATGATGTCTCGTGTGGGCCCTGGAGCTGCAGGTACTGATGGGAGTGACTTCAAACACAGAGAGAAGGTGGCCACACAGTACCAGATGAGGTAATCATATCTGTCTATACCCTTGTCTGTCTGTATGCTTGTCTGTCTGTCTGCCTGCCTTTCTGTCGGATCATTAAACATACTGTCTCAGCTCCCTCTCCCCTTTTTCCCTGTGCCTCCAGTGCCTTGCTAAAGTCGGAGTTGCGGAAGCTCAACTTCGTCCACCTTCTGCTGTGGCTCATGGTGGCGGCCCAGGTGACCGTCAGCAAACTCGACCTGGTGCCCAGCGACACGGTGGCCGAGCCCTACAGATGGGAGTAACCGTACCTGATCAGTTTCTTTCCACTGGTCACCAGCAGACTGTCGCTTCCCAAGAACAACATCAGCTACCTGGTGATCTCCATGATCAGCTCGGGCCTGTTCTCCATTGCTTCACTCTTCTACGGCGGAAGAAGCTTGTTGAGGCCCAGCAGCTTTACCGCCAAGGCAAGGCCTACCGCTTCATCTTCGGCTGAGCGGCAGTCACCGTCATGTACCTTGTGATAGTGGTGGCGGTGCAGGTGCACGCCTGGCAGATATACTACAGCAAGAAACTGCTGAACGCCTGGTTCGATTTCACACAGGATAAGAAGAAGAAGTGATGAGGATGTATTGTGGGTTTTGAGGCTGGGGAAGAACTGTGTTTAGATTTTTTTTTTCTCTGTCTCTAGGATGCATTTATAAGTACTGTACATTGTTATTTATTTATTATCTCATAATCACTGTCCATTATCTTTCCAGATTGTCTAGGTAACACTAATTTTCTCGCCAACCTTGCATACTCTCTCTCTCTCCATTTCAAAGACACTGACTCATGTACATTTTCTCTCACATACAAACCATAGGAGGCTGCTGAAGGGAGGATGGCTCATAATAATGTCTGAAATGGAGCAAATTAAATGGATCCATGAACGTTGTGGGGTGTTACTACCTTGGTTCTCTACTTGTTGCCATATCAACTAGCCTCTTCATCTCAGGTCCTTACTGGACGTAGCCTGAGCTGTGCCAGCCAGCTAGCAGTTAGTATCAGCAACTCTCTACTTTGTTTGACTAGCCTCAGAGAATGAACGAGAGAGACTGTAGCTTCCTCTGAGACCGCAATGTTCACTGATACAGCTGTTGTGAAGCATTTAGATGTGTGTGTGTATGAACCATGCCCTTGTGTGAGACTGCAGCAGGACAGAGAATCTCTCAACTGACTCTTTGTCTCAACAGAGGAGGAATGAGCACTGAACAAGTTTGTTGCCATGGTTTCAGTAAATGGACATCCGGTGACTAATCTGTCAAATATTGAAAGCACTGTATGAAAATGTATGCACTCACTAACTGTAAGTCGCTCTGGATAAGAGCATCTGCTAAATGACTAAAATGTAAAATGTAAGTACTGTCCAAAGCTTGAGACTGAGAGACATGAGATTCTGTGTTCCAATGGCAAAACATTTGATGCATTATCGCACTAAGTTGGCTTGAAAGGTTACACTGTGTCTTGACTGCTATCAAGGGGTCTTGATTTGCCCCCGGCATGTAATGTGCCCAAAATGTAGTGCTCATCATTCATATACCTCTTCAATGACCTGTATGCTTGACCCATTGCCCCCTCAATTAATATGTTCTTCTTTTTTTATACTGCCAATAAAAAGGGAAATTGAATCCTTGTTGTCTTGATTGTGTCAAGATTGTTGTGCCTTTAGTTTTCTTGATTGTTACTGACCTTGTGATGTGCTTGATGAGTTGTATTACAGCTACTTACGCCACATAATCACTTATGTGTCACTGCAACCTTTTAAATTAAAAGAACGACCTGCAAAACACAGTATCGAGGAAAGCAGAGTCACACATTTATAATATAAAATGCAATTTCTCAACCTGCGCCTATTCAAACAGAAATCTGCTGATTTCGCTCAAATGTCACTGTCAAACGTGTCAACCAGTTGAGCCACTGCGACTGCGCGCTCAGCTGTATGCCACGTACAGCTTGACGTCGACAAGCGGGCAAACTTCCTGATGTGAAGCTGGAATTCTGTGTTTGCCAGCCCGGGTAACAGATTTTGGCAGACACGGTCTTGCCAGAACCACCGACACCACAGCGGGATCAAGACGTTCATTTACAGGTGGAATACATATACTTTTCTTTTTTGATATTCCTAATATTTATGTTGACAACATAAATCAGATTCTAAACGCTAGCTAGCTTGCTAACACAGCAGCTAACGTTAGCATTTCTAGCTAACGATTGATGCTAGCATCGGGTTTGTTGTTTTTATAGCCTTATTTGTTTGGTGGAAATGTAATGAAATTGTATAGCTACATGATGATAGAAATGCAATGAAATGGTGTGTTTGTTAAATTAAGTCCATGAACATGCATTCTTTGACGCCGGTAAGAATGCTAAGTTTGGATAAATATTTTGCAGGAAGTCAACATTATAACCGTGAATGGGAGTTTTCAATTGGTCTGTATTTGGCAGGGTTCTATATCCTGTCAGTGACACAGGACAATGGCCTAGTTATGTTTATGATCCAAATTGGCTTGCATGCCAGTTACATTCCTTTCGAGACCTCTAGTAACGATACAGTTAGTTAACTATCTAGGTTAGCAATATAGCCAGTACAACTGATTTGAGTTAGCTAGTTTATTGACATCACAACGAACTGTCAAATTAGCAAGCTAACTATCATGAATCACTGCCAAGAAGACAAGAAGCTGCAATCTTGAACCTCGCCCTTTCATTAACTAGTAACTGAATTACTTATGTACAAGCCAAGCCTTGTTATGTTGTCCTAGTTAGCATAATATAACTATTAGCTAGCTAAGTAAAATTGTTGATAATCTTAGCTAACCTTGTTTGACACACACTTTTGTTGGTAATTAATTTAGCTAGCTAGCTAGGTACTGTTAGCTAACTAGTTTGCTAGCCACTGCTGGCCAGACCAACAAGTTTTTGCAGTTCACGTGATTGAAACTATTGTAACTATTTGCTTGATAGGCCTATTTTAGTGTGGACTGGATAGGGAAGAGATTGTTCATCTTAATCTAATCAGTTAATCTGATTAGCTAGCTAGTCTCTATTTTATTCTAATGGCATTCAGTAGTGTGTAATGATCCACTCAACACATTCTGGTAACTCCCTCTTTCAATGAAAGTTACAGTACTAGGCCTATAGGCCAAAGTCTCGTTGGGGAGCTGCATAAGAATCAGACCGACAGCTCAGCCTGTCGTATTTTAACCTTTGGAAGCAGAGTGGAACTGTAAACTATATAGTAGCTCTTGAGCAGTGTCGTAAAGGGCAGTGACGTGTTGTATGCCATACAAAGGTAAAGATGAGTGAATCCAAGGTTGATAGATTCATGATAACACCATTCTTCCATGGTCCAAGCACTTTGACCGTATCTGAAGGATTTTTTTAAATGTGACGATGCATATGTTTTTCAGTGGTTGTTTGTGGCTTACTAATCATCTATATGACTGTAGTCCTTTAGTGTAGACTGTAGAGTGGTTTATTTGCATCATAGGCCGCCTGTTATTGTTATGCCCTCCGTCTCTTTCTTTAACCCTAAAAGCGGCAACATATTCTTTGCTTAAATGCCCCAACGGGGGTCATTTCTTACCCCAAATTGGTAATGATTGAAAAGACAATCTGTCAAGCAGTAACACTTTTTGTTTTACATTTTATTAACCTTTTGTAACACAAGTAAATGGTTTAAATTCCCCAAAATAAGCACATATGTTTTTTTTATGTTCACACATTTATAGTAAGGATGGGCTTACTATATACCGGTATTGATGCACAGACGCAGTACTAGTGACAAAAGCACCCTAGAAATCGGCACCATGCCTCTTGTGGCGAAAGTAAGAACTGCCATTGAATCCATTGAAAATACATGGTCACTAATCAGGTTTCCTTCCAACCTTTTCATGCGAGTAAAGTACATCTCGGATAAAAAAAAAAGTAATGAAAGGCCTGATGGAAACAGAACATTTCCCGGTAAACTTTCCAAATGTTGACTAAACAAAATACGCTAGACTAGGTGGAATCTTTTTGTGTCTGTAAAATGAATTATCAGAGAAATGTCGGTCGAAATGCTTTAATTAGCAAATATTGATATAATCATATCGAAGTAAACTTGGAGTCACGCGATGGCATGCTGTCTGGTCCTCCTACGACTCGTCGGGAAAGCATGCAGTTTATAAGGCTACAGCTAAAATAAATTATGATGAATTTCACAGGGTGGTGAAAGTGCAAGGTGATGAACTTGATGCTCCTTTCCAATAAATATTGAGTGTATTATTCTGCTGACAGGATCATCGATACGCTGGTGACATGATCATCGATACCCGACAAATAAAAAATATCTTGCTCTTTTGTCCATAATAATCTCATAATGTAGGCTATATGTGCGCTCTAGCCAACAGCGTGCAGATACAGTATCTGTACACTGTTGGCTAGAGTGCACTTGCCAATACCGGATTGGGCACACTCGCTATATAATTACACATTTCAATGTGAGAACCATCAGTAGAGTTGAAAATGCGATGGAAACCCAAGTAACTTTTTATTTATTTGGTACATGGGAATTTAACCGCAATAGGTATTTTTATCTGCACTACGTCATCACGCAGACTTCTCTCCAATTTCATGGAAACATCTCTGGTGGGAAAATTTGCACATTGTTTTTATGCAGTTGCCAATTGGATGGAAACCTAGCTATAGAGGAAAATAATTATTTAGATAAGGAAAAGTGACTTTTTCACAAAGTAGAGGCATACAAAGACATGTGGTACAGTGTGGAAACGATAACAAATAAGTGAAGCAAATGCAGAAATTGATAAATGCAGAAATTATTTTGGGTTGAAGTTTGATTGAACAGTATAAAACGATCAGAAGAGAGAGACCCATTAAAACCACTTAGAATGTATTTGTTTCCACCCTAGGGTCATACACTACTCATTAAGCATATTTAGAACTTTTATTACAAAAAATCATAAACAGTCATTCTGTAAAACATGAGAAAAATATTGTTATATTTTTTTAATGTTTTTAACAGATATTTTGATTTCATCCATAGCCACTTGTTATGATACTCAGAAATTGCCGATTGAGCTAATTTGACATACCGGTAAGACCTAAAATGGCCACCGATATGTGCGATATTAGCCCATTCATTGACCTTAATGTTAAACATATGCCGTCTATTTATTAACCTATTTATACGCGTTGTTTGCGATACGGTTCTGGAAATATTTGGAACTTTTATACCAGCGAGAAATACTTTTCAAAAAACAAAATATTCAATTACTCAGTTCTAGGCTTGGGTGATATACTGTTTATACCATATACTTTTTTTGGGGTGGGGGGTGGGACACCCTCGCCTCACGGTGGGCTGCGGGGGTGTGTGCTACGCCACTGCTTATAACTATAAGTTAAATATAACTATAAGAAATCTAAGATGCATTAAATAAATTATATCCAGCTCAGGGCTCCAGCTATGCATTTGGTTTGCTAACTTGCTAGCTAAGTGGCTAGATGTCAAGATCAAGCTTATTGGTTACAGCAGAGACATTCAAACCCTCCTGGATCAAGATCCCTGTTGCCTAAATTGTTTAGTGTGTCCCCAAAAAATTACGCCCCTTGTGTGCACATTCGATAATACCGTATACCCCGGTATGGTACAGAAACGGAATGACGGTATGAAAATCTGGATACCACCCATCCCGACTCAGTTCCAATTGCATCTGAAAGATGAGACTCCGACCTGGTATAGAGACATTGACTGGAAGCTAAATATGTATTTAAATGTTTTAGTTATGTGAGTTATATTGGCTGCCACACCGCCCAAGGGCCAAATCTGATTACATTAGTTTTTTTTGTTTGTCGGAATCTAGTTGCTTGACAAAGTCCCAAAATTTCAGAAGGATAAAAAAACAAACCCTGTTGGCACTTTTAGGGTTAATGGTGATATAATAACACACCATGATCCAACCTACATGATTCTCCGTGTAGTCTAGGTGTGCAAATCTCTTTCATGTTCTCCCCTCCAGCAGTGGGAGCAGTAGAGGGCGGACAGCACCATGAACGGACAGCTGGACCTGAGCGGCAAACTGATCATCAAGGCCCAGTTGGGCGATGACATCAGACGCATACCCATCCACAACGAGGACATCACCTATGACGAGTTGGTGCTGATGATGCAGCGCGTCTTCAGGGGCAAGCTGCAGAGCAACGACGAGGTCACCATCAAATACAAGGACGAGGGTAAGCTGGGCCGTTCTAGACAAGCACTGGATTAAGATGTATTATCACAATAGTGTTTTAGCTAGATGTCATCTGACCCCTCAACATTTAGCTGTTTCCTGCTGGTAATGGAAACAGAGGTTCTCTTTCAAACACTTGAGAATGCATACCCCCATCCTCTCCTTTTTAGAGTAATCATCAGTCATAAGAGTAGAGGTTACACATGTGAGGGTTATACAGGTTTCACCTATTCAGCCATTTCAGGATAGCCATTATCTCAAGAAATTGTGGAAATAAGGATTGGAATGTGGCCTGATTCTGATTTGGGTCCTAATGGTGTTCTCTGCTCTCTTCTCTTCCTGCAGATGATGACCTCATTACTATTTTCGACAGCTCGGATCTCTCCTTTGCCATCCAGTGCAGTAGGATACTGAAACTCACTCTGTTTGGTAAGATATTACCATACACATACCTACCCAGCCCTTCCTTTTTTAGTATAGGCCTACAGTGGGGAGAACAAGTATTTGATACACTGCCAATTTTGCAGGTTTTCCTACTTACAAAGCATGTAGAGGTCTGTAATTTTTATCATAGGTACACTTCAATTGTGAGAGACTGAATCTAGAAAAAAAAAAAAATCCAGAAAATCACATTGTATGATTTTTAAGTAATTAATTTGCATTTTATTGCATGACATAAGTATTTGATCACCTACCAACCAGTAAGAATTCCGGCTCTCACAGACCTGTTAGTTTTTCTTTAAGAAGCCCTCCTGTTCTCCACTCATTAACTGTATTAACTGCACCTGTTTGAACTCGTTACCTGTATAAAAGACACCTGTCCACACACTCAATCAAACAGACTCCAACCTTTCCACAATGGCCAAGACCAGAGAGCTGTGTAAGGACATCAGGGATAAAATTGAAGACCTGCACAAGGCTGGGATGGGCTACAGGACAATAGGCAAGCATCTTGGTGAGAAGGCAACAACTGTTGGCGCAATTATTAGAAAATGGAAGAAGTTCAAGATGACGGTCAATCACCCTCGGTCTGGGGCTCCATGCAAGATCTCACCTCGTGGGACATCAATGATCATGAGGAAGGTGAGGGATCAGCCCAGAACTACACGGCAGGACCTGGCAATGACCTGAAGAGAGCTGGGACCACAGTCTCAAAGAAAACCATTAGTAACACACTACGCCGTCATGGATTAAAATCCTGCAGCGCACGCAAGGACCCCCTGCTCAAGCCAGCGCATGTCCAGGCCCGTCTGATGTTTGCCAATGACCATCTGGATGATCCAGAGGAGGAATGGGAGAAGGTCATGTGGTCTGATGAGACAAAAATAGAGCTTTTTGGTCTAAACTCCACTCGCCGTGTTTGGAGGAAGAAGGATGAGTACAACCCCAAGAACACCATCCCAACCGTGAAGCATGGAGGTGGAAACATCATTCTTTGGGTATGCTTTTTTGCAAAGGGGACAGGACGACTGCACCGTATTGAGGGGAGGATGGATGGGGCCATGTATCGCGAGATCTTGGCCAACAACCTCCTTCCCTCAGTAAGAGCATTGAAGATGGGTCGTGGCTGGGTCTTCCAGCATGACAACGACCCGAAACACACAGCCAGGGCAACTAAGGAGTGGCTCCGTAAGAAGCATCTCAAGGTTCTGGAGTGGCCTAGCCAGTCTCCAGACCTGAACCCAATAGAAAATCTTTGGAGGGAGCTGAAAGTCCGTATTGCCCCGAAACCTGAAGGATCTGAAGAAGGTCTGTATGGAGGAGTGGGCCAAAATCCCTGCTGCAGTGTGTGCAAACCTGGTCAAGACTTAAAGGAAACGTATGATATCTGTAATTGCAAATAAAGGTTTCTGTACCAAATATTAAGTTCTGCTTTTCTGATGTATCAAATACATATGTCATGCAATAAAATGCAGATTAATTACTTAAAAATCATACAATGTGATTTTCTGGATTTTCCGTCTCTCACAGTTGAAGTGTACCTATGATCAAAATTACAGACCTCTACATGCTTTGTAAGTAGGAAAACCTGCAAAATCGGCAGTGTATCAAATACTTGTTCTCCCCACTGTATGTGCTGCTGTGCCAAGCACGCCCATCTTGGAATAATCAAACAAACTTGATTTGTCCCATTAAAAAATTTAAAGTAGGTTTATTCTGGTTATTCTAGTCTTTGTTATGGTACTGTAGTATAAAGAACGTATATCCTTTGTATCCACTTGAATACTCATGTTCCGTTCCAACGGCCCCTTCTCCAATAGTTTTAAGGTTCATGTACATTAACATGCCACTGGGAGGCAGTCTAGTCTCATATTTTGACATTGAACCCGACACTCCTACTTCGACCCCCTTGACACTCATTCTCTCCTGCTGTTATCGTCCCAAAGTCGGTGTCTCTGTGCTGCTGCTTGGGAAGTAGAGGCACCAAGCTATACTTGTGAAATAGTCTCTTTTCAAATGTCCCTCCTCAGAAGTCAAGCTCCAGCTTGGGTTCCATGGTTGGGTGTCAACCCATTTTCAGAGAGTTTTAAGAGTGTGTTCTGCAAAGGATGATCGATGGACTGACGATGGCTTTTGTTTTTAAACAGAACACTCTGTTGGCCAAAGGGAGAGTTACTAGTTATGCTGGCTTTACTGCTTTAGGCCTAATCATCATGATGCCCTCGTGAGTGTGTGAAAGACTTCAGCTGTGTGTCCATTGCACAGTATTGTACTCTGTCCAGGTGTTATGGATCCGCCTTTGTTTCACAGTGCAGATGTCAGATATGCGTTACCGTTTACACACACACACACACACCTCTCCTCCCTCTCATCTCCAATGCTGTCAGACCTCATTATGTCATTTCCTGTGCTCTGCTCCCAATTACACTGCAGCACAGCATCTCTGAGCTGTCCCTGCTATTATTAGATAGGGAGTGGCAGAAAGAAAGAAAGACAGAATGAAGGAGAAGAAAATAAATGTTTTTGGGTATATTTTTTTACTCCATCCCGGGACTTTAGTGCCAAGGCCCGGTGCGTCAGCACGTGCCGCAGCCGTGACCTCGCATGGAGCCCATATTTCCAGACGTTTGCCAGGATTGGGAGCAGGAGGGAAGAGTCGGATCATCCCGGTGGTCCGTGTCTCTATACAGGATCTTCTTCTGACCCCCTGGGTCTCTGCTAAATTTTACACTCACACAGGAATCTGGAATTCTGTCTGTATAATTCCCTTAGCGTTAGCGGAATTCCGAAGGATTTCCACTCTCGTATTTGAGATTTGGTGGTCTCCTGTAGTGTGTTGGAAAGTGCTCATCTCTGTCTGTACTAGTCGTGGTCCAGGAGTTGAGTCATCTCAAATTATACCCTGTTTCCCATATAAATAATAATAATAATTTGGTGGGTGCTTATAATTGTCCTATTTCTGAAGTGTACAAGTGTGTATTAATAGACATGTGTGACTTGGATGTTTTTTTGTTGTTGTTGCATATCCCACTCTCCCTGAGACACCCTCGGAGAGTGTGCTCACGGCCAGGGTTTGCCATTATCAACGGTGACCCTGGAGCAATTAGGGTTAAGTGCCTTACTTAAGGGCACATCGACAGATTTTTCGCATGACCTGGATGGATATGTCTGGTCTAAACATATCTGACCTCATGTCAATATCAGAGTAGTTAATTTATGGTTTTGCCTAAGAACACAGGGTATATACTACAGATAGATGGGGCTAACAACTGTGTTATATAGTGGTGGTATTTAATGGAGACTTGACTCCACATTTTCTGTGCTTTGACCTCTGACCCTGTGTTGTGGTGGTACCAGGGGACTACTACTCCTCTTTGAGCCTGCAGGTGTCTGGGGCTCCATGTCTAAGAAATGGCCCTAGTGTCTGTCTATCTGTCTGCAGTCTACCCCCTTATGACCCGCCTCTAACAGGACAGGTGCACTGCATAAACACACACATAAATAACAGAATACATGGACAGTTATTTGAGAGATTGAGTGTGTGGATGTTGCTGAGGGCTGTTGTGTCCAAACCACAGGATTCCTCACTGGCAAGAAGCTTACAGATCTCTCCCATGCTGGGAGTCCCCCCCCACACACACACACAAACACACACACCTGCAGGCATGCTGACTTATCAGACTGCAAATGTGTATATGTGTAACAGAAGTTCTGTGTTTACTAAAGACCATGACATAGCCTACTTTTGATTTTAACGGGACAGTGTTTATGAGAGAGGTGGGGACTAATAATAATATAATAGTAATAATGTTTGTTCGGTTGCCATGTTGTTCCTGGCTCCATAGCTGAACATCACGGTCTGTTAATCCTACTTACCCTGAACAGGCCTGCTGCTCGGTTCCTAGCTCGTTTGATCTGGTCTGGACCCCAACCCCAGGTCTGGTTTCATCTAGTTTGGTCTAGTCTGGAATGGACTGTTAACTCACGCAGGACCATAAGGAATGTACAGACCTCAAGACTCATCTGTTCCAGTGATCAGGAGGGCTGTCTGGGAGAGATTACTCCATCACTGTCTTCCATGGCTCTGGAGTGCTGCAGTGTGGATGGAGAGAGATTACTTGTGGAAGTGGTCCCCCCCCCCTTCACCCTCACCTCCTTCTCCCACATCTTGAAGATCCATATCGCGGCACCACATTCAGTATTTGAAATGTAATGACGTTGAAATATCGTCTCACTCTTTCTCTTCACACTCTTTCCCCAAAATCTCTCCCTCTCTCTCTCTCTCTCCCCTCTCTCCCCCCGACAGTGAATGGTCAGCCAAGGCCTCTGGAGTCCAGTCAGGTGAAGTACCTGCGCAGGGAGCTCATTGAGCTCAGGAACAAAGTCAACAGTCTTCTGGACAGCCTGGAGCCCCCCTCAGAACCTGGCCTGGCTGCATCAGCACCAGACCAGGGTACGTACACACACACACACACACACCCCTATCTGATTGTGAGTGTGAAGTGTGTTTAATTTAATAAAATACAGACATGCACACATCTAGCATATTTGTTATGTAACTTTATGAAATACCAATAGCTACAGGCCGGTTGTTTTTATCAGTTCATTAATCTCTCTCTGAAAGAGATGATTTGTCCTCCTTCCAAAAACATCCTTCACTTCTAATCCAGTGGACCAATCACATTCCACACCTGCCCCATGTTTTGTGCCAGGGGCGGTTTCCCAGGATGGTTTGCATCAACGTTGTTAGCTAGCTGGTGTGTGGCGGACGGCAACAGGTGGATTTGTTTATCCGAGGCGTAGGGGAGAGAAGTGTGTAAAAGTGTTTTTACAAGGTGTTTCCTTTGCTGTGGTAACACCCTTAACCCAGGGTTTAGGATAATATTACACCCGTTAAAGCCCCTCGTAACCCCTATTTACGCAGTGGTTTGATGGTTCAATGATTAACGACAATGGAACTATTTATGATCAACTCTCTCTGCCTCAAACTGACTTCTCTGTTTAGTATGTGTGTTTGGCTGCTTCTCTAGCATCTTTGTCCATGTCTTTTTTGTGATTGTGTGTATATTGGTGTGTTGACAAGTGTCGCTCTCTTTTTCCTCTTTCTCTCCCTCGCCTTCTCTCCTACCCTCCACGCCCTCTCTCCTCCAGACTTGGTGGATGGGCATGAGGGGAGGGCGGTGGCAGCAGAGGCAGCGGTGAAGCAGGCCCCGGTCCCGGTCAGTGCGGCCAGCATGTCGGCCTTCGACCCCCTGAAGAACCAGGGCGAGGTCAGCAAGAACGTAATCTCCGCCTTCGGCCTGAGTGAGGACCAGATCCCTGGTAAGGCCATCGTTGCCTTGCAATTTATTTTTTTTGCTTTATGTTTGTGCTCTCTATACAGTCTTCTGACTACATTGTTGTCATATACCTTACCCTCACTCTCCACCCTGTTTTATTTTTCACATACCCCTTTCTCTGTCTCTCTCCTCTCCTCTCTCTCTAGCCCCCCCAGGTGTCTTGGCTGAGGAGCGGTCAGGTACTCCAGACAGCATTGCCTCATCCTCGTCTGCCGCCCCCCAGCCCGGAGTGCCCCCCCAGCCACAGGCCCCCTACACAGGGGTGCAGCAGGGACCCCCAGCAGCCATGGATGGTTAGGAACACACACACACACACACACAAAACACACAGTGTAAATTACCATGAAACTCACACGCAGACAGACCATAGCTCTGCATGAGTGAATATATGTAGGAAACTGAGTAATCTGAGGAATTGTGCAGTAGGAGAGTACAACACCTGTGGTGTCTGTAAATACAGAGGGTTTAATGGCTGTTTATGTCCCTGGAAACACAAATCACATAACCATGAAAAACTTAAGTGTGTATAGAGGGGGGGTGTAATAGCTGTTTATGACCTCTGAGAGGGAGAGATTATCAGTGTGGGTGGTTTAGCACCTTAAAATACCTGGGGTCCACTGAGACCCCTAAAAAGTGTTATGTGTTTGCGTGCGTTGACTCTGTTGCTTTGTCTTGTCAAAACAGGAGAATGAATTTAGGCCAAGACAGTTACCCCAGGTCAGTTTGTGCTTTAAACTGATCCTAGACCTGTGCAGTGCCTAAGGGCAGCCTTGACCCAGTCAGTGTGTTGTGGAACACTTCTCTGGCGTGGCAGCATTGGGCCGTTCTGCTCCAGTAGTGTTGTCACTACTCCCAGTCCCTACCACAGTTGTTTTTTTGCTCTATTTTCGCCTCCACACTACAGACATTTATAACTTTATGGGTGAGCCAGTTTCACAATGCCATTGATGCAGAAGAACTCCATCTAACTCGGTGATGGCTAGATATTGCACTTGGATTGGCCAGTTCTCCAGTCCTGAATCCAGTACAGTATTTTTACTCTCTCTGCATGCTGTGATTTAGTGAATAATGTATCAGTAACATAAGACCGTATGTAAGCACATTTTTTGATTTAATGAGGAATTCCATGTTCTTATCACAGATAAACAGTGTATTCATGATCTTGGCATCCATCTTAGTCAGCCAGACAACTCTTCTTGTAGCATCCCCTCCTCCTGCTATCTGCACTCCTCCATGAACACCCTGTAGTTCTTGAAAAATGGGATGTCAACAGTCTCCGGACCCGGCTAACGGAGGGACGAATAAACGAGGGATCAAATCAGACCGAGGTGGAGAAATAAAAATAAAAAGCCGTCGTCCCTCTGTAGTCTCTAGTTGGAAGCCACTTTGGGGTCGTGTTTAAGGGAAATGGTTTTTCGTGTTAATCCTGCCTTTCCGACCAGGCCGGTACTTCCCTGAGCTTTTCCTCTAGGACGTACTGGGTATTCCCATAATGGTGGTGTTCTGGAATCAACACAGAGGTATGCTCTCCTGGTGAGTTAACTCTCTTACCAGATGACTGTGTGTGTGCTAGGGTTTTGCATCTCAGTATATGAGACGGACAGACACAGGAAGGGAGGGGACAGAGGAAAATGTTGCTAATCAGTCTTCTTATTTAGCTAGTTCGTTATTTTGGATGTGATGTTTTGTCATTGGCAGGCCCATTTTCTTTACTCTTGTGGCGCTCCGTAGCCTCCATCTCTGGAGACGTATCCGTTTTCACCCAGAAAGACCCACAAGCAGCATGCAGACAACCACACCACGGGAGCCAAACCACAGCTGGAACACACACATACGGTAGGCTCGTTGAGCTGTGACTCAGAGGAACCATACCAGCACCTCCAAACCACACCTGGAACACCGAGACTGCGGTTCCACATGTTCATGGTTTGACCGTGTTCCCCAGGCCAGTTATGTGGTTTTGGCTCGGTCAGTGTTCATGCTTCTCCAAGGGGTTGGGGTTGAGTTTAGCAGAGCCAAGACACCCATAGGAGTCTTAAGTTACACAGTCATTCTTCCTTAGTTCTTACTTATACAACTCAGTGATTCACTATAAATTCAGACCCTTGCACTTTGTGCTGGTCGCTAGTTTTCGTTTGTCCATCAATGACCGCATGGCCATATAATGGTCATTGGCAGTTACTAGGTTCAGTGTGACCTCGCTTACCGTGCAGTTGGCTGGCCTTTTAGATGTTGAGTCCAACCCTGACATGGCAGAGCATCTTCTGGCCGTCCTCATGGGTTCATCCTCCACTTCTCTTCCCTCTGCTCATCCCTCCATCCGGTCCTCCCTCTCTCCCAGACTTCCAAGGAGGAGAGAGGCTCTGGGCTGCAGCTGGTGGGCAGACAGCCTCGTCGGGCTGCATGGACATGTTTTTCCCAACACTCCAATGGTGTGCCTGATGATCCTTTCATCCCCAAACGTTCCCTTGAGTGCCTGGGTTATAGATAAACAAAGACAACACAATGGAGACTATTATTGTTGACCAGGAATAGCCTCCAAGGAACAGTGCGCTTCTGCCAACATGTTGGGAATTAACACGTTGATTTAAGGGTGTGTTGCATTGGGAATATGCACAGAGGACTTCTTCAGAAAGTCAACGTGGACACAGGTCATGTCCTTTGGGGTTAGATGGCCAGATAGCTCCCTCTTTTTCTCTGACAACGCGTGGTTTGTTTGTGTATACACGCAAACATGACATTAACAAGATCCATAAGCAGAAGATGTATAGTGGCTCTCTTTCATATATCAGACGATGATCAACCATAGAGGTAGGAGTGTTCTGTGGGTGAGAGATGATGATCAACCATGGAGGTGGGAGTGTTCTGTGGGTGAGAGACTGATCAACCATGGAGGTGGGAGTGTTCTGTGGGTGAGAGATGATGATCAACCATGGAGGTGGGAGTGTTCTGTGGGTGAGAGAGAAACCAACAGAGTTATAGCACACGTGTTCACTCACCTCAGCACAGACTGTGATGCTTTATCAGACTACCCATATACTCTTGTTTCCTTTTTGAAAACATCCCTAAAAGTCTAAAGAAACTACGGTCAAGCAATAACATTCCAGATAATCATTTTTCCAGCTGTGTTCTGTTCAGTTGAAGGGATACATGTGCAGGCAGCCGGTCTCTCCATAGAGCCCCAGTGATTTCTCTTTCCTTTGGGATTTTAATTTACTGAGCAGAGATCAGAGATGAAGTCCTCTGGCCAATGAGGCCTGACGGCAGCCCCATCCATCCCTCCATCACATTATGTAATACACATGATGGATAGCAGGCAGGAGACCAAGACAGCCAACACACACACACACACAGATTGTCATTCTCACTGGAGCACCATTGTGCTCACATTACAGGGCTTGACAGTGGTATTACAGCTGTTGTCCCCCTTCATTATAGGCTCAATAACCCGTGAACCTTAGGCTAAGACTGTCCTGTTGTAACTGATTGTTGAAGTAACTGATTTTAACTGTTGACATTTTTCATAGATGTTGTCCCATAGAGCAATATATCCGGTTTCATCATATAGGCTTTTCACAATTTGCATCATGTTAATTGAGTGAAAAGAAATGGTGGAGGAATGAAACGTGGTTCATTCATCTGGTCCAGACCTGGGTCAAAATGAAGAACACCTAAAGTATACTGAACAAAAATATAAACGCAACATGTAAAGTGTTTCATGAGCTGAAATAAAAGATACCAGAAATGTTCCATACTCACAAAAAGCTTATTCCTCTCAAATTTTGGGCACAATTTTGTTTACATCCCTGTTAGTGAGCATTTCTACTTTGCCTAGATAATCCATTCACCTGACAGGTGTGGCATATCAAGAAGCTGATTAAACAGCGTGATCATTACACAGGTGCACCTTGTTCTGGGGACAATAAAAGGCATTCTAAAATGTGCAGTTTTGACACAACACAATGCCACAGATGTCTCAAGTTGAGGGAGCATGCAATTGGCATGTCCAACAGAGCTGTTGCCAGATAATTGAATGTTCATTTCTCTACCATAAGCCGCCTCAAACTTTGTTTTAGAGAATTTGGCTGTATGTTCAACCAGCCTCACAACCGCAGACAACGTGTAACCACGCCAGCCCAGGACCTTCCATCCGGCTTCTTCACCTACGGGTTCGTCTGAGACCAGCCACCCGGACAGCTGAAGAAACTGTTGGTTTGGACAACTGAAGAATTTCTGCACAAACTGTCAGAAACCGTCTCAGTGAAGCTCATCTGCATGCTAGTTGTCCTCACCAGGTTCTTGACCTGACTGCAGTTCAGCGTCGTAACCGACTTCAGTGGGCAAATGCTCACCTTCGATGGGCACTGGTACACTGGAGAAGTGTGCTCTTTACAGATGAATCCCGGTTTCAACTGTACCGGTCAGATGGCAGACCGAGTGTATGGCGTTGTTTGGGCGAGCGGTTTGCTGATGTCAACGTTGTGAACAGTGCCCCATGGTGGCGGTGGGGTTATGGTATGGGAAGGTATAAGCTACGGACAACAAACACAATTGCATTTTTTCGATGGCAATTTGAATGCACAGAGATACCGTGACGGCATCCTGAGGCCCATTGTTTTGCCATTCATCCGCCGCCATCACCTCATGTTTCAGCATAATGCACGGCCTCGTGCATTATGCATGGGAGATGTGTCGCGCTGCATGAGGCAAATGGTGGTCACACAAGATACTGACTGGTTTTCTGATCCACCCCCCTACCTTTTTTTTTTTTTTTAAAGCTCTGTGACCAACCGATGCGTATTTGTATTCCCAGATTAGGGCCTAATGCATTTATTTCAATTGACTGCTTTCATTTTCCTTATGTGAACTGTAACTCAGTAAAATCTTAGAAATTGTTGCATGTTACATTTATATTTTTGTTCAGTGTAGTAATACAATGCGTTAACAGAAATTATTGTAACCAGATTACATTTACATTACATTTTAGTCATTTAGCAGACGCTCTTATCCAGAGCGACTTACAGGAGCGATTAGGGTTAAGTGCCTTGCTTAAGGGCAAATCGACAGACTTCTCACCTAGTCGGCTCGGGGATTAGAACCAGCGACCTTTCGGTTACTGGCACAACGCTCTTACCCACTAAGCTACCTGCCGCCCAGATGACTGAGATTAACGGTATATTTACTACTAGTGAAATGGTCCAAGTGTCCAGGAGCCAAAGACACAATCCTAGTTGTTGCATCTTTAGATTCACCCTCTTTCCACGTTTCTAACAGAGATTTTCCTCTTTGTCATATACTGCTGGCATCAGGTGCGGTGTTTAGAATGGTGTTTTCCTGTGAATAGAATTTTGGCAAATGTTTGTAAATTACGTTTTATTGGCTGCGTCATTACAGGAGTTGCATGTTCTGTTAAGATTCATTACCATTATCGAAATGTGGTTTCTGTCATTCTGAGCACCGTGGGTGGATGCCCTAATGGGTTACGCACCCAATGCATATGGGTCTGGTAAATTTCTCAAATGGCCGGTAAATTTAAAATCTTCCCGATCACGTTGTCAGGCACCACGTAATTTTTTTTACGGAAACCCAGGTGTATGTGGTGGAGCTGACCAATATTGAAGAAAAAAAACATATCATGATAAATTGACAGAATTATAACAATAAATTGAACGAAAAATGTATAACCTTGATGTGCACAACTATTTTTTTTATATTACCCCTTAAAACTACTACTCTAAATGTTACTCTAGTAGGGCCTTATAGGTTATTTATCGTAATGAACAGTGTGTTCATGTACAGTACCAGTCAAAAGTTTGGACACACCTACTCATTCAAGGATTTTTCTTTATTTTTACTATTTTCTACATTGTAGAATAATAGTGAAGACATCAAAACTATGAACTAACACACATGGAATCATGTAATAACTCAGTGTTAAACAAATCAAAATATATTTTATATTTGAGACTCTTCGAAGTAGCCACCCTTTGCTTTGATGACAGCGTTGCACACTCTTGGCATTCTCTCAACCAGCTTCATGGGGAATGCTTTTCCAACAGTCTTGAAGGAGTTCCCACATATGCTGAGCACTTGTAGGCTGCTTTTCCTTCACTCTGTGGTCCAACTCATCCCAAACCATCTCAATTGGGTTGAGGTCAGGTGATCTGATGCAGCACTCCATCTCTCTCCTTCTTGGTGAAATAGCCCTTACACAGCCTGGAGGTGTGTTTAGGGTCATTGTCCTGTTGAAAAACAAATGCTAGGCCCACTAAGCGCAAACCAGATGGGATGGCGTATCGCTGCAGAATGCTGTGGTAGCCATGCTGGTTAAGTGTGCCTTGAATTCTAAAAATATCACACAGTGTCACCAGCAAAGCACCATCACACCTCCTCCTCCATGCATCACGGTGGGAACCACACATGCAGAGATCATCCGTTCACCTACTCCGCGTCTCACAAAGACACAGCGGTTGGAACCAAAAATATCAAATTTGGACTCATCAGACCAAAGGACAGATTTCCACCGGTCTAATGTCCATTGCTCATGTTTCTTGGCCCAAGCAAGTCTCTTCTTATTATTGGTGTCCTTTAGTAGTGGTTTCTTTGTAGCAATTCGACCATGAAGGCCTGATTCACGCAGTCTCCTCTGAACAGTTGATGTTGAGATGTCTGTTACTTGAACTCTGAAGCATTTAAACTCAGCAAAAAAAGAAACGTCCCCTTTTCCAGGACCCTGTCTTTCAAAGATAATTTGTAAAAATTCAAATGACTTCACAGATCTTCATTGTAAAGGGTTTAAAGACTGTTTCCCATGCTTGTTCAATGAACCATAAACAATTGATGAACATGCACCTGTGGAATGGTCGTTAAGACACTAACAGCTTACAGACGGTACGCAATTAAGGTCACAGTTATGAAAACTTAGGACACTAAAGAGGCCTTTCTACTGACTCTGAAAAACACCAAAAGAAAGATGCCCAGGGTCCCTGCTCATCTGCGTGAACGTGCCTTAGGCATACTGCAAGGAGGCATGAGGACTGCAGATGTGGCCAGGGCAATACATTGCAATGTCTGTACTGTGAGATGCCTAAGACAGCGCTACAGGACGGACAGCTGATCGTCCTCGCCGTGTCAGAACACGTGTAACAACACCTGCACAGGATTGGTACATCCGAACATCACACCTGCGGGACAGGTACAGGATGGCAACAACAACTGCCCGAGTTACACCAGGAACGCACAATCCCTCCATCAGTGCTCAGACTTTCCGCAATAGGCTGAGAGAGGCTGGACTGAGGGCTTGTAGGCCTGTTGTAAGGCAGGTGCTCACCAGACATCACCGGCAACAACGTCGCCTATGGGCACAAACCCACCGTCGCTGGACCAGACAGGACTGGCAAAAAGTGCTCTTCACTGACGAGTCACGGTTTTGTCTCACCAGGGGTAATGGTCGGATTCACGTTTATCGTCGAAGGAATGAGCGTTACACCGAGGCCTGTACTCTGGAGCGGGATCGATTTGGAGGTGGAGGGTCTGTCATGGTCTGGGGCGGTGTGTCACAGCATCATCGGACTGAGCTTGTTGTCATTGCAGGCAATCTCAATGCTGTGCGTTACAGGGAAGACATCCTCCTCCCTCATGTGGTACCCTTCCTGCAGGCTCATCCTGACATGACCCTCCAGCATGACATTGCCACCAGCCATACTGCTCGTTCTATGCGTGATTTCCTGCAAGATAGGAATGTTAGTGTTCTGCCGTGGCCAGCGAAGAGCCCGGATCTCAATCCCATTGAGCACGTCTGGGACCTGTTGGATCGGAGGGTGAGGACTAGGGCCATTCCCCCCCAGAAATGTCCGGGAACTTGCAGGTGCCTTGGTGGAAGAGTGGGGTAACATCTCACAGCAAGAACTGGCAAGTCTGGTGCAGTCCATGAGGAGGAGATGCACTGCAGTACTTAATGCAGCTGGTGGCCACACCAGAAACTGACTGTTACTTTTGATTTTGACCCCCCCTTTGTTCAGGAACATATTATTCCATTTCTATTAGTCACATGTCTGTGGAACTTGTTCAGTTTATGTCTCAGTTGTTGAATCTTGTTATGTTCATACAAATATTTAAACATGTTAAGTTTGCTGAAAATAAACGCAGTTGACAGTGAGAGGACGTTTTCTTTTTTTGCTGAGTTTATTTGGGCAGCAATCTGAGGCTGGTAACTAATGAACTTATCCTCTGCAGTAGTAACTCTGGTTCTTCCTTTCCTGTGGCGGTCCTCATGAGAGCCAGTTTCATCATAGCGCTTGATGGTTTTTGCATCTGCACTTGAAGAAGCTTTCAAAGTTCTTGAAATTGACTGACCTTCATGTCTTAATGTAATGATGGATTGTCGTTTCTCTTTGCTTATTTGAGCTGTTCTTGCCATAATATGGACTTTTACCAAATAGGGATATATTCTGCATACCAGCCCTACCTTGTTACAACACAACTGATTGGCTCAAACGCATTAAGACGGAAAGAAATTCCACACATTAGCTTTTGACAAAGCACACCTGTTAATTGAAATGCATTCCAGGTGACTACCTCATGAAGCTGATTGAGAAAATGCCAAGATTGTGCAAAGCTGTCATTAAAGCAAAGGGTGGCTACTTTAAAGAATCTCAAATATAAAATATATTTTGATTTGTTTAACACTTTTTTGGTTACTACATGATTCACTATGTGTTATTTCATAGTTTTGATGTCTTCACTATTATTCTACAGTGTAGAAAATAAAGAAACATCTTTGAATGAGTAGGTGTCCAAACTGACTGGTACTGTATGTGTGCACTTTTTATGTGTATCTTTCTGCCATTGTGTGTGTGTGTGTGTATATATTTTGTGTGTGATTTTGCCGTGAACTATTACATAAATGACTGTTTCATTAGCCTACTGATAGCCTAGCACCAATCTCCCTGCAGAATTTCTTAGAACTATGTCTAGGTCCTATTCCCTCAAAAAAGGAGTTCCACAGGGCTCTGTTACGGGCCCTCTCTAAGAGTGGAAAATCAACGCTCCGCTTTAACTGGCACATGAAAAACCAGTGAACCGTAAACCAGCCTTCCCTCATTATCCTTTTACTGTTTGTGTTTTTAATAAGTCGTCGCCCTACTTTACACGCCAGGGGCTTTGGGAGTGCGATACAGGCCTTGTAAAGAGAATACACTGGTGGCCAACTCTTTACATGTTTGCTGAACATGGTGAGACTCACTGGAAACTTTAGTTGGCCAACGTTTTCAGTGTTTTGCGAGTGTAGTTTGCTTTTATTTTCAGACACTCTTAAACCCACTCCTCAGTCCACGTTATTAAGGAGACATGCAATTCTAGAGTTTCAAAATGGGACAAGGACTACATACACACCCAGTTAGACATGAAGACCAGTGAGGTCATGGCTAATAAAAGCTGGGAGGAAAGTGGCTGTCTACTGACACAGACAGACCTTTTTAGACAGACGACACCCGCTTTGACCCAACACACACTGCTCTATCCAAATAAATGTGTGTAAGAGCGAGCGAGGGAGTGAAATTGTGTGTGTGTGTGTGTGTTTAGCTTGGATCTGTACAGCTGACTGTAATGTGCCATAGAGTTGTCTGGGTGCAGGGCTTTGAGGAACCAATCCTTTTTTTTATTATAGTGGTTGGAGCTGTTTGCACTAAGCCCATCCTGTCTGATTCTAGCCAGACGTGTGTGTGTGTGTGTGTGTGTGAGAGATTTCCTTCCCCAGCAATCATACTGATGTCTTCCATCTCTCTCTTTCTTCTCCAGGTCAGATGTACCAGCAGTACCAGGCCCCAGGTGGATACCCACCCCAGCAGCCAGCACCACAGCAGCAGTATGGCATGCAGTACCCTGGTAAGACACACACTCATTCCTCATCACACTTTCCCTTAGAAAAGGTCCAAGAAGGACAGGCTAATCTAATAACAATGGCCCAGAGCTTCACAGAAATGATGCTATGAATAAGAAATTGATCACAACTAAAAGTTATACTCTACTTCTCCCCCCAACTCTCTCTCTCTCTCTCTCAGCAGGATACACCCCCCAGCCTGGGGCCCCGCAGCCCGGTGGCCCTCAGCCCCAACAGTTCCAGAACTACCCTGCCCCAACCTCCCAGGCCCCCGCCCCTGGCCAGGCCCCAGCTCCCAGCTTCCAGGGAGGCCAACAGCAGGCTCCTCCAGCCCAGGGTGCCCAGCAGTACCCCCCAGGGGTCTTCCCTCCCCAAAACTACACCTCCCAGGCCAACCAGCCTGCCAACTACAGCCTGCCCCCCACCTCCCAGCCCCAGCCTGGCCAGGGGTACCTGCCCCGTCCCGGCTACACCCCTCCCCCCGGTAGCAATGTCACCCCCCCTCCTGGGGTGTCCAACCCCTACGCCCGCAACCGGCCCCCCTTCGGCTCGGGTTATGCCCAGCCTGGTCCCGGGTACCGGTAAAACAGGAGAAGGAACGGGGAATGTTATCTACCCACCCCTCCCCTGCGTGTCCTGGCTGTTAGGCTTGGGTTCGGTAAACATGGTCTGCTAATCTGTCCACCCCTCCTCTGTCAGTCCTCAGATATTGAAGAGTCTATATCCAAAACAAGCTACAACCCCTCAGTCTGATCGTCTGTTTGTATTCTGTCTCGACCCTTCACCACAAACACCAATGTGTTATGGCCCTGCTGTATGAAATACAATGTACTCTAATAGAGCTGGGACGATAAACTGAAAATGATCGACACCGACCGTACTGACCATTTATCAAGGACATTTTACTAATATCGATAACCACAATAAGTAGCCTATATTAGAGAAAAGTTTGAAATGAAATAAGTTTGCCTGTATGGGCTATTGCCAATGTTACTTTTGATAGTTACAACATTTAAAGTTGTAGTAGTAGTTCTAAGGGTATGGTGACATACAGAAGTAGACTTACCGGTGCACATTAATGTTGAACTTATCGTTCTAATTATCGTTATGGTGATAATTCAGTCAATTTATCGTAATATGGATTTGTGTCCATATCGCCCAGCTTTAGGCCCTACCCTCATTCACCAGCCCTATGTGTCTGTCATCGTGAACATGTAGTCAGTCTGTAAGCACACTCACCTGGAAAGACCTAAACAGGCTAGAGTATGAAAGCAGTCTATATTATTCTTTTCACACACTTTATTTAGCTAGTCTGACATCTGTAATGCATACATGCATCTGTATACGCTGGTCAACAGAGAGGACGTTGATTCATATTGCATTTAACTGGCTGTTTTAAGATATACTGTAGTTTGCGGAAGCGCGTCTACAGATGCATGTATGAGAGACTAGCGAAATAGTGTTCAACCCTTTTTGTGTTTTTTGTTTGATCACTCATTTTCCTCACTGCCATGTTGGTATTATGACGTGTCATGGAATCTGCCACTTGGTTGAGAACACTAGCCGCGTGTTGAATTATGGGAGGTGTAGTTTTGATCCTCCAGAAGAATCCTACCATGTTTAGCCTCTTAAATCACCTCATTGTTTATTGCTATTGCTCTCTTTCTCTCTTCTCTTTTTTTCTCCTCACTGGTTTGTACTAATATCAATCAGAAATTCCATCTTGAAGTGACATTTAGTTGTTTATGTATAAACTAGCATTTTCTCTGGAACCTAATAAAGGCTTTGAAACCCAGCTTGAAGTCTTTGTTTTGGGTCTTTCTCTCCCTCCCCTCACACTGTGGTTTCTGAGTTCACGGCTCCGTGTTGAGCTTGGCTTTCGAGAGCCTTTTCTCTCCCACCTGGGTGGATTTGGAAAAGTGTGGTAATGCTGGTGTTGCTATTTGTTTTTCTAATCAGCCATTGTGGTTGGCTGGGATGTGTGGCGAGGGAGCGTATGGTTGGTCCCTCAGCTCCTCCTGTCTTTAGTCAGAACTAATGGCCAAAAGAGTGAAATGTGTTGGAGAATATTTAGTGTGTGTGTGTCCACTTGCTAATGCTATGACCATATGAACACCACACATACAGATCTGCACAATACATTTTCAACAAATCAGAGTCAACACAGTAGTAAAAAAAAACAACTAAAAAAAATACATAAGGATTTATTGTAGAAAACAGATACAGGAATGGTTGTACATATCTGAAACAAAAATACAATTCTGTTAAACACTTTTCCATAAAAATTGGGATTTAAAATAACACCTGCATCCATTTGTGAGCAACTATACACAATGTAAAACGTCATCTTAATTTGGTTGTTGGTTTCCACATAAAAAGAAGCCTTTATGTACATGATTTTCTAATATTTAAACTCGAACAGGTTGGTCCAACAACTCTAGCAAAAGATTGCAAGGCTAAAGACAAAGAGTGTCATTGGTGAGTTGAAATGTTCAGAATGTTGTAGATGGATGTACTGTATAAAACGGACAAAATTCCTCATTGTACATACACAATATGTTTCTATCTGAACATTCTGTAATCTTGCACCCTCCCGAACAGGCTCCAGAGGTGGACAATTTGTGTCACTTGCAATGTGCATCAGACCACATCTACGTAACATTATATTCCTGGCACATTCTCTAAATTGAAATGACTATAGATGAGTTGGAAGTTAGAAATGTGTTAAAGATGAAAGAACAAAGCATCTCCTTATGCCGTTCTTTCCAACTGATGCTTGTTACTCTTATTTGGTCGTTCATTGACTACAGAACCCATTCAGCTGTTTTTCCAAGTGCTTGACACACACCTGCGGTCAGTAGAACCACCTTGCAATAAAAACTTTATGTTGAGACTTAATGGGAGTTCAGAAATATTGTTCTTTCACACCATACATGTATACGTAAGGGATAAACGCCTACATTCTGTATATTACCTTGGAAATACAGTGGGGGAAAAAGGTATTTAGTCAGCCACCAATTGTGCAAGTTCTCCCACTTAAAAAGATGAGAGAGGCCTATAATTTTCATCATAGGTACACGTCAACTATGACAGACAAATTGAGGGAAAAAAAATCCAGAAAATCACATTGTAGGATTTTAAATGAATTTATTTGCAAATGATGGTGGAAAATAAGTATTTGGTCACCTACAAACAAGCAAGATTTCTGGCTCTCACAGACCTGTAACAATTTCTTTAAGAGGCTCCTCTGTCCTCCACTCGTTACCTGTATTAATGGCACCTGTTTGAACTTGTTATCAGTATAAAAGACACCTGTCCACAACCTCAAACAGTCACACTCCAAACTCCACTATGGCCAAGACCAAAGAGCTGTCAAAGGACACCAGAAACAAAATTGTAGACCTGCACCAGGCTGGGAAGACTGAATCTGCAATAGGTAAGCAGCTTGGTTTGAAGAAATCAACTGTGGGAGCAATTATTAGGAAATGGAAGACATACAAGACCACTGATAATCTCCCTCGATCTGGGGCTCCACGCAAGATCTCACCCCGTGGGGTCAAAATGATCACAAGAACGGTGAGCAAAAATCCCAGAACCACACGGGGGGACCTAGTGAATGACCTGCAGAGAGCTGGGACCAAAGTAACAAAGCCTACCATCAGTAACACACTACGCCGCCAGGGACTCAAATCCTGCAGTGCCAGACGTGTCCCCCTGCTTAAGCCAGTACATGTCCAGGCCCGTCTGAGTTTGCTAGAGTGCATTTGGATGATCCAGAAGAGGATTGGGAGAATGTCATATGGTCAGATGAAACCAAAATAGAACTTTTTGGTAAAAACTCAACTCGTCGTGTTTGGAGGACAAAGAATGCTGAGTTGCATCCAAAGAACACCATACCCACTGTGAAGCATGGGGGTGGAAACATCATGCTTTGGGGCTGTTTTTCTGCAAAGGGACCAGGACGACTGATCCGTGTAAAGGAAAGAATGAATGGTGCCATGTATCGTGAGATTTTGAGTGAAAACCTCCTTCCATCAGCAAGGGAATTGAAGATGAAACGTGGCTGGGTCTTTCAGCATGACGATGATCCCAAACACACCGCCCGGGCAACGAAGGAGTGGCTTCGTAAGAAGCATTTCAAGGTCCTGGAGTGGCCTAGCATGTCTCCAGATCTCAACCCCATAGAAAATCTTTGGAGGGAGTTGAAAGTCTGTGTTGCCCAGCGACAGCCCCAAAACATCACTGCTCTAGAGGAGATCTGCATGGAGGAATGGGCCAAAATACCAGCAACCGTGTGTGAAAACCTTGTGAAGACTTACAGAAAACGTTTGACCTGTGTCATTGCCAACAAAGGGTATATAACAAAGTATTGAGAAACTTTTGTTATTGACCAAATACTTATTTTCCACCATAATTTGCAAATAAATTCATAAAAAATCAATGTGATTTTCTGGATTATTTTCTCATTTTGTCTGTCATAGTTGACGTGTACCTATGATGAAAATTACAGGCCTCATCTTTTTAAGTGGGAGAACTTGCACAATTGGTGGCTGACTAAATACTTTTTTCCTCTACTGTAATGGACGCAGTGGGAAGAAGCGGAGACGACTCCGTTTGCGGAGTTCATTTTTCCCTTGTCCTGCTGCGTCGTCCCTTATTTCCAAGGTAAGTGGCGTATTGGTCTAAGGCACTGCATCACAGTGCTAGCTGTGCCACTAGAGATCCTGGTTTGAATCCAGGCTCTGTCGTAGCCGGCCGCGACCAGGAGACCCATGGAGCGGCGCACAATTGGCCCAGCGTCGTCCAGGGTAGGGGAGGGAATGGCCGGCAGGGATGTAGCTCAGTTGGTAGAGCATGGCGTTTGCAACGCCAGGGTTGTGGGTTCGATTCCCACGGGGGGGTATGAAAAATAAGAAATAATGTATGCACTCACTAACTGTAAGTCGCTCTGGATAAGAGCGTCTGCTAAATGACTAAAATGTAAAAATCTTAATGTACAGAACAGAGGCGTTTATCCAATTTATACCACAGTTACCAATGAAAACAATACTAAAGCACAGATTTACTGGTAGAAATACCCCAAAATTGTTGAGAGAATTAAACTTTCTCATCTTTTGGTTGCTAAAGACGCGACCCAGTTTTTCGTTCGATATTTATGGGTGTGCCCCAGTTGTTCGTTCTATATGTTCTGTTGCCATGCTCACTGGCAATGTTCTTGTCCCTTGCTTGCTAGCTAGCCAACTAGTTACTGTTAACACAGTCACGACCTCTGCAGCCAGAATAAAAGCAAAGTAGCTGCATTTGCGTTTATTTAAGCTGTTTTCAATTGACATTAATTTGGATACATCCATAACAATGAGCTGATGATGCCAGATTTTGCCTGGCATAGCTAGAAAAGTTTGCCTTCTCGTCAGGACACTCGACAATGTTCATTACGAGGAGATCACATTGATATCAAACACTAAGCTTGAAGCAAGCTAAATAATTTGTTGCTAATAAACCTGCCAATATGTCAACCGAATTCAAAAATATAATTTGCTGAAAACAACGGGTCAAACTAGAAACGTGGGAGGATTTGACAGCATAGCGCCACTTGCGTCATGACTGCAACAGTAGGGACTACAGAAATTCATGTTCACATCACTCACCAGTGGTTATTACTAGACTATTCAAAATCCAATACAAATTCACGGTAATTGTAGGCTAACTCAATTTGTTTAATTTAGGCTATACCAATTATTTACCAAATATCTTAAATTTGTATTTATTTTATGTTTTTCTGCCATGTGTAATATGCGGTAGGCCAGGGATCATCAACTAGATTCAGCCATGCAGTTATTTTCTTGAGCGGATGGTCAGGGGGCCAGAACATAATTACAAATTTGTAGACAGCAAATTGCCTGCAAGAAGGGCAAACATAAATAATATTTGACTAAAACATAATCATTTCAAACCTTGCTTACATTTGTATATGATCACATTTATCTCTATTATGCGCGGGAATACTTTGGAACAAATTGCCAAAATTAAAATACTTGGAGCTGATTTGCAGATATTTTTACAGTCTTATGTCCCCAAAAATGTTGGGGCTCAACTTGGGGGGCCAAATAAAATCACCCGCCGTCCAAATTCCGACAGTTGGGGAACCCTGCGGTAGGCTATGTATTGTATAAAGGCACAATCATGATTTTAATTTAGGTTTTTTTTCAGGCTTGGGCTTATATATAGGCCTATGCGTAAGCTCTAATACGTATATGTTTTTTTTGAATTAATCATCACCTTAGAAAGCACTGTCCATTTTGTTGTGTTAGGCTTTGAAACAACATCCACAATGACCATGTTTTCCACTCAGTTTCAACCTGTTGTTGAACTTCTTTCTTCAAATTGATCAATCACAGTGAGGTGAGTTTTAAAAACACATACTGTTCTGATAAGTGTTTGATATGATTTTTGATTGCATTTGCATTGATGTCAGAGTGGTTAGAGGGACAATAGAGCCTTGAGTACCAGGCCATTAGTGACCTGATGATCATTAGCGAGTTGGGTACTACTAACACATGTCCAGAGTGCATAAAAGGAGATTACCGTGACTCAACGGTCACGTAGAATGTTACTACGCTCATGACTGCCGGTGTGGCGATAATGCAGTCACCGCAACAGCCCTACTCACCACGTTAGGTCATCAGATACTCCCCCAAAATATGTCTATGCAAAAACAAATCAATGCTAGCTAGCTATGTTTTTCATCGTTGGACCTGCATTTACAATGTATCCAATTTCAGTTTGGGTGGTTGCTGGATTAGCTTTATGTAACTTTGTAGCAAGAATTGTCTGCATGGTAGGCGCATATTGCGTCATGATTGCAAGGCGTCCCGATATCTTTTCCAACTGTCCAGATATCTTTTTCAGCTGTCCCATTATCTGGTTTTTAATGTCCATTCTAGAATGCCCTTCAAGCCAATCAGAAATGAGTATTCAACAATGCTGTGGTATAAATATAAATAATGATTTCATATTGTGCAATCCGCAACTGTTCATCCTACAGGACCAGTCAAGAAAGGGTATTGTGTATGTGTGTATGAGTGAAGAATTGAGTGTGTGTGTTCATGCGTGCATGTGTGTAATGCAAAATAAATTTGTGGGAGGCTTTTGTGTCATAGCAACCCTTTTAGCAGACTGGCTAATAGAAACCACAAGAAACATTGAACAACAACTGCTTGATAAATAACATCATACACATTATTACATTTTTAGGGAGCCAGCTTCCCAACAGTTTCCGGCGTTCATATTTGACCTCTTGAAGCACTCTGAAATACCTTTATCAACTTCTCTTCCATTTTTACAGGTTTTGAGTACTGCCTCATGTCGTGTTTGATAAATAGTGAGATGATCAATCTGTAAAGCTGAAGCGTAACAGATTCCGTGATAGAAATGTAAAGGTAATTTCGGATTGAGCCGATTTATGCAGCGTTTACCGTAAAAGCAGTCTCTGCTAAAGCGGGAACATTGCCTTTAAATTTCAATCACGCTGTAAAGCTGAACTTCCGCGATGCGGATTGAATAGATCCCTTAAGGAGATATGACAAAAGCACTCAATAGAGTTCCATGACAAGGTATAGTCCTGTACACTTTTATACAATGGAATGTGGGCCATCACCATCTGACAGACAGACAGATGCATCTCCATGGTAACATACAGACGCAGTCTCCATGGTAACAAGAGGGAGAAGCCCACCTCAAGGGCCACTAAGACCTCCTCAGTCCTCCTCCTCTCACCCTGGTGAGATCATCATTCTTCCAGTCAGGCATCTTCCTGGCAACCCCTCTGGTGGAGGGGTCTTACCATTTCCCAGGTATGGGTGTTCCGCACTCGTACCAGCCAACGTAGGTGGCGTGCGAGTTCCCTCCGATCTCGCCGAAGTTGACCGGTTCCTGACGCACAGCCCGATAGAAACCTGAGACAATAGAGCAGAGGGAATATGAGAACCCTTCTTTTACAAATGGTTTGGAATGTGAATGGTCTTTTAACATAGTCTAGAGATCAGTGTTTCTCATAGTTAACCCTGAAACAGCCAACTTCAGTAGTCATTGAAAAGTGACCAAGAACCGTGGTCATGGACACCTGTACATGTGTCTACGGTTCTCTCCCTTTGATGTCTCTAACGGGTTCCAGTATTTGGCCCAGTACTCTACCTGATCGGCTGGGTAGTTGCTCGGCCAGTAGCTGGCTGCCTGTTTGTCCATCCAGGAAAGAATCTACAAACTGGCAGTGGTCCTCCCCATGACCAGTCTGGTCCCCGATGTTGTAGAACTTGCCTGCACAGGGTCAGAGGTCAAAGGTTATGGTTCTAGTTAGTTAAACGTTGTTCAAAATTCTAATGTAACCTTTCAACTCTTTATATATGTACATGCACAGATACAAGGTATAGTAGAGACAGTAAAACATAGACATAGACAAACACTCTTACTATACTGACCGGTGAGCGAGTCGCTCATGTAGATCTTGTATCTAAGGGAGTTGCACAACTGGATGCCCACAAACTTGCGGTACCAGGTCCTCTTCACATACTGCTTCCCGTTACACTCTGAGTAGTAATCTGCCTTGAAGGGGAACTGTGTCCAGATAGCATCTTTACCTGGAGGGAGGAGAGAAAACAAGATCTAAGGATTGATATGATAGGCACAGAGAACGGGACACAAACTATGGAGGAAAGATGTGTGAACACGACATACTGAAAGTCCACTCACCTGAGACATTCTCACTCACCCGAGGGTCCGCTACAGAGGAGAGAGAGTAAAAGAGAAGAAGCATTGTTAGTCACACATCAGTCCATTATTACCACATTAATACAGTAATAAAACAATACTCACCCATGGGCAATAACAGATCATCTTAAAACCATGGTTCAGATTACAACAAAAGCACTTCACATTGTTCTAGTTAGCACATAAAAAGGCAGTGGCATGCTGCCTTGGATGTGGACAGTTACATAGTTGTGTCTCCCAGGGCGAAACAGTCTGATTTCACTACAGGGCAAAGAGCCATTGGACCAATCACTCTTCTCTATTAGCGCTATCACCACAGGGTTGGACATCAGCCCAGCCCAGTCCCATCAGTGGAGTGCTTTGGATTAAATTAGCTCATTGAGTTACTTGAGTATTTTAATGTGCATAACAGATATGATATGACTCCGAAAATCCAGTCCATCTGTAACTATTATGTGACTATGACTAGGGCCAATAGTTTTCCCTGACCATGAGGGCTTAACTCTAAGCCTAACTATGACCAATATGATCAGGTCCCCAAACACTCCCTTCGCAAAGTTGCACCCTGGCGTTAGTTCTCCATCTCTTCCTGGAGGCTAGTGTGTGTTGTGTACGGGAGTAGGGCTGTGGAGGCTCCTCAGAGGAGGAAAGGGAGGACTCATTAAAATAAAAATAGTGAAACATTAAAAAAGTTGTCATTTTTAGATCAAACTATACTAAATATATTCACGTCACCAAATAATTGATTAAAACACACTTTTTTGCAATGAAGGTCTACAGTAGCCTCAGCAGCACTCCTACTCTGGGTACATTGACTTCAATACAAAACCTAGGAGGCTCATGGTTCTCATCCCCTCCATAGACTTACACAGTAATAATGACAATTTTCGGAGGACGTCCTCCAACCTATCAGAGCTCTTGCAGCATGAACTGACATGTTGTCCACCCAATCAAAGGATCAGAGAATGAATCTTGTACTGAAAGCATAAGCTACAGCTAGCTAGCACTGCAGTGCATAAAATGTGGTGAGTAGTTGACTTAAAGAGAGAGAAAGACAATAGTTGAACAGTTTTAAACAAATTAATTTCTTCCAAAATTAAGGAGAAGTAAGAGAGAGAGAGAGAGAGAGAGAGAGAGAGATTTGGTTGTATTTTTTTTAACTTTCACTTTCACTTAGCTAGCAAAAGCAGCTAGCTAGTTTAGCCTACTCACAAACCCGGCTCAAACAGAGAAGGATGCTATGTTACCCAGCTGGCTATGGCTATCCAACACTGGAACTCTTCCAAGTCAAGGTAAGCTTTTGGTTTTATTAAGTTATTGCCACCGGGGCCCGCCGATGTAACTGCTAAACTGCTTTCTGACTGTACACTGTACTGCATGATTGTAGCGGGTTTAGATCAGCTAGATGCAGGTAAGAGTGTGCAAGTTGGTATTGATTGTGTCACTGTCTGTCACCTTGATTACTTTAAATTCTCTTGACCTGTGCACCTACGTTGTAAACTTTCATTCATAGGCTAGGTTGTAGCAACCTCATGATGGGTACAGGGACATTTTGAGTATCATGTAGTAACCTCAACCTATCAATGTTACATTGAGCTGGGTGAGTGGAATATGAATGACAAGTATGCTGTAATAGAAATAAGGCCATGCTCATAAAAAAAAAAGAAATCCTCCATCTAAAAAGGTGCCGACCACCACTGGAGTGGGGGAGTGATGAAAAGCCTGGCCGAAAGACAGGACTGACCAGGATAGGTCTCAATCAGTCACACCCCAGTGGTCACCGAGGTAATTATTCACCCCGGGTCTCGTGTGGCTCAGTTGGTAGAGCATGGCTCTTGCAACGCCAGAGTTGTGGGTTTGATTCCCACAGGGGACAAGTATGAAAAATGTATGCACTCACTACTGTAAGTCACTCTGGATAAGAGCGTCTACTAAACTGTAAAACGGGGAGCCATGTTGGAGTCATTACAGTAACTGTGGTTTAATTACACACCTCTGACATGCTAAGCTAAGAGCAAGCAGCTAACTATACACATCTATTAGCTAAGATGTCCTATTAACAAGTGACTAATTAGCAACACATGTCTGGAAAGCTAACGTGCTATCAGGGATCCTGTTAGACACATCACTTAGAGCCTAAGCCAGGCTAATGCAAAGTATTAAAATTGAAACAAAGTGTGGTTGCTAATTTACCAGCCCAGCTAACGGTGGGAATTGTGGTCCTAGGTCTAGACACTGATCTAAGGTCAGTTTTGCATTCTTTCCATCAATGGTTAAGGGCTAGATTCTATCAGATCTGTGCTAGCCGACATCCACATAGCCGGTGTCGGAGGTGGAACTGCGTTAGAGCTGTCAAATCCACAAGCGGCTCCTTGCGTTACCTTATTGTGGACACTGCCATTGGATGCATAAAAAAACACACCCAACATCATATCCGACAAATCCGCGTTAGAAGTTCATGCAGCCACTTTACAAGTTCAAACACTCCAATGTGTGATGTTCTATTGTCTACACCTCGATTAGACGGTGATAGGTTACAAATTCCCCCATCCAAATGAACATGAAAACATGCATTAGCCTGTCATTATATCTGTCATCGATAAGCCTACATTTCCTATTGCCGTTTTGAACTTCTAATGCGGTAGGGATAATAAGAAAGGGAGAGGTTTGTGACATACAAGAGCAGCCACTCACTGATTTGTCAGCTCATACCGCAGTTACACCTCCAACACTGCCAAAACATCCGCTATGCAGTTGTCGGCCAATGCGGGTCAACGCTCGATTTGATGGAATCGGGGCCTAATGTAAGGACATGGGAAAGATGATCCTAGATCCATCCATGCCCAAGGGGAACCTCTATCTGGAGCTAGCCTCCATTCCGGCTCCATTCCGTAAGTGTAATCAGATACATTGGCTGGGCATCCATTTCCTACACCTACCTGACTCTGTGTTGAACGACACTGGCTCGCTGGCAGGCCCTTCCCCCAGCTCATTCTTGGGTTTCACTTTGAACTCGTAACTGAAAATGAAGGGAGGTGATAAAAAGTCAACACAGTGTCAAGGCACTGATGTCCCTAGCTCAGTAAATCCGAAATCTTATTTTTTATATACTTTAAATCCCGAATGCCATGCTGATAGCTTTCCCAGAAAAGGAAATCTTAGTCACAATTGTTCACCATAATCGTAATTTTTGTGGAGCTTGAGTTTATATTCCACCCGTCTCCAACACTGTGACACTTGATATTTTTACTCTCCAGACAGCCTTGAGTGCATCGAGGCCAGTGCTTGCTCGTGACCCAATCTCTCTCTCCATTTCCCTCCCTCTCTCTCTTTCTTTCTGCCTCTCTCTACATTTCTCTCTTTCACAGACACACACACTAACACTCAATACCTCAAACACACACAAACACACACACACACACACATACACACACCGTTCTAATGGCTGTTCCATGTGTGATGTTTAGATGGTGGTCTGTGGGCGAGCAGATCCAGCCCAGTGGTAGGTTCTGGTAAATCTGGTTTATACTCTGAATCTGTAGATCCCAGCCAAAACAAAGACCAAGACCAGGATCCAGCATCATTAAATAAACACATTGAGCCTTTCCAACCCAACCGTGCTCTAGCAAGCCTCCACACACCACATAAAACAAACACAGACACACACCTGCTCTCTGGTTTTAGGTTCTCCACTGCAGTGTGAGTCTGGTTGGTGGTCAGGATGGACACCTCTTCTCCATTGGGTCCATGGGTCCTTGAAATGACCTCATACTCTGTCAAAGGGAAGCAGGAAATCCACACAACATGTTTAATTACATCTTTACAACTTCATATCATACAGATGGGATATTAACATAAAAACGTCAATTTTAAATGTGCAGAGCAGCATCTTAACGAGGCAAATATAAACATTTGACACAGGATTCAGAGGATTTGGGTGGGGTTGACAAGGACTGGCCCCAAAGAAAGCACTCTGAAAATATGTAGTCTCAACTCTCCACCTCCACAACTTGTTTTCATTGTAGAGAGAAATATCCTGATTGAGCACAGATGGAGTTTCATAATGTTATTAAAAGACCCATTGTAACCAGTCTTATTAGTTAGGACTTCAACCTTCCATAACCAGGAGTGTTTTATGAACCTCTTTGGGTATGTGCTGCTGCACACACACGCACACGCACACTTCCCCCTTAACCTGTGGTGTAGTTGTCGGTCTTCTCCCAGTCCAGGATGACGAAGGAGGGGCATCCCTCCACGGTAACCACGGTGAGGTTGGAGGGGGGCAAGCGAGGGGGTGCGGTGACGTTCTGCTCCACCCCCTCATCCTCAGGGAAGAAGCTGAGGGACTTTGTTATGGAACACGGTTCGTCTGGCTTCTTGTCAGTCTTATAGATCACATGAGGGGCTGCAGGAGAAATTAAAGAATTGGCGCTCAAACAATAATAACTTAAAAGAGACAGGAGTCTGTGGGATAAGAATAATATATGCCATTTAGCAGATGCTTTTATCCAAAGCGATAACTATGCATGCATACCTTTTAAGTACGGGTGGTCCAGGGAATCGAACCCGTTATCCTTCCATGGCAAGCCCCTAACTTTAGCATTTAAACTAATTTGCAACTACTTACTACTTTTTAGCTACATTGCAACTACTTGCTAAACCTTCCCCTAAACTTTACCCTAACCCTTTTAGCTAACCCTTACCCAACGCTAACCTTAACCCTTTAACCTAACTCCTAACCTTAACGCTAACCCCTAGCCTAGCTAACGTTAGACACAACAAATTAAAATTTTTAGCAAATCGCAACATATTGTACGTTTTGCAAATTCGTAACATCTACAAATTGTAATTTGCAACATATCATACTAAATGGAGAGCCTCGGATTTACTTACAGAATGATACGAAATGCTCTGACACCAGGTTGGTAAGCCAGCTAACTTGCCTAAATACTGTATTAAGAAATAACTATTTTTTTTTTTGAAAGATAAGCTTGAAATGAGCATAGTCTAATTACCTCAACAACCAAAAACACATATCGAAGTTTAGCTTTCTTAATGAACCAGAAAATGTGCTGTTTATCAAATTTGGCTAGCTAACTCATTGGTCCTGCTTTGTAGTATACCCCTCTGTACTCTGTAGACAAGAGCTCTAAGTCAACTGGAGCTCATCCAAAAATCTGGAAAGTGAATACAGGCAAGACAATCCAAAACAACTGGCGGTAAGAGGAAGCACGAAAGGCTATTGTTCTCCAGGCTAATATCCACAGTGATACAATACAACTTTAATTGTCCATTGTCACAGCTCCCAC
Source organism: Coregonus lavaretus (assembly GCF_964263955.1). Taxonomy (NCBI): domain Eukaryota; kingdom Metazoa; phylum Chordata; class Actinopteri; order Salmoniformes; family Salmonidae; genus Coregonus; species Coregonus lavaretus. Next base: position 28,288,372 of record NC_139992.1, on the reverse strand, counting down.
CTGCACACATCATACAGACACACAGTTGCGAGGTGCACAGGGTCAAGCTGCATTGCAGCGCTTCTGGATGGAGACCATGTTGTGGGGTTAAGGGCCTCGCTCAAGGGCCCAACAATAGGGTATTGTTGTTAGCATTATGAACCCAGCAGCCCTCTAGTTGCAAGATCAATTTCCCCCCTTTTTTACCAGCGCCCGACCCGGGATTCCCCGGGCCCTGTCCACTGTGAATTTAATCATGTGGGTTTCTTGAGAACTGTTATGATGCATGTGCCCTTACCTACGAAGCGCTTCTTGCCTAAGGCATCCACTTCCGAAGCAGGGAGAGAGCTGAACACAGAAGAGTTGTCACCCATGGCTACAGAGAGATGGAGAGACGGATGATGAGATTGAGAACTGCAGAGTGAGGAGTGTGTTATGAGTAGTGTACAGTGAGGGAAAAAAGTATTTGATCCCCTGCTGATTTTGTACGTTTGCCCACTGACAAAGAAAGGATCAGTCTATAATTTTAATGGTAGGTTTATTTGAACAGTGAGCGACAGAATAACAACAAAACAATCCAGAAAAACGCATGTCAAAAATGTTATAAATTGATTTGCATTTTAATGAGGGAAATAAGTATTTGAACCCCTCTCAATCAGAAAGATTTCTGGCTCCCAGGTGTATTTTATACAGGTAATGAGCTGAGATTAGGAGCACACTCTTAAAGGGAGTGCTCCTAATCTCAGCTTGTTACCTGTATAAAAGACACCTGTCCACAGAAGCAATCAATCAATCAGATTCCAAACTCTCCACCATGGCCAAGACCAAAGAGCTCTCCAAGGATGTCAGGGACAAGATTGTAGACCTACACAAGGCTGGAATGGGCTACAAGACCATTGCCAAGCAACTTGGTGAGAAGGTGACAACAGTTGGTGCGATTATTCGCAAATGGAAGAAACACAAAAGAACTGTCAATCTCCCTCGGCCTGGGGCTCCATGCAAGATCTCACCTCGTGGAGTTGCAATGATCATGAGAACGGTGAGGAATCAGCCCAGAACTACACGGGAGGATCTTGTCAATGATCTCAAGGCAGCTAGGACCATAGTCACCAAGAAAACAATTGGTAACACACGACGCCGTGAAGGACTGAAATCCTGCAGTGCCCACAAGGTCCCCCTGCTCAAGAAAGCACATATACATGCCCGTCTGAAGTTTGCCAATGAACATCTGAATGATTCAGAGGAGAACTGGGTGAAAGTGTTGTGGTCGGATGAGACCAAAATCGAGCTCTTTGGCATCAACTCAACTCGCCGTGTTTGGAGGAGGAGGAATGCTGCCTATGACCCCAAGAACACCATCCCCACCGTCAAACATGGAGGTGGAAACATTATGCTTTGGGGGTGTTTTTCTGCTAAGGGGACAGGACAACTTCACCGCATCAAAGGGTTGATGGACGGGGCCATGTACCGTCAAATCTTGGGTGAGAACCTCCTTCCCTCAGCCAGGGCATTGAAATGGGTCATGGATGGGTATTCCAGCATGACAATGACCCAAAACACACGGCCAAGGCAACAAAGGAGTGGCTCAAGAAGAAGCACATTAAGGTCCTGGAGTGGCCTAGCCAGTCTCCAGACCTTAATCCCATAGAAAATCTGTGGAGGGAGCTGAAGGTTTGAGTTGCCAAACGTCAGCCTCGAAACCTTAATGACTTGGAGAAGATCTGCAAAGTGGAGTGGAACAAAATCCCTCCTGAGATGTGTGCAAACCTGGTGGCCAACTACAAGAAACGTCTGACCTCTGTGATTGCCAACAATGGTTTTGCCACCAAGTACTAAGTAATGTTTTGCAGAGGGGTCAAATACTTATTTCCCTCATTAAAATGCAAATCAATTTATAACATTTTTGACATGCATTTTTCTTGACTTTTTTGTTGTTATTCTGTCTCTCACTGTTCAAATAAACCTACCATTATTAATTATAGACTGATCATGTCTTTGTCAGTGGGCAAACGTACAAAATCAGCAGGGGATCAAATACTTTTTTCCCTCACTGTACTGTGATGATGTGTTAGCATTCCCTGGCAGCTCTTTCTGTCCTCAGTTCTAATCTCTGGCTCAGACCTACAACCAGCACCTGCTTTGGTCTCTGTCTGCTCTCTCTCTCATGTATTGTGCCTCACCCACTGCCAGGTCTAGTGAATACTGTTAAAAGTACCAGAGTACTTAATCTTCCACACACATACAGTGGGGAAAAAAAGTATTTAGTCAGCCACCAATTGTGCAAGTTCTCCCACTTAAAAAGATGAGAGAGGCCTGTAATTTTCATCATAGGTACACGTCAACGATGACAGACAAATTGAGGAAAAAAAATCCAGAAAATCACATTGTAGGATATTTAATGAATTTATTTGCAAATTATGGTGGAAAATAAGTATTTGGTCAATAACAAAAGTTTCTCAATACTTTGTTATATACCCTTTGTTGGCAATGACACAGGTCAAATGTTTTCTGTAAGTCTTCACAAGGTTTTCACACACTGTTGCTGGTATTTTGGCCCATTCCTCCATGCAGATCTCCTCTAGAGTAGTGATGTTTTGGGGCTGTCGCTGGGCAACACGGACTTTCAACTCCCTCCAAAGATTTTCTATGGGATTGAGATCTGGAGACTGGCTAGGCCACTCCAGGACCTTGAAATGCTTCTTACGAAGCCAATGCTTCGTTGCCCGGGCGGTGTGTTTGGGATCATTGTCATGCTGAAAGACCCAGCCACGTTTCATCTTCAATGCCCTTGCTGATGGAAGGAGGTTTTCACTCAAAATCTCACGATACATGGCCCCATTAATTATTTCCTTTACACGGATCAGTCGTCCTGGTCCCTTTGCAGAAAAACAGCCCCAAAGCATGATGTTTCCACCCCCATGCTTCACAGTAGGTATGGTGTTCTTTGGATGCAACTCAGCATTCTTTGTCCTTTAAACACGACGAGTTGAGTTTTTACCAAAAAGTAACATTTTGGTTTCATCTGACCATATGACATTCTCGCAATCCTCTTCTGGATCATCCAAATGCACTCTAGCAAACTTCAGACGGGCCTGGACATGTACTGGCTTAAGCAGGGGGACACGTCTGGCACTGCAGGATTTGAGGCCCTGGCGGCGTAGTGTGTTACTGATGGTAGGCTTTGTTACTTTGGTCCCAGCTCTCTGCAGGTCATTCACCAGGTCCCCCCATGTGGTTCTGGGATTTTTGCTCACCGTTCTTGTGATCATTTTGACCCCACGGGGTGAGATCTTGCGTGGAGCCCCAGATCGAGGGAGATTATCAGTGGTCTTGTATGTCTTCCATTTCCTAATAATTGCTCCCACAGTTGATTTCTTCAAACCAAGCTGCTTACCTATTACAGATTCAGTCTTCCCAGCCTGGTGCAGGTCTACAATTTTGTTTCTGGTGTCCTTTGACAGCTCTTTGGTCTTGGCCATAGTGGAGTTTGGAGTGTGACTGTTTGAGGTTGTGGACAGGTGTCTTTTATACTGATAACAAGTTCAAACAGGTGCCATTAATACAGGTAACGAGTGGAGGACAGAGGAGCCTCTTAAAGAAGAAGTTACAGGTCTGTGAGAGCCAGAAATCTTGCTTGTTTGTAGGTGACCAAATACTTATTTTCCACCATAATTTGCAAATAAATTCATAAAAAATCCTACAATGTGATTTTCTGGATTTTTTTTCCTCAAGTTGTCTGTCATAGTTGACGTGTACCTATGATGAAAATTACAGGCCTCTCTCATCTTTTTAAGTGGGAGAACTTGCACAATTGGTGGCTGACTAAATACTTTTTTCCCCCACTGTATCACTGAACTCAGATCACCTCTCACATTAACTATTAATCTCAGATGTAGCATGATTCAAACAAACACACACACACACACATACATACACACACACATACATACAGTTGAAGTCGGAAGTTTACATACACTTAGGTTGGAGTCATTCCAACCACTCCACAAATATCTTGTTAACAAACTATAGTTTTGGAAAGTCGGATAGGACATCTACTTTGTGCACGACACAAGTAATTTTTCCAACAATTGTTTACAGACAGATTATTTCACTTATAATTCACTGTATCACAATTCCAGTGGGTCAGAAGTTTACATACACTACGTTGACTGTGTCTTTAAACAGCTTGGAAAATTCCAGAAAATGATGTCATGGCTTTAGAAGCTTCTGATAGGCTAATTTACATAATTTGAGTCAATTGGAGGTGTACCTGTGGTTGTATTTCAAGGCCTACCTTCAAACTCAGTGCCTCTTTGCTTGACATCATGGGAAAATGAAAAGAAATCAGCCAAGACCTCAGAACAAAAATTGTAGACCTCCACAAGTCTGGTTCATCCTTGGGAGCAATATCCAAACGCCTGAAGGTACCACGTTAATCTGTACAAACAATAGTACGCAAGTATAAACTCCATGGGACCACGCAGCCGTCATACAGCTCAGGAAGGAGACTCGTTCTGTCTCCTAGAGATGAACGTACTTTGGTGCGAAAAGTGCAAATCAATCCCAGAACAACAGCAAAGGACCTTGTGAAGATGCTGGAGGAAACAGGTACAAAAATATCTATATCCACAGTAAAACGAGTCCTATATCGACATAACCTGAAAGGCCGCTCAGCAAGGAAGAAGCCACTGCTCCAAAACCGCCATAAAAAAGCCAGACTACGGTTTGCAACTGCACATGGGGACAAAGATCATACTTTTTGGAGAAATGTCCTCTGGTCTGATAAAACAAAAATAGAACTGCTTGGCCATAATGACCATCGTTATGTTTGGAGGAAAAAGGTGTAGGCTTGCAAGCTGAAGAACACCATTCCAACCATGAAGCACGGGGGTGGCAAAATCATGCTGTGGGGGTGCTTTGCTGCAGGAGGGACTGGTGCACTTCACAAAATAGATGGCATCATGAGGAAGGAAAATTGTGGATATATTGAAGCAACATCTCAAGACATCAGTCAGGAAGTTAAAGCTTGGTCGCAAATGGGTCTTCCAAATGGACAATGACCCCAAGCATACTAAGTTGTGGCAAGATGGCTTAAGGACAACAAAGTCAAGGCATTGGAGTGGCCATCACAAAGCCCTGACCTCAATCCTATAGAAAATGTGTGGGCAGAACTGAAAAAGCGTGTGCGAGCAAGGAGGCCTACAAACCTGACTTACAACCAGCTCTGTCAGGAGGAATGGGCCAAAATTCACCCAACTTATTGTGGGAAGCTTGTGGAAGGCTACCCGAAATGTTTGACCCAAGTTAAACAATTTATAGGCAATGCTACCAAATACTAATTGAGCGTATGTAAACTTCTGACCCACTGGGAATGTGATGAAAGAAATAAAAGCTGAAATAAATAATAATCTCTACTATTATTGTGACATTTCACATTCTTAAAATAAAGTGGTGTTCCTAACTGACCTAACACAGGGAATTTTTACTAGGATTAAATGTCAGGAATTGTGAAAAACTGAGTTTAAATGTATTTGGCTAATGTGTATGTAAACCTCCGACTTCAACTGTATGTACAAGGTCCTTTGCTGTTGTTCTGGGATTGATTTGCACTTTTCGCACCAAAGTACGTTCATCTCTAGGAGACAGAACGCATCTCCTTCCTGAGCGGTATGACGGCTGCGTGGTCCCATGGTGTTTATACTTGCGTACTATTGTTTGTACAGATGAACGTGGTACCTTCAGGCATTTGGAAATTGCTCCCAAGGATGAACCAGACTTGTGGAGGTCTACAATTTTTGTTCTGAGGTCTTGGCTGATTTCTTTTGATTGTCCCATGTTGTCAAGCAAAGAGGCACTGAATTTGAAGGTAGGCCTTGAAATACATCCACAGGTACACCTCCAATTGACTCAAATGATGTCAATTAGCCTATCAGAAGCTTCTAAAGCCATGACATCATTTTCTGGAATTTTCCAAGCTGTTTAAAGGCACAGTCAACTTAGTGTATGTAAACTTCTGACCCACTGGAATTGTGATACAGTGAATTATAAGTGAAATAATCTGTCTGTAAACAATTGTTGGAAAAATGACTTGTGTCATGCACAAAGTAGATGTCCTAACCGACTTGCCAAAACTATAGTTTGTTAACAAGAAATGTGTGGAGTGGTTGAGAAACTAGTTTTAATGACTCCAACCTAAGTGTATGTAAACTTCCGACTTCAACTGCACATGGTCACACACATGAATGCACAAATATATTATTATAAACAAAAGTACACTCATCACTGAATCTTACCATTCAAGGCAGTGGCGAGGGTTGTGGTCTTTTGTTTGGCAGGCTTAGCCGTGACTAGAGGGAAGGGATTCAAGATGGACACTTTGTCTCCCTGCTTCAGGTCCATGGGCTTATCTGAGGACAGAGGGGACAGAACACAGCTCAGTCATGTAAACTACAAATACCGTTGTGGTCATCTCCTGCAGCCATCACCCAGCCAGGTGAATCTCTGAGTGGTTTTCCTGCTGTGGGAGAAGATATGAAAAATGTGTGTTGCGTCATTGTGTTGGTGTTTCGTAAGAGAAGTCCGTCAGAACAACACAAACATACTGCACACACACTTACACGTACTCACTCACACACACACACACACACACACACACACACACACACACACACACACACAGACACACACACACAGACAGACACACACACAGGTGTTGCGTTTTGAGCTGTGTGTGTATTCTTCAGAGAAGTGCAAGGTAATTTAGAATCTAAATAAAACTTAACTGAGGGAAGGAAGGTTGTTAAAATAGAATCATCAAGGTGACAGCAAAATTAAGAAGTTGGCGCAACATTTTGGTAGTGTTGCTTTAACAGAAGTCAAAGTATTCAGTAGTCAAAACAATGGTCAGTGTTGCCCTCACCCTTGTCCCCTGATTTCCCCACCAGGTTGGGCCTCTTGTTGACAGGAAGGGAGGGTCGCAGAACTGCAGGGGAGCCTGGGAAATAGAGGCCATGGTAGGGTTAGGAACTGCAACAGCAAAGGAGGCTGCTGGAGTGAGCCCTATCTCATAACTGAGGATGGATGTTGTGCTTTTGAAAAAACAGGGGAACACTTTTAACTTTTCTCAGAAAAGGAAAAGAGGGATATAGAAGAGAGAAGCCGCAGTGTCAACTGAAACCACTGGAGAGAAGATGGGGTGGAGGAGGGTGTTAACTGTGACCACATCCGAGGAGCAATGCCATTAAAACAGGCAAGTATCTTGGGAATTCCTACTACATAGTCTATGTGACTAACACCAACCATGTCAACTCTCAATAACCTTCCACCATAACCCTACTACACAGCAAATTATCCAGTGTTATACACTGACAGTCACATTTAACACTGGGACAGTGTCTATATACGGCTCCACACTTTTGAGTGTTAAATTAACTAGGAAGTGCATATAGTTTGCACCAAAGGTCTGTATCTCTTGACAAGGTCACTCAGTGTTAGGTTAAGGACTATACACTAAGTCTTTATTGCCATATGCTCTTATGTACAGTTGAAGTCGGAAGTTTACAAACACTTAGGTTGGAGTCATTAAAACTTGTTTCTCAACCACTCCACAAATTTCTTGTTAACAAACTATAGTTTTGGCAAGTCGGTTAGGACATCTACTTTGTGCATGACACAAGTCATTTTTCAACAATTGTTTACAGACAGATTATTTCACTTATAATTCACTGTATCACAATTCCAGTGGGTCAGAAGTTTACATACACTACGTTGACTGTGTCTTTAAACAGCTTGGAAAATTCCAGAAAATGATGTCATGGCTTTAGAAGCTTCTGATAGGCTAATTGACATCATTTGAGTCAATTGGAGGTGTACCTGTGGATGTATTTCAAGGCCTACCTTCAAACTCAGTGCCTCTTTGCTTGAAATCATGGGAAAATCAAAAGAAATCAGCCAAGACCTCAGAACAAAAATTGTAGACCTCCACAAGTCTGGTTCATCCTTGGGAGCAATATCCAAACGCCTGAAGGTACCACATTCATCTGTACAAACAATAGTACGCAAGTATAAACACCATGGGACCACGCAGCCGTCATACCGCTCAGGAAGGAGACGCGTTCTGTCTCATACATTTACATTTTAGTCATTTAGCAGACCTTCTTATCCAGAGCGACTTACAGTTAGTGAATACATATATATATATATTTTTTCAAACTGGTCCCCCGTGGGAATCGAACCCACAACCCTGGCGTTGCAAACGCCATGCTCTATCAACTGAGCTACATCCCTGCCGGCCATTCCCTCCCCTAACCTGGACAACGCTAGGCCAATTGTGCGCCACCCATGAGTCTCCCGGTCGCGGCCGGCTGCGACAGAGCCTGGATTCGAACCAGGATCTCTAGTGGCACAGCTAGCACTGCGATGCAGTGCCTTAGACCACTGCGCCACTCAGGAGACATAGAGATGAACGTACTTTGGAGCGAAAAGTGCAAATCAATCCCAGAACAACAGCAAAGGACCTTGTGAAGATGCTGGAGGAAACAGATACAAAAGTATCTATATCCACAGTAAAACGAGTCCCATATCGACATAATCTGAAAGGCCGCTCAGCAAGGAAGAAGCCACTGCTCCAAAACCACCATAAAAAAGCCAGACTACGTTTTGCAACTGCACATGGGGACAAAGATCATACTTTTTTGAGAAATGTCCTCTGGTCTGATGAAACAAAAATAGAACTGTTTGGCCATAATGACCATTGTTATGTTTGGAGGAAAAAGGGGATAGCTTGCAAGCCGAAGAACACCATCCCAACCGTGAAGCACGGGGGTGGCAGCATCATGCTGTGGGGGTGCTTTGCTGCAGGAGGGACTGGTGCACTTCACAAAATAGATGGCATCATGAGGAAGGAAAATGATGTGGATATATTGAAGCAACATCAAGACATCAGTCAGGAAGTTAAAGATTGGTCACAAATGGGTCTTCCAAATGGACAATGACCCCAAGCATACTTCCAAAGTTGTGGCAAAATGGCTTAAGGACAACAAAGTCAAGGTATTGGAGTGGCCTTCACAAAGCCTTGACCTCAATCCTATAGAACATTTGTGGGCAGAACTGAAAAAGTGTGTGTGAGCAAGGAGGCCTACAAACCTGACTCAGTTACACCAGCTCTGTCAGGAGGAATGGGCCAAAATTCACCCAACTTATTGTGAAAACCTTGTGGAAGGCTAACAGAAACGTTTGACCCAAGTTAAACAATTTAAAGGCAATGCTACCAAATACTTCTGACCCACTGGGAATGTGATGAAAGAAATAAAAGCTGAAATAAATAATTATCACTACCATTATTCGGACATTTCACATTCTTAAAATAAAGTGGTGATCCTAACTGACCTAAGAAACTGAATTTTTACTAGGATTAAATGTCAGGAATTGTGAAAAACTGAGTTTAAATGTATTTGGCTAAGGTGTATGTACACTTCCGACTGTAAGTGTTTATAAAGACTTCCAAACTGGCAGCAGACATGCTCAAACTTGAATTAACAGAACCATAGACCACTTAAACTGGTACAATATTTCCACTCACAGGTGGCCAAAAATAATGACTTTAAAGCAATGCCCCCACTAAGCCACTCCTCCAATATAATTTCCCAGTCTGCCATGACTTTTCAAGTGAATTGTAGTTACCACCCATGACTGTATTTGTTAGTGACAAATAATTCATTCATTTTCAGTCCTGTGAAGTTCTACTATAGGCAAATTATACCATTAAAATTTAACTGTTTATGACAATACATTACATATATCTTAACGCCTTACTTTGATGGCCAGGTTTTACCCTAACACAGTGGTGTTAGGAACCTCCTGGTTTACAGGCCACATCAAGCCTGCAAGGCACATTATGCTGGAATCCAGCCAGGGTTAAGACATCCAACAGTTGGAATTTTTATTCACCTGCAACCTGCATTCAGAATGACTGTCAGGGTTAGGAACATAAATAAAGGAGACTACCTAAACCATTTAAACTGGAACAACCATTTTAGTAATGGGTGCAATAAATCTATCTAACTGATTTGATTAGTTTAGAAAAATGTATGTTATTTATCTTTGTGTAGCATAAGATTAATCAAGCAATCAATGTACATGCAAAAACACAGATATTAAAAAGAATCCTTACATTTTTTTGTTGCAGTAGAGCATTCTGGGAAATATAATAATGATGGCCGTGGTTTTGATGGGAACGTTTTACTTTCCACAGAGTAAAACTGACACAATCACACTCTCACATTCAACACTGGTTATTAACACCAACACTGGGGTTATTTTACACCACTGAGTGTTAATTTCACTCCTGAATCAACACTAGAAATGCTACACTGAAAAATCTGCACTAGGTAACACTGGCCAATTTGCTGTGTAGAACCAGCTTTCACACAAAACACAAGAACAGCAATCAGAAAGAAAAAAAAAACTACAAAACCATATAGGATTCTAAAAAAAAAGTTTAGCAAGACTGTGCTCATCTTTTACATGAAAAACAAGAAACCTGTTCCCAATGAATCATCTTGTCCAGCCAGGCCAAATTCTTCACAATCACTATATTGTTCCTGTTCCAAAAAGGATAGGATCAAACTAAACACAACCCAGGGCATGAGGCGGATGCCAGCTCAGACTCACTCTCAATGCTTTTCCTTTAAAGTCTGTTGGAGCCTTAGCAGGCTGTGGACTAATATTAGACACTGGAGTATCAAACTCAGAACAGGCCACTCAGACAACTCAAACTGAATTGGGATCTACTATTTGCAATCTCGTTCAGGAAATGTACAATTCTCCCTGAATAGCTTTACTCTGGGCCAAACTGAGAGGCTTGGCAAACCTAGCGCAGGTCTTATTGAATAAATGCACTGACTGGACATACCGTAGACTTGGTGTGGTAGACACTATCTGAGACTGATAGGGGCAATTGTTTGGGTACTTGCGATCCTGGTTCATTCTATTCACTAAATATTAATGGCTGCGACCACCCAGCTTACATGTCTCCTTCTCTGCCTTTCAGGCCCTTTCCAGACAGAGACTTCGGGAGATCCCATGTCATGTCATAATTAGTGGTCATGTTCTCCTCTAGGGTTTCTGATGTTCCTAAACCCTCCTTGTCAGGACTAGACCCATTCATTAATATTACCCTTGGCCTATGTCAACCCCCCCTCAACGAATTCATAAATATTAACTTGGCTTGTGTCGACCCCCTGGAACAGCCGGATCTGACCCCAGCATGCCTGCCACTCTGTCAGGGATAAATCAGGGAGCTCCACACCTCAGTGAGGCAACAGAGACCAGACAAGGTTAAGTAGAATTTGAAGCCAAGGGTGGGCAAGTCCTGGAGAGACACAGAGCGTGCCGCTTTCAGCCAAAGCAAATGTACATTTTGTGTGAAAAACCTTGTGGCTCCTTAAATGCAGTAAAGAAAAATAAAAAGGTTCAACATTGTCTGATGGGGATCAGAGTTATGGGAACGTGGACGTGATGTCATCAGGAAGCTCTGTTTACCATCCTGAACCCTATAGCTGGTAATGGGAGAACCAGATTACTCACAACAACACCCCACAAAACACACACTGTGCTCTTTGGGTGCCAAACACCTCACCGCTGCACTGATTTACAACAGCAGTGGCACACATACTCCTACGCACGTGCACACACACTGTTTTGAAGTGTGAGCGTTAACAGCATTAAAGTGTTGTGAGTCTTGGTTTCTGTCAGACTCCTCTCTGGCGAGACAATGAAAAAACATTGTTCAAATACTGCTTTAGGTTTGCCTAGAACAATATTATCAGAGAAAATATTCCACTGTTTTACATCATCGCTGAAATGGTTG